>NC_090933.1:1181992484-1182309984 GCF_040938575.1 Ambystoma mexicanum | reverse complement strand
ATATCCGTGGATTTTTCTTTAAAGATATGGTTGCCCCAATCCATGGGGGCATTTGAATGTTAGCAAAAACAATGGTTGATGGGTGGAAGGTTTGGAAGCACTGGCATGGCTCTGGGCAACCCTGACGACCATCGTCTTTCAGCCTAACAAGTCATTACAGAAGGAGAAAGACCATACGCAAAGCGCCTGGCTTCTGATATAGCTCCTTTTATACCCCATTTTGTAAATGGGTCATTTCGCCTGGGGATACTTCCCGACATTCTGAAACTCTCTACAATTACCTCTTTGTTAAAAAAGTCAAATTTGGACCACGAGAATCTCCAGAATTTTCCGACAGTGGCAGGCTTTTCTTGGCCTGGAAAAATACAGGAAATAATTGCCACCACGCAATGGCAGGAATATGTTGAAAGTGAAGGTCTTCTGGATCCTTTCCAGTCGGGTTTCCGGCACAAATATGGGATGAAAACTGACCTGGTCACAATCTGGAATGAACTTTTAGAAGCAGAGGACCAAGGGAAATTGTCCATCCTTGTAATTTTGGATGTGTCCACTGCATTTGATTAAGTGGACCATAGCATTCTTCTGGAACGATTGAAAACTACAGGAAATGCCTTGGAGAGTGCTCTCAAATGGTTCAAATCTTTCCTCCCAGGGTGACAACGTGTGAAGCTAGTTGGTTTCCTTTTGGACACCCTCCCTAAGCGGTGTGGCATTCCACATGGGTCTTCCCTCTCACTGCTGTTATTTAATCTCCATGTACGCCCCCTTTTCAATATTATAAGAAGCCACACGGTTAATGTTCAGTCCTATGCTGACAATGCTCAAGTGTTTCTCAGATTGGATGATTTAGATGATCCTCCACCAAGGGTCATGGGTTTCGGGGAGAAGTGGGAGAGTGGATGTTCAGAAATTGGCTACAGCATAATCCAATGAAGACAGATGTGATCTTGTTTGGCCCAAAACATCTTATATGGGAGAACAGATGTCCCCCACCACCATTTTTTTTGGGGAGCAAAACGAAAAGTATGCATCCAGGGTTAAGAACCTCAGGTGCAATGCCAAAATGACCTAGGATGGGAAGGGCAGGTATCAGCGAAAGTACAGGCCGTGTTTTACAACCTTCGGCTCCTTTGGCACGCTTTAACTTACATCCTTCAGGATAATCACGCGACTGTGTTGGGAGCCCTGGTTAATTCCAGGTTAGACTATTGTAATAGTCTTTTGGCAGGGGCTCCCACCAAACAAATACACAGACTACAAAAAGGTCAGTTACAGCAGTCACATTATTTTTCAGGGTTAAAAAATCTACACCAATTTTGGGCCTCCGCCAGTCTGTTCATTGGCTAGCAGTGGAGGACAGTATACAGTTTAAAAATGGCTGCATGACCTACAAATGTCTTAACAATCTAGCAACCAGATATTTGGCGAATAAACTGAAGCAGCACAGACCTTCTCGGTAATTAAGCTCTGAAACAAGTACTTGCTGTCCACTCCTTCTACTCGCTGTGTATCCCATTGTGACTGCAGATTTGCGGTCTTTAGTCCAAGATTCTCGAATAAACTCCCTGTGGAACTGAGGGCATTTCACTCTTTGACATTGTTTCATAAAAAATGTAAAACCTTTCTGTTCAAATAATGGTGTAGTCAGATTAACAGGAGAGAAGTGATAATCCACAGCTGGGCAATAACAGTCTTAGTTTTAATTTCACCTGCACCTTGAAACGTTTCGGTACCTTTAGCTGTGCGTTATAAATCATTCAATCAAACCAGGTTTAGTCCCACCCCATAAAGGGCAGTCCAGCCCAAACTGAAAAGTCATATCCCTTCTGAACAAGACCAGAAGCATCCTCACACATGTTTCAGCCTTGTTGGGTGTCAACAGTGGGTGAAGATTGGGTCTCTAGGTCCAGCAGGATCAGGACCCACGTCTGGGCATAACTGTCCCACTGGGAGTGACTAAAGGAAAACCAGAATTTGATGGCTGGAAGGTTTTAAATACATCTTAACCATGGGCACCACTCTGGGCAACCCTCCAGACCATCGTTTATTAGCCTGCCAAGACATTACAGAAGGTGAAAGACCATATGCAAATGAGGCTTAGCCCCACCCCAAAAAGTGCAATGCATCCTGAAATGCAAGGCATTTGAATGTTAGGCATGGCATGTTCAAATCAATTAATCTATTCACTAGTAGCCAGTTAAGTTCCCAACGACAAGAAGTAGAAACCCAGTGTTGAAGATGAACAATTACACAGCCTTGAGTTTTGTACCTCTAAGACTGCCGTTGGGCGACTCTCCCCTGTGTGCAGGGCTTGGATGACACCAGTATGGACACCTACTGGGATGAGTAAACAAAGGCCGTAAATGACCTTCCAAAAACCTGTAATGGACAATGCTCAAAATGTCAAACTGATCATTTGTACAGAAAGGAAATAGTGCTCCATTATTTTGATACCTCTTCTACATTATTCAGGAGTCAGGTGTATGCTTATCCAAAGGACGCAGCTAGATTGCGTTCAAGAATATATATATATTTGGGTGATGCTATTTCTGGCATTACAAATATAGCGCACATGTCAAACTGGAAGATAAAGCTAAGTCGAATGATCTCCCAATCACTGATAATTCAGGCAAAATTTGGAAAATGTTCTATTATTCTGACTTACTTCAGACAAAAAATTACACCAATTCTTTTGTATGGATCAGAAAGTTTACCAGTTATATCTGAAATGATATGGGGAACATTTGAAGCCAAATTTTGGAGACGCATTTTAGGTCTCCCAGATTGTACTCCAATTGCGATTATTCGTAATGAGCTTGGTCTAATTTTGTTATACGCACGATATATATGGCAAATCTTAAGCATTTTTCGGAAGTGCCCATTAGCATAGAATTCAGATATGCTCTTAGGATCCTTGGCTCGCTATCTGCTGCAATCTAAAGATGCTTTTTCTAAAATTTGGTGACATGAAGCCATAAACGCCTTGGCTTATGCAAATGCATCAATCGAAGTACTGCTACAAAATCTTATACGTGTTGAAACAAAATTATTCCAATGAGGTTGGGCAAGAAATAGATCTACCTGCCTGCGGTACCAGGACTTCGACGAAAGCGTCTTTTTGCACAAGAAATATAGTCTACCTGATTCATGTATGATTAAATCTCCATCTATGCGCCATAGAACAGACTTCCTGCAAAAAAAATTGAATTTATGGCCAACAGAGGGAGTCCGTGCAAAACGCAAACTTATTTCACTGCAAGAAAAATGTTGTCTTCTATGTAAAAATGAAGGGCAAGTTGAGTCGCTGAGACATCTATTTGTTGAATGTAGGGCCTTACACAATGAACGATTACTTTATCTCAAATCCCTACTAAAAGAATATGGCGATTTAACTGCAGATACCTTGTGGCTGATGATTATGTCTGGGTTGTCCTTACCCTTAAGAATTAGTACTATTCGATTTATAAGAGGTATACCAGTACTAAATATCCATATGGAAGACAATTAAATGAAATTAAATGATTTGGCATGCTACTTTCACGCTGTACAAGCTCTGTTTTATTTATTTTAAGAAAAGTGTTAATAATTGTAACAAATAGTATAGTTGTTAAGATTGAATTTGTCCGATGGAACTCCTTCTTTTTAGTGTTCTGATGTTTTCTCTCCTTTTATCTTTCCTTGTTATCTTATCGTTTTTATGATGTAGTTTACATGAATTATAAGAACATTGTAAAGTTGTTTTGTTTCAGCTAAAAGAATAAAAACATTTTTTAAAAAAGGTATACTTTGGAAATTAAGGATGTGGATTTTAATCTGAGACTAAGTGCCCTCTTGCACACTCTCTGATTCCACATGTCCATGGCATAGAAAGAGGAAAGAAAGTGCCAAAGTGCAGAAAGGTCAAAGCGGCGAGACTGCGGCCACGTGAAGGTTGGAGCACCCAGGCATTCTACAGGAACATAGTAATAAAGAAAGTGCACCCAAATACTCAGTGCATGGGAACAGGGCAGACAGTGCATTCAAACGTGGACACTGTTGAGCATACTCTACACCTTCCCCTTGTTAGCCAGTCCATGCACCACTTTTCAGAAGGAGGGTGTTAGGGTACACCCCAGGTATTACTTATTGAACCCCGCCCCCTTCATGAAGCACCCAGAAATCCCCCAGGAAGCATGAAGGAAGAACTGTGCTCAGACAATTCTGTTCATCTCTGTGAGGCTCCACCTGAGCAGACAAGATATGGACAGGTACAATTCAAGTCTTGACTTTGAAGGTGAGGAGCAAGATTAAAGTGAACCCTGCGTGGTACATTGTGCAGCTTTTACCACCATCAAGGGCCCAAACATGTCCCATGTCATGTCACCTACACCTTTAAGGGGTATCAATTGTGTGCCCCCCAATTGTGGTTGCTTTGCCAAGGGGTATGGTCCACAATAGAATGATGCATTGAGGAAAGCACATTTCCTCGTTGCCTGAGGCGTGCACCTGCTCAAAGGTGGGAAAGGCCTCCTTTGCCATGGACCATATTACTGATACTGGGCTACCTGAACAAATGGAACATTGTGCCCGGGTTTCCCGATTTTGAGTCTATTGGTCTGTAGAGGACCGTAGAAGGAGTGGGAGGTTGGAGTGAGGATGAGTGGGAGCATTTGATATAGGCATGTTTATCAATTCTGCCTTCCCGCTGGGTGTTTATGTAATGTAAATGATGTTATTGCCTTTAATTTGTTATGTTTACTCTTCTTGCTGGTTGGAAAAGGGAGCCTGGTTTTTACTTACAGCCAGGACTATCCCCTCACCCACCACTCAGATACACGATGACTTTCCGCTGAAGTTTGGAAACACAACAATTACAAGAAAACATCATTATCACCACCCATCACCTATAACTTGCACCCCCAGACAGGAATCCCACAGATGTGTGAACTTCATCAGCAGATCTTCACTGAAAGGTGAAGGGTTCTATCCCCCTACCAGTATAAACTCCTCGCAAATGATGGGAGGGATGCTAGGTTACTAACCCCTAGGCAGGACTGTCCCTTCACCCACTTTCAGACACACCTTGACTCCCCACCACAGTTCTGCAGTTAGCAACCACACAAGAAGATCATCAACAATGCCACTCACACAGGGGTTCCCTATGCCACCTGTACATTGATTCACTATGGCACTAGCACAGTGTTTAATGATGGTTGCAGGTGTGCATTTCACTATGGCACCAGTACAGGGGCTCGGAATGGCACCAAGGCATGGGGTATATAAGTTACCAGTGCATTGTTCCAAATCAGGTCCAGTACAGGTTTACACTACTTAACAAACACAGAGGTTTGATATGGAACTAATGTTGAGGTTTCAGAATGGTACGAGCAGAGGATGCCAGTAGATCACCAGCACAGGGTTCATGTTCGAGTTTAACTTCAGAGGGCAACTGGGTCCTCATGGACATGGGCTCATCACACAGAGTCGAGCAGTCAGCAATTTCCGTCTGCAATTACCAGGTCCACAACATGTGTGCACTTGCCCTTTGACTTCCCGGGCTGTCGCCCTTCGTTGTATTTCGTTGTACTGGGTGCCTGTGGTTGTCAGATCTCTCCCTGTTCCTGCCCTCCTGGCTCACCAGCCCTTTTTAGGATATCACCTGGATGTGGAGCCCTGGCCTCCCCATCCTGCATTTATCAATAGATGCATGCAACAGCTACCCTAAGATGCTCCTGATCAGATAGGTTGCTGGACTTTCATGCCAGACATCCATTTTGTATATTCCTTCTGACACTCCCCATCTATGACTCCCTACCTTTCTATGTTTCACCATATCATCACTACCACCATGTTTCCCTCTGTCTCCTGAAAGTAATGTAATGTAATGTACCTGATCTTTGAAAGCGCCTGGATGCTTCTATTGGTGGCCTCACAATGCCAATACCAGTATATGCAATCTACCACAGGCTGGTGACACCTTGTGTTCAGCTCTCAGTGTGTTACTGACTGACCGAAACCCATTACTGCCAAGTTGACCTCTTCAGCACTTCATACCCCATCCCCTCTTTGATTATCCTAGCTGATCCTTCTACCTTTACCTCTCACCATTATGTTATTCATTTTAACATTTTCACATTGTTATCCCTAGCCCTCCCTTGCATAACACCATGGCACACTACCTTGATGAAGCAATGTACTCGCTCCTGCCTCTCTTGCCACCACTAAAGTGTACTATAACCTATCTTCCCTATACCAAAACTTCCTTTGCTTTAACTTGGCCCATTCCTCTCACTTCGATCACCATTTTGCAATGCACAATTTCACACATGGTAGCCATTAGCCGTTCATGTCCCTGTAAATTCACCAATTTCACACCAACACAAGATGCCCCAAAGCTCGCGAAAACACAAATCCACCTGTTTCCATGTCTCCCTAAAAAGCCAACCTTTCGGCTCTTTCTTCAACCCAAACAAAGACACGTCCTCCAACTTCACCAACCAAATGAACCCGTTATGCTCTAACCCCTACACACTTCCACTACCCTTTAAGATATAGTACCCTTCACTGTCAATGCTCCATTTATTTATCTCTTCTGGACAATTGTGCTCCCCTACATAATACATCATTTGAGATACCTTAAGGAAGACTCTTGTTTACCCTTCTCAATATCTTTCTCTGGTCACTCTCTCCACATCATGAGATCCCATTGTTATAACAATATATTTACAGATTACCATTAACATTGGGAATTCTCCCCTCAGTTAAAGCACCCCACAAGATATAATTTATTTTTGTTCAAGATAGCCCTGTTCATGACTCAGACAGAGCCACATAGATGCCTCCCCCTGTGCCACCAATGAGCCAAGATTCAATTAATATATGCACCAAATGATTACACACGCCACCTGTTCTGCAGCCCAAAACAAAACATCAATGCAAAAACTCACTTCTTTTGAGGATTTCACTTTTGGTACTCATGTACATGGAACACAGGCTAAATTAACCATTCACCTATCCTTCCCCACGGAAAACACTGGATGTAAACAATTAAACTATGCCTTGGAATATTGCAATATCATGAACATTAGTGTTCCTTAATAAGGCTGAGAGTTAAGTCCAATGCCACCTTTTTCTGTTTTCAAAAGCAATTTCACACATACATGCACACTTGAAAATGCTAGCAGTTTTGAAATCACAACAGACTTTTGATAATGATATGGAATAAGTAATTTATAATGCACCTGCATACAAGTGTTTCTAGGCATGACACGACAAGGAAAGGTAGGCAGAAGGAGGACAAAACAATGATATTAATAGGGCCTGTGTAATTCACATCATGCATGTGCGGGGGGAGGGAGTGACAGACGTGCCAGAAGTGTAAGGGTAAGGACGAGTGCATTGGAACATTTAAGAACTGCCAAGGAGGTGGCTTATGAGTGCAGGGAGTCAGGGTAATGTATAGTTGCAGATAGAGTGCCCAAGTGGTTGGGAGGACTGGGGGCAGTTTAAGGGCATCTTGTCATGCAGGAGCCTGGCTCCCTAATTTCAGTGGGTGGCCAGATAACCAGTTTGAGCAGCAGACAGGGACATCAGCAAAGGAGAGGCAGAGAGAAAGTGGGATCAAAAAGGAAGGCCTTCAGTTGTTTCCAGAACCTTAGTTGGTCCTGCTCAAGTTTTAGAGAGGCAGGGAGACTGTTACAGAGGGAGGCCCCAGCCGAGGACAGAGATCTACTCTCCACTCTCTGCCTGGAAAAGCGTCTGCCCCCAGAGAGTTGGAGGTGGATGAGTGGAGAGCTTGAGAAGGAAGCTGCTTAGGAAGAGAATGTTGGATGTAGTGTGGTCCCCGGCCCCAGAAAGCTTTGTGGACCATGCATGGGTTCTTTTAACTTGATATTTGCAGTCACATTAAGCCTGTGGAGAGACTTCATGGCTTGTAAGATATAATTCCTGGGCTTAAGGCCAAGGACAAGTCTTGCAGTCCTGTTATGGATTAGTTATTGAGGGCAAAGAGTTGAGGCAGGCAGATTTAGAAAGAGGATGTTGCAGTAGTCCAACCTAGAGTGGACCAGGGCTCTGGATACAGTGAGCCTCTGGGGGAAAGTGAGAAAAGGAAGAATACCTCTGAGGAGGTGCAGCTGATGCTGTGACTTCTTAGAGATGTCAGGGATGTGAGGATAGAAGGAAGGGGTGGATTCAAAGATGATACCAAGGTTCTTAGCCTCACAGGAAGGTGCAGGTAGAGGGCCTAGGGTGGGCGGCCAGAGTGAGAGAGAGAAGGTGGGAGCAGGTGTCCCAATGAGGAGGATCTTATAATACATTGAATTGATAGAACCCTCCTTCCTTTGTTACTCTGAAGCAATACAAAATCTCTCTCCTATCCGGGTCACTTTCCCACTTTTAGGAAAGGGGGTGCATTTTTCAATTCAGAATTGCACTCGTTTTCATTTAGCAAAGCACATTTCTAACCAGATCCAAAAACCCTGACATTCAGTTACATTCAGCAACCCTCTGCTTAAAGGCTAGGTCTGGGGAATGGTGACAGTTAGGAATTCTGTTTTTAGACAAGAATACCCCCTCCCTAGAGTGAAGTCTGTGGTTTAAATGAAAAATAGTTTTACTAATAACATTAACATACTATAGTTTTTAAAGTACACTGGGAATGGAATGTGTTCATTTCGAATGTTAACAAAATCATCCCATGGTATTTGGCTATAGCGGAATTAATTGAATTGTTATTTATCAAATGTACTAAAGATGTACTGCCATAGCCCCACCCATTAACTAAGAGGAAAATATTAAATAAAACACATCTCCACACTTGGTACTGTGGTACAAGCTGCTTACATTGGAAATCTCTGTTTTTGGTGCTCAGGAAAAGTATAAAGACCGCATGCTCAGAGGAACATGGGGGGGGTCTGGTCAAACAGCCTCTCCAGGTTCAGTCATCACCCTCCAGACTTCACCCCTCTCTTGGGCTCCCCTTGTTCATAGGGCCCAGGCAGCTTTTAGTCTTTCCCAATTGGTGTCTTCCAGACAAGGTTAATCCTGCAGCAATGTTCAATCATTCTACCCGGATGATATCAGACAACTTCCTCCCAGATGATTTTTAGTCAGTTCCCACCTTTTCCCATTGTGCAAGGCCCTTTTACACTCTAAGGCACACCTCTGAAATATTAACAATTAGGAGGTGTTAACTTATTATCCTTGATTTTTCATTGGACCCCTGCGATTCACTACTCCCAAAGGCCCAGCCACTCTCTGTGGTTAGGCACCACAGAGTTATGAAGTTGAATTGATGGGATGGATGAACCCACCCACCAGAGTATTCATTGTGCACTTTTTAAATGTTCACCTAAAAGTCACTACGTGACAACAATGTGCATTATACAAATAAACATAAAAACATATACATTTTTGGGTTCCTCTAATCATGGCAGACTTATTAAAATTATCCCTGTTCCAGCAGAAGTTTGCATGTTCAATTGCCAATTGTTTTGCACTTTACACATCAATTTTAACTGTTATCAACCCGAAATGTTCAATGCTGATATCTAATTTAATAAGCTACCAGCTCCCCAACTTTTGGCTTCACAACTTTTTCTTTTTTTGTAATATAAACCTATGGCCATGTATTTACATACATGTGATTCTGACTTTCATTTCACAGTTTAAGTTTTGGTTCTTATTCGAGTCATCTGTTCCTTTCAGGTGTCCCATTGTTGACTTTATCCTAGTGTAAAATTATCAATCAATGTTTGAAAGTCAAAGGCCAGGCTAGTGGATTCTGAAGTGGTCTTATCTCCCCACATAGACAGGTCTCTAGCATCATGTGATAATCCTGATTGCAGGCCATCCCCAGTCAGCTTAAGCATGGTCCACAATATGTCTTAAATTTGGGGGATTTTACAAAGCTCAGCCCAAAAAAGTGGCCTTTCTGTTGACCCAGCACAACAATAAATTGCTCTGTCATGCTTGAATGCATCTCTTCTTTAGGGTCCTGAAATATCAAAGCAATGGTCTTTCAATAGAAAGCAAAGCATAGCATGTAATAGGGGAGATTGCTTTGCCTGTGCCTTTGAATCTCTTGAGAAATGTCATTCTGGGGTACACACAGAGCTGTTCACCATGCACAAAAACATCACTCTGTGAATGCTATATTTATACCACACATGAGGCCTTTATATTTATTTGTAATACATTGTATCTCGCTATCACTGTTAACTATTCTTATCATGATATGTTCATTTTGGCAAAGTAACTCTGTTACATTTTTAGACATCACAGGTTCTGTGCTTGCATGTGCCATGTGTTCCATATGTAATAAAAAGCCTTTAATTTTCCTGGCTTCATCAATCACATGCAAGGCCCAATCAGTAAGTAGATTACTCTTTATTTGAAAACAGCATTCTGTTATCTGGCAGATGAAAATTAAATACTGCCTTTAATTTTTCTTCCTAAGTCTTCAATAATAGATAATGAAAGGTAGTCCTTTCTGTCTGTCAGCTCACATTGTGCATTTATAATTTCCTTCTACATCCCGGTTTCATTTTTACATATTCCTTACTTCACCTGCAGGAGTTCATACCCTTTAGTTCACTAGGCACCTTAGGAATGTGGACATTTTGAGGCTGTCTTTTCCGTCTGGTAGTGTGCCGTCCCATAACAATAAGGTATTTCTGCACATGTTGAGCCTAACATGGCATTTAAGTTCATTTGATTGAGTGGCTGCCATTAAACCACACATTGTCCCAATTGGTCACCAAACCATCATGACCTAAGTGCCTATAATTTGTATGCACATCTATGCATAAACCATTCATCTTTTTGCCACAGAATCTTTCACTGTCTACTTTCAAATTGCCATATCCTTTCCATCTTACTGTCAGCCCTCGAAGACAGACACTAGTAACCGGTGTAAATACTGTTAGGTCTCCCTTCACTGCCCTATTCCTGAGTAAAAAATCAGTCATGTTGGACTGCATCACTGCTTATCTTGAGGCAACTACTGTATCTGAGCCCCTCCGATCTTTGTTCTAAAGTTGCCACTCCACTTAAACAGCACTTACTCATGTGTCAAACCTTGGCACCCTGGATCAGCACTTTATGGTCTACTCACTCCTCATCCTACTTGACCTCGGGAATTTTTTAGATAATAACAAACACCCCTCTCTCCTCCTAGTTGTATTGAAGCAAGGTGCCCAAGATGCTGCACTTGTTTCGATCTCTTCTTCCCTCTCTAAATGTTCTTTGTCTATCCCCTGGAACATGTAAACCTCAAGATCTCCCCATCGTTCAGTAACACCACCACCCACCCCAATGCTCCAGCCTGGTACCTGTGTTCTTTACACTCTATGCATCTTATCTTTTTAATGTCATCCCATCCTCGGAGTTCCCTTACCACCTTGTTGCTATTGATACTCAAATCAGTTTCTCTTTACACACTTTTATGCTTGATCTCTCCAACCAATTTTCTTGTGACTTGGATATCTATTTTTGAATGTCTCTGAGGTGTCTGATGCTGCATTCTGAAAAGGTCCAATGTATCTACCTCTCTGCTCATAGTGTTTCAAACATCACGTCCTTATCCATATAATGTTCCCCTGACCTCCTTACACCACCCCAAGGCCCTGAACTAAGTATCCTTTTCAACAGCGTTCTGAAGCCTCATACATCAATTACCACCACAGAACACTGCTGGCAATCTAAATATGCCTAGCATCAGAAAGGTCATCCCTTTTTTGACCTTCCACTCAAAATCACTCATCACAACCTTTGTACTCAGTCAATGTGATTTTTGCTCTAACCTCCTCCTGGACTTCACTCATTACTTGTTTGTGAAACGTTTCCAACTATGTCCTCAGTAACCTTCCTGGTTCCTGCTCTCCCTCTTAATAGCACCTCCATACTGGTTCTATCACTATGCAAAAATGATCCCAATTTGCTTGGCTATGACTTGTATTTAAATACATTAATGTTATAGTGGGCCTTACCTAGCTACCTCCACCAACCATTACTCCTCACCTTGCTTATTCAGCTCTATTACTCTCCAATTTCAATGTATCCCCACCCATCCCATTGCCACTAATTTACACCTCTTGTCCTTTTCAACCCATGCTCCCATCACTGCCCCCCCTGCATAATAAATTGACCTCTTGAATTTAAGACAGCTCTAAATCACTCTAAATCACTCTAAAGACAGCTCTAAATCACATTTTCCCAGTAGGGGTCTTATGGCAGCACCAACATCACCAATCTTATTGTCCCCCCACTCCCTTATCCATCCCTCTCCTACTCCTCTCAGTGTGTATTTTATACATGATTAATAAATGTTGCATTCGTCTCTAAATTATATACACACCTTTTTCACAGATGACTATGTTTCTGACATCCCCAATTAATGATGTCATCATCATTATTACTCCTCCATCACCCAGATAATAATCACCTTTTGTTTGTAAGCACCCCAAATGGGTTTGCTCTGCTCACTTTCATACATCCTTGTTTATACCATTTCTGATGAAAATGCTCACTTTCCCTGTACCAAATAAATACAAACTATGTTGGCACTAGTCGGGAGATCAGAGTACCAGTAATAGCGTGGGCTATGGCATCAGTCCAGGGAGTCCATGATGGGCTAGAACACAGTTTCTGTCAGGGCCAATCTTTCCAGAACCTGGACTGGAATATGTTGGGGAGCAGTGTTTGGTTTACATCCCCCTTCCAGGACTGTCCCATGTGTTGCTCCTTTGACACCCCTAGATTCCCCACCACAGTTCAGGGTCCATTGCTTGCACAAGAAGACCATGAGCGCCAGGAGGATGTAGAACTGGTAGACGTGCAATTTACAAATACCGCATCACATAAATCAAAATCCCAACACTGATCTGTTGATGAATTCTAGCTGTTTGCTGACATAATGCCCAATTTTACGTGTATTGTGATCTCATGTGCTTCTGTCAACGTAGCTTGTTATCTTGTGTTGAACCTCTCTGCTTTATTTTGGTGCTCTGTAACACGATTGGGTCTTGGCAAATACTGTGTTCAGCCGTGAACCTGGGTAATAGACTCAATTGGACTCACATTGAAGTCTCGGAAGGATAGCTCAGGGGCAAGGTGCTCGCCTTGGAAGCAGGACGACACGGCTGCAACACAGGTTCGATCCCAGGGTCCATGCTTAGAAAACTCTGGGTATTAAACATGTTATAAATAACCTATCATATCATATCACTCTGTTTACTAAGTTCCACATGATGCATTGTGCTGTCTGGGCACACGTGTGCTGTGCCTATCAAGTGGGACAGGTAATTCCCACCTATTCTATACTTGGGATACAAATGTATATACAACGTAGCCTTCATGTGTTGACAGTATAGCATGTCCACTATCAGCCTAGAGTTAGGTTTGGAACTGCCCTGTGCGCAAATCTGGGATTGAAATGAAGATGACAACTGGGGAAAGGGAGATGTCAGCTAACCAGTGGCTGTGCTGTTACAAGGCCGAGCAAGAGCTACAGAAAGTTACTGAAGACAGCTCTTACATTATAGCTGACATTGCATCATGAAATTAGCATGATGAATTTCTAGAAACAATGCCAAGCAATTGCAAAATACACACATTTACTTGAAACGCATAATAATAATAATAATAATAATAATAATAATAATAATAATAATAATAATAATAATAATACATTAATATTTAGAAAAAAGGTAGATCATTGGTTTTGAGGATAGAGAATACAGCTCTTGGAAATGATTTGCTCCTGTGCCTGTTTTGTATCTTCTGGTACACTGATGTCCTAATTTCGAAACATGCCTAGACACATTTGAACCTACTTTAACTACATGATAAACACACTCAAAAGATCAAATCGTTGTACGTCTAGACACGCTACTGCAGTGCTGGCACAAATGTTTTCATTGGGATATACACACCTAGCAGACAAGTAATTCCCCTCGACTTCTGACTTGTGATGGAGACAGACATGCAATATGGCCGCGATGCCCTGCTGGTAGAAAAATATCTCTATCATCATTCCGTTAAGTGCCCCACTCCCTCTCCTGCTGCCACTTGAAAATAAGGGACACTTCCAAGTGAAGGGAAATATTACCCGCCAAGTGGCTGTGCTTATGCAAAGAAAAGCAGGTTATACATTTCTGAAGACACTCCTTCAACTGTAACTCACTCACTTGTTGAACTCCCACCCCTCTCAGCTTTTTGGCTTTGCTCAGCACCGGCACGCTACTATGGTAAGCTTGCACACGAGCACGTACTGGACACGCTACTTCTTGCAAATATATTTGGAAGGGGACAGGATGAGCCTTATTTCTCCATCAATCATTTACAAATCATATTTCCGCAAAAAAAAATGAAAATACATAAGTAAGAAATACACGTACACACATTATTGATAGTATACTCTTGAATAATGGTAGCCCTTCCTTTAAGATAAACTGAATTATCATTTGCCAAATACTGAATTTTTGATGAAATTGGCGATACTGCTTTTTTATTGACTGCCAGTTTAAAAAAAAAAAAAAAGTTGTTCTGTGATGAGAAACCAGATGGTTTAAATGTACAAATTGTGGAATTAATCGTATCAGAACAGGGTTGTAATGTGATTGAAATCCGTGATTATGAGTGAAGAAATAAATAAAAAATGAAAAAGTAAAAAGATAACCATTCTCTGCTGGGGTTCAGACTTTGACACCTAGCGGGATATTATGATTGCACCTTGCCCAGTCACTTTACAGCTGGCCCGACTATTTGAGTGTTCCTGTGCCACATGACTAAACTGGCACCTCTGCTTTTATACACTTAGTGCACTGTTCATTAAGCAATTCATTCAGAAGAAGGACATGTTATGCCAGCTCTCATATTGTACATATTAGCGTTGCATAGTATTGCAAAGGGTACAGTGAAGCGAGAGTCGCATGCATGGAAATATGTTTAAAGTAAGAGGGTTCCTTGGTGGTGAGGATCACACCCCAGCTCCTGAGCCTACTCACTTCTCTAGCAAGTGATCTAACCTTGGATCACCCAACGCTCTGGCAATGATGCATGCCAGAACACACGTGACCCTACTTTCAGACCAAGAGGAACCCAGGCATTGTGGACTCAGCATCCATATGCAGGCAGGAGTGCTCTGTTTACTGGCATGGAGGCCGCAATTGGTGAAATGCTAGAAATGTTCCTCTTGCAGATGTATCCTACTCATCTCTGCCTCCCTTTCTATGTCAATTCAGGTCTCGGCTGTCTGTCAGTCTGCACACCACCAGATCAGGGTTCTAAAGAAGGTGCTACCTATGATATCAGAAACCATGCGTCCCCCGGTTGTGGCGGCACTGGTTCTCTCACGGCTGGACTATTGTAATTCCTTGTACTTATCCCAACCGACGGGTTTGCTACAACGCCTCCAATGTATGCAAAATCTGGCAGCCAGACGGGCCACTGGGTCCCCCTATGGCGCCCACATCTCACCGGTACTTCGCCGTCTCCATTGGCTTCCGGTGGCACAGCGTGTTAAGTTTAAGTCATTATGCATTGTCCACCGGGCAATTCATGGTTTAGGAGCGGAATTCCTTCAAGCTAAATTTTCCCGATATATCCCGGATCGTGACCTTCGCTCCTCTACAACCAACCTTCTTAAGGTCCCCAGGTTCAACCGAGAAAGACATTGCGGCAGAGCCTTTTCTATTACCGCAGCCAAGCTCTGGAACACTCTGCCACTATCACTTAAATCCTCGGCTAATCATCTGTCTTTCAGGAAAGCTCTGAAGACCACCCTGTTCTAACGTTTCTGCCCTTATTGTGTTCCCTGAGCTCGCAGCTTCCCTACCAGTGCCATGATGCCTCTGGGCATCGTGCGCTATACAAATATATATAACATAACATAACATAACATCTCAGGGGTAATTAATCTCCGAAATTCAATAACAAAATTATGGGTTTCTGTAGAATGCCTGGACAAAATACAAATTGATGTAATGCCCACATATTCGCCCCAAACTTTCATCAACATTTAGGAGGGGTGGTTTATGTGACGGTTGGAGTGTAT
Source organism: Ambystoma mexicanum (assembly GCF_040938575.1). Lineage (NCBI taxonomy): Eukaryota > Metazoa > Chordata > Amphibia > Caudata > Ambystomatidae > Ambystoma > Ambystoma mexicanum. Next base: position 1,182,293,948 of record NC_090933.1, on the reverse strand, counting down.
GATTACTATTCTAGGCCGAGTCAGGTGATTACCAGGGGTGAATAACGAGAGACAGAACATTAAAATAGGAGTCTGTTGAGGGAGAGGTAGAAAGCTGAAATTGGGTTCAGCTGAGAGAGGCAGAAAAGTTAAATACGATTTATTTGGGGGAGTGTTAGAACATTGAAATAGGCGAGGAAAGCTGTTTTGTGAAATCTCAGAGTTGTTGGAGGGGGCATGGGAGTACACGTCAGTGACAATCTGCAACCATGTCAGCGATATGTCGTGGCTTCTACTTGGAGGTGAGATTTATGGTGAGTGTTTTCTATGGAGCAGAATAGCTCACAGATAATTGGAGGCAGGTAATAGCATTAGGGAGCTGTCACAGTGTGTGCAAGCCATGTGCCATCTTTTGTGACTAGTGAATTGAAGAGAATACCAGTGACCACCTTGAAAGACATGCACACAGGTGACATTTCTTGTCAGTGACTTCTAGGGAGGAGAACAACCCAGATCTGTTTTAATGGAAAATGTGTTCATTAATGTGTTTTAACTGAGTGTGCAACAAACCTCAAACGTACCAATTTATAGTGATTACTAAGGGGGTGCAAATCCTCGTGGCCATCTTTCTTGACATACACGCATGCAACATTGATTTTCAGAGTCGAGTGGCAAGGAGAACATCCTAGAGTTGTTTGCGCCAGGACATTAGACTGGCTGTAACTGATTGTGCCACACAAGAGTCATCTAGTCACGCGGAGGAAGCGAATTTGGATTTGGAGCGTGGGTGAGATTGGGCATGATTGGAGAGAGACAGTGAGTTTTGTGAGAAGTCTCAACTCTGCCGTATCCTAAATATTGGACTCAGTTCAGCTCGCAACCTCATTGAGGTTGTAAGAGGATTCAATTCAGCACTACAGCCAAGTCAACGCCTAGTCTATAATACTGAATGAAAACCCTTATTGATATATCTTTATGTCCAGTTCATGCGTTCTGGATGACTACCCCTTTATAACACCCCTCTCTTGGAATCCTCCTGACCCTACTGAGCCAAGAAGTAGTTCTGTTTTGCAAGTTTAAAGGTTTATTTAATAATTTAAACAATAGATATATATATCACGCTTTAGAATAAATTAATAATTGAATAGCACACTTAATCTGATATGATAAAGATTAACAACGGAGAATCTGGCACTAGCACACTTCTTTATAATCACTAAGGAGTTGACATTAAATGGATAAGATAGCAACAATACTTTTATGGTTTCAAATGGATGCAATGTGGAATGAAATGCAGTACAGAAAATAACTTGATAGGATTTCAGCAAAAGACAATGTAATCACTTTCTTGGACAATTCACCCCCCCCTTTTATGCAATGCAAGGAAATGGAAGGAAGGCACACAATTCTCAGAAATGCAATCAAATGTGATTCAGTTCACCCAGCAACTTAGACTACAGACGTTGAAAACACAGGCCCAAATGCTTTTAAATGTGCTGGAAATGAAGAAAAAATATGCTAAAATGCTTTTAATTCCCTCTAGAGGTTCAGGGTGAGTGGATAGTTAATATTAGTCCAGGCTCACACTAGCAATGATGCAGGGATGGTTTTTATGAGGCAAACGAATTTCTTTCAGAGGAAAGCAAAAGCAGCTATCTTTTTGCAAGTGGAGAAATTTGCAAATCGCGGTAAAATTCGCGAATGCGTCTGGTGCGATTACAGAGGAACTACAAGGGCTAGCAATATCGTTTTGGGGTCCTAGAAAAGCCTAGGATCTCGGCTTCCAAATGAAAGTTACTGCAAGTCTCTAGCACAAACGGTCACAGAGATATGAGCGATTAAATAAAGGTCGTTTTTCAGATTTGAAATTTTAAAGTTCAAAAAGACAAGTGCAGCTTGCAACTAGAAAATGACAAGTGACAGCTTTACAAATGACAGGTGACAGTTAAGAGACAGTTCTACTTAGATTAAAATAGGATTGAATTATATATATATATATATTCTTGAATTAAATGGGCCTTGCCATGGGCCTTGCCATGGATCTGGTCAGGTTTTAGACGGGACTCTGGTCTCTGCACTTCACAGTGATCTGGGTCTGCTCTCTCTCTGGATTCTGAAGATTGAGGGATTTAAAGTCTGGATCTTTCTGCACAGCTTCCTCTGGAGATTGATGGAGGTAAAGTATGGATTTTCCCGACAGAGCTTCCAGCTGCAAATGGATTTGAAAAGTCCCTATCTGTCCTGTCTGTCTGCTTTTATGTGTTTTCAAAATGGGTGTGTGTGAGCAGCATCACTAGCCAGCCCCTCTCCACTTATCATTGGCCAAGCTTTCATTTCTCCCCTGATTGGGGGAGCTAGGTTGTGTCAGAGTGATGTCATTTTACAGCCTGCAGAAAGTCCACTCCTCCTGTCAATTTACACACAAATCTAGATTTGAACCAAATACATATTTGCAGAGGTACATATTGTTTTAAAATCATCTGCACCCCTCACATATCACAGGAGGTATCTCCTGTTCAAACTCTGCTCTTCCTGGGAGCTTGCATTCAGAAATGGCAATATTTTGCACTTTTTAACTGGTTTGCAATTTCGGACATTACCCCAAATTTACACACATGTGCGCAAGGAGTGTGGACATTAGTTGATGAAGTGTCAGATTTTTCACATGCACACATTTTGAGTAATATCCTCTTTTCCGCTAAAACCCCCCTGAACATACCACCGGGTCCTAGCACGTCTTAAAACGTGGGCAGAAAAATCACAAGAATTATGGTGTCATTTAAATAATTTTCACAAGTCCGCTCTATGAGTTATTCATCTTTTTAGAGTTATGTTCTGGCCCCAAAGGGGTGTGGTTTTCCTCCAGCACAAGGTTGAATTTCTGGTTTTTCCAGTTCTGCCAAGCCAGCTTGCTCTCACAGGCAGTGCCCCTCCCCTGTGCTTCCAGGAGAAATCTCCATTTACGACTCCCGCCATAAAACATTTGCCTGAGTCAAGACAGGGCTTTGTTCAATTTCCTGTAGAGCCCAGGTAATTCAATCAGGGAAGTGTCATATCCTTTTTGGTGTGAGCAGCAAAAGGGCAGCTAGGCCTGGGAACACAGCTGTGACTCAAGTTTCACTCCTGATGGGGGTAGTTGCCAGGCAAATTGGAATCTCTTTAAGCCAGTTTTTAGCTACATGTCATTTCTGTTCCCCAGTTTCTGCATTCAAATAAACTAACAATTTCACATATGCAGCTAGAATGCTGATTCTAAGTTTAAAACTATGACATTTAAACAATTGCAACCTATGTGACACTCAAAAGTAGGTCACTCATTTCTCTTAAACATTGAGATTTTTAATATCTTTCAGTCCAAATTTACTTAAACTGCTGAAATCCACAGCTCAGCCAGTCTTGTTATAAACCTTCAAGTCACTTCAGAATATAACTTTACATTGGATCCACCTCTCAGTAAGTCTTTCTTTGGCCTATTTTGGGTTCATTCAGTTTTACACAAAAAAGTCTGGTGGTTTTAAAACGCCGGCTTTTGGATAGTGGTGAGTACTGGTACTGCACCCATTTTTGGGATTTAAGAAATGAATTCCCCACAATTCTAGGTGGCTTTTGGCAATCAGCATTGCCATTCCCAATGGTTTCAGACTACTGTGCGGGTAGTCCAATGGGGTTTTTAGGCAGTGCCCTTCTGTGCCCATAACATCGGCAAAAATGGGTGGCAGCCTATTCTTCATGCATTTCCCTGGGCATTTTCTGGGAAACTCTGGCCATCATGATGTTTTCCATGTCAATACTGCACAGTTTTGAGGTACGGCTCGGATGCATGGGTAAATACATCCCACAAGCCCCCCTCTTGCGATGGCCATTCAGTTTCACTGATGGGACTCGCAAGACCTGGGATGTTTCCTCATCTTCTGCCAATAGATGGCACAGTTCAGCATCTTTTCCTCCATCCGGTGGATCGATCGGTCATCCTCCCCGGTCCTGATGGGAATATTGGGCGGTACACCGGGCCCCTTGCGTCTCTGCTCCCGGTCTCCGGATCGTCCTCCTTGGCCAGCCTGCAGGTTTTCCTTCTCCTAGGATGACAAAGGAAGAGCGGCAATACCTACTCATAGACGTTTTTCCACCACTGTTGAGATAGTGGGGCAGCATATGCATTTCATCATAACGAAACATTACATTCTTATTTTGGAAAAAAAACAGTATAACTAAGAGACAGTTTCATGCAAATCACAATATTTTAGAGACTAGATGTGGTATGTTTTATGGTTGGAACTGAATTAGTCTGAGACAATACCCGCTAGGATTCCAGAGGATTCCTCCAGTTGTTGTAGAGTGTGCCTGGGATGGCAACATTTCAACTGGTTTATGTGGACCCACTTGTCTTCCCCCTCTGCCGAAGGACCTTTGGGGATGTGGATTTTATAGGCCACAGGGGAGATCTTGTCGATGATCTCAAAGGGTCCCTTCCATGTAGGCAAAAATTTGCGCTGCTTGGCCTGGTTCCTTTGGAAGATGTATAGATAGACCCGGTCTCCCACCTGATATTCCTTCCTGGAAGTTTTCAGGTCATAATGGGTCTTCATGCTATCAGCTGATCTTTCTAGATTCCGCTGAGCATAAGCAAAAGCATGTTGGAGGTGTTTCCTTAAATTCTCCACATACTCATGAGTAGTGGAGGCATTTATCAGTGTCTGCTCTTGGGTCCTGTAGAGCAAATGCTGAGGAAGCACCATCTTACGTCCAGTCATCAACTCAAATGGTGACATTTTGGTTGCAGATGAAGGGGTAGATCTGATGGCCATGAGGACCAGAGGTAATCGGATATCCCAACTTGGCCCAGAGTCTGCCACAAACTTCTTTAATATGCTCACAATTGTCCGGTTATATCTCTCTACTGCCCCAGAAGAAGCTGGTCTATAAGCAATATGCAGCTTTCTCTTGACCCCCAGTATCTCCCACATCTTTGTCATTACTTCACTGGTGAAGTGGCTACCTCTGTCTGACTCAATCCTTTGAGGTAGACCAAAACGGGAAAAGATGTGGTTAATCATCAAGGCAGCTGCAGTTTCTGCCTTGCAATTTGGGGCTGGGAGACATTCCACCCACTTGGTAAACAAGCATGTCACAGTCAACATGTACTTATTCCCCCTAGCTGAGCGAATCACAGGGCCTACAAAGTCGATTTGTAAATCTGACCATGGCAGGGTCATCCCCCTCTTTTGTAAAGGCGCCCGGTGTGTGAGGGATGTCGGCTGAAATTGTGCACTCACAAGACAACACTTCAAATATTGGTCGAGGCCCTGCCCCATGTGTGGCCAGTATGCAACCTCTCTTAAGATTTCCAATGTTGTGTGAAACCCCCTATGACCGGCGGTGGCCGCATCATGGGCGTGACTTAACATCAAGCTTCGGAATGAGGTAGGAACCACCCACTGATCGTGGCCAGCTTTGGATTTCCTTACCAACAAACCGTCTTGGATTCGGAACATTTTTGGACATTTCATCAACACTCTTAGGTCCTCTTTCCCAATGTAATAGGTATCCGTCAGGGGAAAGTTCTCAGGGTCCTCAAGGTGCTGGTAAAATTTACCAATTATTGGATCCCCCGTCTGAGCGGTAATCAAATCAGCATCAGGGGTCTCCTTACTCCATTGTGCAATTGAAAGGTCGTTGTGAGCATTTGTCTGGGACCTAGTGATAGCAGTGACCTGGATTTCCCCCAACAGGGACTCAATCTCAATTAGATCCCCTTGGATGGCCCCGGTTTTGGCCAGCTGATCAGCTAAGTCATTTCCAGTTTTGTCTGGTCCCTCTACTTTGGAATGACCCTTGATCTTTTTCCAATAGATGGTCATCTCATTCGAGGTGACCAGATCATCAATGTTTTGGATCAACTTCCCATGTTTCAAGGGTTTGTTATTAGCACATAACATGCCTCTGGTTTTCCAATTAACCAGGTGCTCCACGAACCCGTTCCGTACATAATCCGAATCTGTGATTATGACCAGTTCGCGGAGTTGATGCTGGACAGCAGTGAGGATGGCCTGATGCACAGCCATCAATTCTGCCACCTGACTACTTCGGGGACCAATTTTGTATCCAGCGGAGGGTTCTGGGGACTCATTCACCCATGCATTCCCTACGCCAGCCACCAGTTCTTTCTCCCCGTCGTTGTCAACATGGTAAGAGCATCCATCCACATAGACAGTGGGCATTCCCTCACACTTGTCCTCTTCAAAGACTTTGTGTGGGGAATTAAGGTATGCCTCCGTGTTGTCCTTGATTTTTAGACTTTCGTCCTCGAGACAGTTTTCTCTGGCACAATCATGCAAGTCAACCAGACCTTGCGCGAGGGGACTCTTCTTGTTTTGGCCATATCTGACCTCCACAGGAAATCCTTGCATTGACAGAATCCAGGAAGTAATTCGGGAATTACTCACATTTCCGGCCCGGATTCTGTCACTTTGGAGATATTGCAGAGGCTGGTGTGGAGTCTCCACTATGATGTGTTCCCCCTGGATAAACGGGCGGTAATTCTTCAATGCCCACACCATCGCTAGGAGTGCCTTCTCACAATCGTTGAATTTTTCCTCCACAGAGGATAAAGTTTTGCTCGCATAGGAGATTACTTTATTGACCTTGTCATGCTTTTGGTATAATACTGCCGTCAAGCACGTATTAGAGAACCCCGTCTCCAGGAATAACTCCTTGTTTCTGACAGGGTAAGCTAGGCAAGGCGCTTGTGAGAGGCTTCTTTTGAGTTGTTTTACTGCCTCGGCTTGTTCTGGACCCCATTCCCACTTGACCCCCCCCTTCAGGAGATGAATCAGGGTTCTGGTGATCTCTGCGTAGCCCTCAATGAACTTTCTGCTGTAATTAGTCAGTCCAAGGAGGCTCCTTAGTTCCCGCAGAGTTGTGGGGTCTTTCAGTTTTTGAAGTGCTTCCACTTTCTTTTCCTGGGGACAGAGACCCTGAGGAGTAATCTCATGCCCCAAGAAATTAACACGGGTTCTACACCACTGTGCTTTCTGAAAGGAAAGTTTTGCTCCGGCGGCCCTCAACTGCGTCAGAACATAACGGATCTCCGCTATGTGTTCCTCCACACATGAACTTTTGATGAGGACATCATCTACATAAGCCAGGTTACCCCTCGCACCCAAGTCGGGCATGGCCTTGTGTAGAAAAATGTTGAATTCATTGCCGGAGTTGAGGTATCCGAAGGGAGTCCGGGTCCATGTATACTGCTGGCCCCCAAAGGTAAAAGCCAGTTTGTATTGGTCCTCCCTACTGACAGGCACAGTCCAGTATCCATTGGTCAGGTCTATTGCAGTGAATACCTGTGACCCCTGAATCTGGGCCAGCCCTTGGTCAATGTAGGGCAGAGGCCATCGGGAAGTATGGACCCGTTTGTTGAGCTCCCTGAGGTCGGCGCAGAGTCTCCACTGGCCGTTTGGCTTCAATATTCCCAGCACTGGATTATTGAAGGTGCTGTGGACTGGACGGATTATTCCCCGGGACTCAAGGTTCTTGATTATTTCAGTAAGGGACTCCATTGATGCGAGAGGCAAACGATATTGCTTCACAAATACAGGAGGCATGCCAGGGTCCGTGGGGATTGTTGTTGTGTGGATGTCAGTGCGACCAAAGTCATATGAGTCTACCGCAAAGAGATCTTGGAAATCCAAGAAAACTTGTTTCAACTTTTGCTTTTGTTCCAGAGTCACACAGGCATCAGCTAGGTTGACTCTCTCTTCCACCATCTGCCTGAAGCCTGGAAAGACTTCTGGTTTGGCTATCTCCGCGGCCTCCTCCAGCTGGGTGGAGAAGTCCCTGGTCAGAGTGCTGATTTGGACTGGAGGCTTCAGGTGGGAAAGGCAGCCCTCGTGGACTTGGAAAATAACCTCATCCCTCCTGAAGTCACAAGTCACATCTTCCTTACCATAGGGGCAAGAAGTGTACACCAGGAAGTTCCCCCCATGCCGGGTAAAAATCCTGTCTGGTGTTGTATTGTCATCACTGTCACTGTCAACGCAGTCCTTGGGGATTGGCCCTAACAGTTCATTTCCAAGATCAATGGAGAAATGTCGGTCATCAACCGCCATTCCAATAATGGTGCCTGCGGCTAGAGTAATACTCTTTAAGTCGCTGTTATCCACCTCTATTGGAATGGTGTCATGTTCTATGTTGACTAATGGAGTTGGGTTTACCCCCAACCCTTGCTGTTGGAGAGAAGCGTTTAGATGTATGTAAGCATCAGGGTTTTTCAACTCTTGTCCCCTTTTAACTGTCACTTCCAGGGAGAATTGTCGGGTCCTTTCTGGGATGGTGACTTCCTCTTTAACCTGAATTTCAACTGCATAAGGTAGCAATTGAGCTGACCTAAATGCTTTTTCTGGATCATCAAAGCCCATGGGATTATCCGCTAATCGGGACCAAGCTTTGAAGTTTATTAGGTCCAAACTAATGGCAAAGCGATTGAGAATGTCACTGCCTAAGTAAAAGGCGGCAGGGACGTCTTGCACGACCCAACAATTGTGGACTATGCTCTTGTTGCCAATGGAGATTTTGAGCATACACCTGCTTGGCAGGAGATGTTTGGAACTAGGTGCTTCCAGGTCAATTTCCCATTTGTCTATCAATTTGAAGGTGGGAATGGCTGGATCTTTTGGGAGTTGGCGAAACATGGCTTCGCTGATGAAGCTCTTACCATTGTTCACACACACTCGAGCGAGAACAGAGTCCTTCCCATCATTTACTTGAACAGGGATGAACAACTGCTCTCCAATTTGCTGAATATCAGCCAGGCTCTGAGCTGATTTCACATCTTTCTGGACGATTGGAGTGGGAGTTTCTGATTGTGGATTAGTATAGAATCTCAGAGTGTTTCCTTCCAGCGTGGAGTACCACTTTAGACTGGAAGGAAGGTTGATTTTCAGAAATAGAGAGGACCCTCCATCACCAGTCTGTTGTCCTACTGCTATTACTGTCACGTCTGGAATCTGGCTGTTCTGGAAGTGAAATTCTACTTGGTCAGATTTTTGTTCAACCATGTGGCAGGTGCCGTTTAAACTAACATGGTTGACACTCTGTTTTAATTTTATTAGTCGGCTAGTCTGGGTCCAGAGGACCTTGTTTACGCAATCTATTACGGGTGACAACCTTCTCAGGAGGTCATTCCCTAGTAAACAAGGGGTGCCCTCTGGGGTCACAACTATGACCGGGTGTTTCAACTTATGTCGCCCAATTTTTATGTCCAAATCTGCCGTCCCCTCGACGGGAATTTCCTTCCCGTCAAAGTTCTGCAGTTGTCCAGGAAGAGAGGTGAGAGGAATTTGGTAATTCCCTCCCCTTCCTGCATTCAGTTCGTCAAAGGCCTTTCTGGACAGAAGGGTAGCTTGAGATCCAGTGTCCACCAGTGCCAAAATTGTACCCTGCCCCTGTACTTGTACCGGGGCATAATATCTTCCCTCCTTCTCCTCAAGGGGGCACAGATAATGTACATTTTTGGACAACTGGTGGGCTAATTTTCTGGTTTTGGACATCGCTAGCGAAGAGATTTGGGCAGAATTCTGTGGAGAGCCTTGGGAATCTGAAAGAAAAAGTTGGCAACTGGAGATCAGAGCCATTGTGGGTTCCCCTGGCTCTGGCTCCGGGGCGCCCCCCCCTTTTTGGAGGCAGTCACCAGGATGGGTTTGAACCAGGGGATTTTCTTGCTGTTGGTTCTGGGATGAGATGGTGGGCGGCGGTAGCTCAGTCTCCACATCTCCCCAGTCTGGATTTGCATCCCTAGGGACCCATTTTTCTTTGGGAGGTGTTCCCCCCTCTCTGAAGGAGAAGATCCTTTTCCCAGGATCTTCTGAGGATCCCTCTCCCTCAAATTGGAAGATCTGTACCTCCTCCTCAAACTGAGTCGGTTTGGGTCTTTTGTTTCTCCTACCCCCCCTCTGCTCCTTAGGAGGCAGACTTTCAGGGGCAAGAGATTTTGTTTCCGGTTCCTGGGTTTCCAGGGGCTGTTTACAAGTGAGGAAGGAAGCTTCCTCCAAGGCTTTACACCCCCCTTCCCTTTGTGCCTCCTCCCTGGGAACCGGTGAGTTATCGGGGTGCTGCCCCCGTCATTGTTCTGGAGCACCAGGTCCAGAGTTAGGTGCGTTCTGCGCCGGCATGCCGATCTGAGGGTTCTGCTGAGCCCTCAGTATGTGACCCAGATCCCGCGCCATGTTTTGAACCTGGCGCTCTAACTGGGAAACCCGCTCAGGCTGATACGGGGCCCTGTTTTCTCCCCTGGGCTGATCCCGGGAAGGGTAGCTGTCCCTCCTCTTTTAATACCCCGGGTTGGGGAGATTTGGGTACCCCTCCACCCTTGGCCTCCCCTCTCCCGGATTAGGTTGTCTGGGCTCAGGGAATTGGGGAAAGAAGGATGGATGATTTTGGGGTTGGAAATTGGGTGGATACCTGGGGAAAAAGTTCTGCCCAGGATTTGGAGAATTTCTGCCCTCCTGTGGGAAGTTGGGAGGGAAGTTCCCTGGGTTAGGTGCTTGGCTGGATCCCCCCCCTTGGGCTGGAGGAGTCCACACATAACCCAGGATGGGTCGATTTCCCTTGTAACGGGGACTTACATAGTCAGGAGAGCGAGGGACCCCATTGGGGCTGCCTCCCTGGCTCCCTGTCTGTGACTGGCCCGAGGACCTTCTGGGCCTAGCATTATTAGGTGCAGGTAGGTTTTTAGGCCCCCCCATCTCCAAATCTAAAACGGGGTGACCTTTACCTCTGCCACCTTGGCAGCAGCAGGGGTGCTGTTGGCTTTGGGGTTTTTCTGGGCATTACTTTTGCTATCTACCGGTTTCTGCACCTCATATATCCGGGTAGCCTGTTCAATGACCCAGTCTAAAGATCTTTTCTCGTGAAAATCCCTCACGAGCTGGGTCATTATGTATTTGGGCAAGACATGAAAAAATGTATTAATGAATTCTCTACTGTCTGTGCGCACCCTTCTGGTGGTCTGCGCAAAAGCACGCTTTAACTCCTGCACAAATTCTTGGGGGGCCTGATCCTCCCCACATTGTAAATTGTAGGCTGCCTTGCGAGCCTCTTGAGGATTTCTATGAATGGAAAAATGTTTCAAGATGGCCGCCTTATAGGTGGACCATCTTAAATGATTTTGGTCCTCCAGCCCCGCAAAGAAACTGGAGTATTCCGGGGAGAAGGTCCACTTTACATATTGAATACAGCTTTGGCTGTCCTTCAAATGGAAAGTCTCCATCATTTGTTCAAACAACTCTAAGTGCTCCCAAACAGAATACTTAGCGTTCTTATGGTAAGGCGTGATGACGCTCCTGATCGCCTTAATCTGCTTTAAGGGGTCCTTAAGCAAGGCCCTTTTTGCCTTATTAGCCTTTTTGGTTCGGGTAACCCTTGTCCATTCGTCCTCGGACTCAGAGGCACTGCTCCCAGAGGTTCCCGTCTGTTCTTCCAGGTTTTCCCGGATTCTGCGAACCTGGGAATGGCTGGCAGAATGTGGGGACCTGGTCTCCTGTGTCCTGCGCAGTTCAGAGGAGTCTTCAGATTCCTCCTTGCTGCCAGGATTTGATGGGTACCCCCTCCACTGACCTAACTGGGCAGAGGTTTTCAGGATGCCCTTAATGGGCCTACTCTCCTGGGGTTCCCCATTGAACTGTACTGTACTTGGGTGCCCATACCCGGATGCCCGCCCCTCCATTCCTGAGTGGTACTGGCCTATGAGCCCCATACTCTTAGCTGGATAGTAATCCGCCATCCCTGTGGCCCTGTGCTCATGTGCGCCAGGGGACATGGGGGTGGTAGAGTCCAGGGACTGGGGGAGATGAAGGCCCCTGGTGTTAGGGCTCCTGCGGTTATGGTCAGGAATCTCTCTTTCCCAGCGGACCTCATCTATATCCGCCCCTGCTCCCTGTTGCAATGCAAGAGCCTGCATTTGTGCTTTCAGTTCCTCTGTTAAGGCCTTACTCGACTCTATCAGTATCTCGTGCATCGCTACCTGTTGCTGGAGCCTCTCATTGTGCTGGCAGAGAGCCTCATTTTCCCTCCGTGCTTCCTGGTTGGTCCTGGAGAACTGGGCCAGTCTTTGCTGCAGGAGGGTTACCTCCTGAGCTGTGTCCCTATTGGCCTGCTCCTTTCTTGCTAGAGCATCCTCCACCCTCCTGGTGTGCTCTAGCAAGTTCTGGTGTTCTTTTTGGAGGTCACCCAGTCCCTGGTGGGCCAGGTGATTTTCTTCCATTTTTCTTTTTAAGTGGCAGACTTCCTGGCCTAAGGTGTCCCTTTCCTGACTAAGAGCCTGCATCTGTGTCGCCAGGTCACCCCTTTGCCTTTGGAAGGCACCAGCTTTCTGGCGCTCCTGATCAAACTCTGCCTGGGTATCCAAGTCTTTCAGAATCAGTTTCTTGCTCTCTGCCTTCTCCCTATCTAGGTGGCTTTGCAGGGTGACTACCTGCTCAGCACATGCCCTATTGAAGTCTAGCTGTTGCTCCAGCTTTTTCTGGCTTTGCAGTAGGGAGTCCAAACCTTTTTGGTGTTCCTTCTGCAAGGCCAGAAATCTGGTATCCTGTTCTGACTTTTCCTTTTGCAGCACATCCATATCCTCCTTTATTTTAGTGATGTACTGTCTGGTCTCATTTTCTGACTCCTGGCTTCTGTGCAGCCTTTGCTCAGAAAAGTCCAGATCAGATTGGGCCTTCTCTAACGCCATCTGTTGCCTTTTTGCCAGATCATGGCCTTCAGCACATTTATTCTGTACGGCTCCCATATATAAATATAAATATGCCGCTATCCTAACAATCTTGTCGTGTTCATCTTTGGCCTTAGGAGCCATATATAGTTCACTCAGGCCCACATGTAATGGACCCTGATCTCTCCATAAGTCTGACCCTGTTTCAGTGACCTGTCGCGTGATGGCCTGCAACCAGGCATCCTGGTCCTGCTCAGCCCATTCACCTCTCACAAATAGTTTATGTAAGAAGTGCTCTCTGGCTATTTTCATATCTACCAAGGTCGTCATTCTAGAGATTGGTCTCTGTCCTGACTTACAGAAGTTAGTATTTTATTTTTGCAGAACAGAACTTTTCTTGGAGTGTCCCTTTTGAGGAATGCTTCACAGCGTAATGCAGCGTGGTGATCCGACTGGATGTGTGTATCCCGTCAGTTAGCACACTGTATTAAGCTGCACAAGTGGTATTCTAACCCAGAATCCCGGATACGAGCCCCCAATTTGTAAGAGGATTCAATTCAGCACTACAGCCAAGTCAACGCCTAGTCTAGAATACTGAATGAAAACCCTCATTGATATATCTTTATGTCCAGTTCATGCGTTCTGGATGACTACCCCTATATAACACCCCTCTCTTGGAATCCTCCTGACCCCACTGAGCCAAGAAGTAGTTCTGTTTTGCAAGTTTAAAGGTTTATTTAATAATTTAAACAATAAATATATATATCACGCTTTAGAATAAATTAATAATTGAATAGCACACTTAATCTGATATGATAAAGATTAACAACGGAGAATCTGGCACTAGCACACTTCTTTATAATCACTAAGGAGTTGACATTAAATGGATAAGATAGCAACAATACTTTTATGGTTTCAAATGGATGCAATGTGGAATGAAATGCAGTACAGAAAATAACTTGATAGTATTTCAGCAAAAGACAATGTAATCACTTTCTTGGACAATTCACCCCCCCCCCTTTTATGCAATGCAAGGAAATGGAAGGAAGGCACACAATTCTCAGAAATGCAATCAAATGTGATTCAGTTCACCCAGCAACTTAGACTATAGACGTTGAAAACACAGGCCCAAATGCTTTTAAATGTGCTGGAAATGAAGAAAAAATATGCTAAAATGCTTTTAATTCCCTCTAGAGGTTCAGGGTGAGTGGTATCTAGTTAATATTAGTCCAGGCTCACACTAGCAATGATGCAGGGATGGTTTTTATGAGGCAAACGAATTTCTTTCAGAGGAAAGCAAAAGCAGCTATCTTTTTGCAAGTGGAGAAATTTGCAAATCGCGGTAAAATTCACGAATGCGTCTGGTGCAATTACAGAGGAACTACAAGGGCTAGCAATATCTTTTTGGGGTCCTAGAAAAGCCTAGGATCTCAGCTTCCAAATGAAAGTTACTGCAAGTCTCTAGCACAAACGGTCACGGAGATATGAGCGATTAAATAAAGGTTGTTTTTCAGATTTGAAATTTTAAAGTTCAAAAAGACAAGTGCAGCTTGCAACTAGAAAATGACAAGTGACAGCTTTACAAATGACAGGTGACAGTTAAGAGACAGTTCTACTTAGATTAAAATAGGATTGAATTATATTATTTTAACTAAGAGATTGGTTCTGCACAGTTTTCTAGGTACTCACACTATATTCTTGAATTAAATGGGCCTTGCCATGGATCTGGTCAGGTTTTAGACGGGACTCTGGTCTCTGCACTTCACAGTGATCTGGGTCTGCTCTCTCTCTGGATTCTGAAGATTGAGGGATTTAAAGTCTGGATCTTTCTGCACAGCTTTCTCTGGAGATTGATGGAGGTAAAGTATGGATTTTCCCGGCAGAGCTTCCAGCTGCAAATGGATTTGAAAAGTCCCTATCTGTCCTGTCTGTCTGCTTTTATGTGTTTTCAAAATGGGTGTGTGTGAGCAGCATCACTAGCCAGCCCCTCTCCACTTATCATTGGCCAAGCTTTCATTTCTCCCCTGATTGGGGGAGCTAGGTTGTGTCAGAGTGATGTCATTTTACAGCCTGCAGAAAGTCCACTCCTCCTGTCAACTTACACACAAATCTAGATTTGAACCAAATACATATTTGCAGAGGTACATATTGTTTTAAAATCATCTGCACCCCTCACATATCACAGGAGCTATCTCCTGTTCAAACTCTGCTCTTCCTGGGAGCTTGCATTCAGAAATGGCAATATTTTGCACTTTTTAACTGGTTTGCAATTTCGGACATTACCCCAAATTTACACACATGTGCGCAAGGAGTATGGACATTAGTTGATGAAGTGTCAGATTTTTCACATGCACACATTTTGAGTAATATCCTCTTTTCCGCTAAAAAAAACCCCCTGAACATACCACCGGGTCCTAGCACGTCTTAAAACGTGGGCAGAAAAATCACAAGAATTATGGTGTCATTTAAATAATTTTCACAAGTCCGCTCTATGAGTTATTCATCTTTTTAGAGTTATGTTCTGGCCCCAAAGGGGTGTGGTTTTCCTCCAGCACAAGGTTGAATTTCTGGTTTTTCCAGTTCTGCCAAGCCAGCTTGCTCTCACAGGCAGTGCCCCTCCCCTGTGCTTCCAGGAGAAATCTCCATTTACGACTCCCGCCATAAAACATTTGCCTGAGTCAAGACAGGGCTTTGTTCAATTTCCTGTAGAGCCCAGGTAATTCAATCAGGGAAGGGTCATATCCCTTTTGGTGTGAGCAGCAAAAGGGCAGCTAGGCCTGGGAACACAGCTGTGACTCAAGTTTCACTCCTGATGGGGGTAGTTGCCAGGCAAATTGGAATCTCTTTAAGCCAGTTTTTAGCTACATGTCATTTCTGTTCCCCAGTTTCTGCATTCAAATAAACTAACAATTTCACATATGCAGCTAGAATGCTGATTCTAAGTTTAAAACTATGACATTTAAACAATTGCAACCTATGTGACACTCAAAAGTAGGTCACTCATTTCTCTTAAACATTGAGATTTTTAATGTCTTTCAGTCCAAATTTACCTAAACTGCTGAAATCCACAGCTCAGCCAGTCTTGTTATAAACCTTCAAGTCACTTCAGAATATAACTTTACATTGGATCCACCTCTCAGTAAGTCTTTCTTTGGCCTATTTTGGGTTCATTCAGTTTTACACAAAAAAGTCTGGTGGTTTTAAAACGCCGGCTTTTGGATAGTGGTGAGTACTGGTACTGCACCCATTTTTGGGATTTAAGAAATGAATTCCCCACAATTCTAGGTGGCTTTTGGCAATCAGCATTGCCATTCCCAATGGTTTCAGACTACTGTGCGGGTAGTCCAATGGGGTTTTTAGGCAGTGCCCTTCTGTGCCCATAACATCGGCAAAAATGGGTGGCAGCCTATTCTTCATGCATTTCCCTGGGCATTTTCTGGGAAACTCTGGCCATCATGATGTTTTCCATGTCAATACTGCACAGTTTTGAGGTACGGCTCGGATGCATGGGTAAATACATCCCACAAGGTGGAAGTTTACTCAGGCTTACCCAGAAGAACATGCCTTTGCGTTTTTTTGTTGAATGAGAAACCTTCAGTCAGTTCTTGTTTGTAACCCTGTATTCTGCATGGACCCACAAAGTACAAATTGTGGCCTTCTGCCACCTGGTGGCATAGGACGTATTATTGCACAAGTGGCCTTTTACCCTGCATAACTGCAGACTATTGGATACTCTGTGCCACTAGTGATGTCTTTGAAAAGCAATGTTGAATTATCACTTCAATCATATGACACCTAGTCCTCTTATGAAATGTGCTTTCCACATATTATTTTATTATGTGTATAATGTGTTTGATCAAAACCATATGTGAATATATTATTTTATTTATTGTCTGTGCATCTATATATTACATTTAAATGCACTTATCAATACATGAATAAATCACATTCTAAAATAGGGAGGTTTGAGGAGAAAAAATAAAATGTTGTGATATGAAATCCCAATGATTTCTAACCAAACACCTGCAAGTGGTGGGTTTGCTTCTGCCGTGTGAGTCAATGATCTGAAAAGCATATTCTATGCAAAGAATGCCACAGTGAGTACCCCCAATCGCACACTTCATTTAAGCCATGTGGGGGAGGGATGAAGATTACAATGTTACCGCTAAGTGCTGACATGCATGAAACATGAGCTCAAGTTTCTTGTCTGAAGATGCAATTGGGGGATTTTACTGAGATTCCTAAGATTAATTGAGAGCAGACGCCTGCGATTCATTCTTTAATATAAGTCCCCTGCTGTGGAAGACTGAGTGCAGTAATCCACTTTAAGGTTGCATTACAAAGAGCTGTCTATCAAGGTATTGGAATCTTACAACGCTTTTGGCCTTGCTAGAAATACAGGTGTGCACCAAATAAAGAATTAAGTAGCTGCAGAGTGCTCATTAACCTTCAGTAAAACAATGCGGTCCCCTTTCTTGGTGTCTCGTACGTCGCTCATAATGTGACCTAGGCATTTTGCGCATCACTCATTTATATTCAACTCTAGTGAATCATGTCATTTTGACAGAAGTGTAATCCAAACTGCTGTGCCATTACATGTGTATTCATAGTTGATTTGTAAAGTGGCAATGATCAATGCAGCCCGTTCATGGAGTCAAAGTAGGGAGATGGGCACAAGGGGGGAAATCTGACCTTCACAACCTTAGGAAAGGCAGACCAGGTTAGTTGCTAGGTGAAGAGGACCAGTGACACGTGCAGTAGAAAACATGCAGGAATGCAACGCAGGCAAGGCAATCTCCCAGCAAGGCAATGGCATCTTACGTGACCCAAGCAGGTTACGTAGACTAAAAAGCCAGCACGTGCAAAGATAAGGACCCAGGCAATTAAGCAAACATGAGATGTGGAGGAGTAAAAGCTATAGGGGGTGGGGGTGGAGACAGGACAGGACCAGGGTGCTGAATGGTGGACAGCCAGCAAGGCAGCTACTAGACTTGGGCAGGTAAGTGTATGTTACATTGTGCATTTGCACCCTTGCCACTGAAAATTCGTAAACACCCCCTCTCCACCGTCATGCACATGCAAGTTGGAGGCATTTAAAGGGATCCTTGTGGTAGACCAGATCTTTGGGCAGGTGCTAAAAGCTGACAGTTGCCTTAGTAATCAACCGTATCACGTGCTGGTGGAGATGCTCCCATGTTTGACATGTTTGACATGGAGGCAGCGAACAGGGCTTACGGGACTGTACATTCCAACCGCCCTCCCCCATTACACATGGGAATCACCCAGAGTTGCACAAAAAGGTGTTACCCCATGCATTCTCCTTTTTCACATGCTTTTATCACCTTTTTTCCACTCCAACATGTTTTTCCAGATTCCAAAATGTGACCCCTTCTAAAGAGAAGCCAAGCCATGGCACACATTGCTATTATTATTATTATTATTATTATTATTATTATTATTATTATTATTATTATTATTATTATCATCATTATTGTTATTGTTGTTGTTGTTGTTTGTATTATTTATTGAGCTATGGCCTTGCTTCCGAAGCAACAGAGTGCTTTACAAGTCACAGTGGAAGTGCACAGTGAGCGAAGCAGAGATACAAGGGGGCGGAGGCCTAACAAGGGACGCGGGAATGTGGGCAGGTTAGCAGCAAGGGGACTACAAGGAACAAGGGGGTCTTCAGCTACTTCCTGATATCTCCTGGACTAGCCATTTAAATGCTGAACAGTGCAGGGTTAAAGGAAATCCCCCTAACATTGACATGCAGAATAATACATTTTGACCCCAATGAGAAACTTCTCAAGTTGACTAACAAGCTTCACCCAGAATTGTGAAATATTATAAGATAGAGCAAATATCGATGCAATGAGGCATATTTAAGATTATTAATCCGCAATGTGATCATATATGTTAGATCCAATATACTGTATCAGTTGAAAAAGACCTAGCGTTGATTCAAGTTGCAATACATATATATGGATAAGTCACAAAGTTGGAGCATTGATATTATTTAGACAAATGCTGATATGTACAAAAACACACAATGTTGTATTCGGGGGGATAGATCAGTGGCAACGTGCTTGCCTTGGAAGCAAGATGGCACAAAGCAACACAAGTTCGGTCTGCGCTTAGAAACCTCTGGGTATTAAGTTCTATATAAATAACCTCTCATATCATATCATATTGTGACAACACCTAAAGGTATACGACTTCCTCTTTTTTATATTTCAATTGGATAGTGTCCAATAGACCTAGGCAGCAATCACACTATACCAATTGATTCAAAATAGATAAATCTCCTCAGGCGGCCCTGCAAGAGGTTCTACCGAACGTTCAATACTGTGCTTGGACAATCTTTTAGTTTTGTAATTAGTCATTAGTTGTTTGGAAGCTTCCACTGCTGAGCCACATACAATACTTCCCTTCAGACATGCTACCTCAATAGAGGCAAACGGTTCCAAGTTCTTTCATCATCAGGCTAACGCCGGCTGTTTCAACGTGGAAAGAACAACGATAACGTTCATCATTTTTTACATTTTTTTAAGGGGTGTTCCACCCCCCCCCAAGACCTCTTCACCCACCCCCTTTCAACTATTCTAAACCCCGCAACCTCTTACCTGTTTTGTTATTCTTCACACGCTTAAAAGACTGGCGCTAAAAGACTGGCGTTAAATGAACCCTGTACGGAGGCAAACAAGGTATGCTATCATTTTTAAATTGTATGAATGAAATGCCTGCGATAATAATTCTGGTGCAACATTGAGCATAGCACCTAGAAGTCTGAAACCTCCCCCTTTTTCTTCTTCTCGCCATGATAGCATCTAATCATTGTGATGTTAGACATTTGGCTAATAATATGCTTTTTTCTTTTGCTTTGTTTTTGAGTTTGCTCTGATAATAGAATGATCTTGCTTTGTGACAGGCTAATCCATGCCATCCAACGACAGAATGTTTTTTGAAGCAACACATGCCATAGAATTAAATACACAAAACGTTTTTCCTGAGCACGATATTTTTTACACTAGGGGACTAGAAGCCCCACTATCGCCTGGACCCTGCCAAAAGCTCTTTGGTGTGTGAATCTCACTGCAGTATCTGTTACATGTGTAGCAATGAGTCATATTGGCTTTGCACACAAGGCATAATAATGCAAGTTTAATGAGGTTTTTAAAATCTGGCTTTGGTTTCCAACAGTTGATAGATGTGTTCCTACAGCTTGAAAGGTTCTCACAGAGCCCTCAAACGACCCAACACAGGAGAGCTCCTGAACATCAGAGTAGCTTGTTGAATGATTCACAACTCCACCCACATGCCCCAAGCAGCATCAACGCAAGCACGGTGAGAAGCACATTGCATCCTGAAGTCAACGCAAGCACGGTGAGAAGCACATTGCATCCTGAAGTAAACAGTGAATGAAGTGCACAACACTTCCAGAATATAACAGCAGGGTGCTCAGAGTCAGCATTGGGATGCAACCAGGCAATACGAGTCAGCATTAGAATATAGACTGGAGCTAAGAGTAAACACTTGAATATAACTGTGTGCTAAGAGGCAGCATGAGAATATAACTTTGAGCTAAGAATCAGGAATGGAGTATACCAGTGTGCTTAGAGTCAGAAGTAAAATATAATCATGTTCTAAGAGTCAGCATTAAAATATCATCATGTGCTAACAATTAGCATTGGAATATAGCCGGGTGCTAAGACCGTGCATTAGAGTATAGCTGTGTGTCGTGAATACATCACTCAGGCACTGGTTCCTATGGTCCAAGTGGAGACTTCCTTATCATAGCACTGTTAATGGGCTCCGTTCCAAGATGGCACCCCTTTTGTCTGCACCTTTTGAGGCCTCTGAACTTCCAACATGGCACTATACAGTTTATGCAGAGAGTGAACACGTTGCCACATCAGTTATCAACAACGTTCAGGACCGGCTTGGAGCGTCTCAACGCTAAGGTATTTTCTTAGCTCAGAGATCCGGTTATTGTTCCTTGCCCAGGAATATTCGCTCTTGTTCTTCCCTGCTTGCCTCCCACTATTGTGTTCATTCTGCCCTTTCACCTCCCCCTTTCCCTGGATCTCCTTCTGCTTGTTCCGTGTCATGATGTTGGTTACCCGGATCCTCCTCCTGGCCCCTCTTCTGTGTTGGTGGCTGTTTATGTCTGACATCTCCCGTTTCCTGACCTACTGTGCAATCTTGTATTTATTACTAGTAGCTGCCTGGAAACAAACTATCATCAACTCTACACCGCATACTTCAATATTCATCAGGTGTTTTCACCCATTCGGGTTTTTCTTAATAGGTAGTTGGCTCAGGGTGTTTCCCTGACCGGTGTCTGTTTCATCGGGCAGGGTGGCGTTCGCAGATGGTCACCAATTCCTGCATAACTCCTGTAATACCCAAAGAAAATGCCAGAGCAAGAAAACCACTTATAATTCAGACTCCAAGACACAGATGGGGCTTAAGATCCATTCCCCCATTCCCTGTGTCCTTCTGACTCAGAACCTGGCACTGTGTGCTAAGAGTCACCATTAGAATATAACTGTGCCCCAAGAATCAGCAGTACAATATAACTATGTGCTAAGTGTCAGCATTTGAATATAACCTGGTGCTGACGGTACACAGAACAATATAACGGTGTTCTAAGAATGAGCGGTAGAAAACAACAGTGTGCTGAGAATCAGCATTAGAATATAACTGCGTACTAAGAGTCAGCATTACAATATAATTCTATGCAAAGAGTCAGCATTAGAATGTAACCGGGTGCTAAGAGTCAGTATTAGAATATAATTATTTGGTGAGGGTCATCAGTAGAATATAACGGTGTCCTATGAATCAGCAGTAGAATACAACTGTGTGCTAAGAGTCAGCCTTGGAATATAACTGTAGTCAGCATTAGAATATAATCCTATGCTAAGGGACAACATTAGAATACAATCATGTGGTATTAGTCAGCAGTAGAATATAACCATCTGCTAAGAGGCACCATTTGAATATAATCTGACACTAAGAGAAAGTATTTAAATATAGTGGTGTGCTAAGAGCAATCATAAGCACATTACCTTTTGATGAGAGCGAATGTAACTGTGTGCTATGATCCATCAGAATATAAACATGTTCCAAAAGCCAGCATTATAATACCATCATGGGGTAAGAGCCAGCATTAGAATATATACTGGCGCTAACAGTCAGCAGTAGAACATAAGTGTGTGCTGACAGTCAACTTTAGAATATAACCATGTGTTAAGAATCAGCAGTAGAATATAACTGGATGGTAAGAGTCAGCATTAGAATATGATCTGGTACTAACAATCAGCAGCGGAATATAACTGTGTGCTAAGAATCAGCAGTAGAATATAACTGTGTGCTAAGAGTCAGCATTCGAATATGATCTGGCACTAACAGTCAGCAGCGAGATATAACTGTGTGCTAAGAATCAGCAGTAGAATATAACTGCGTGCTAACAGTCAGCATTACAATAATCATTTGGTATGAACTAGTATTAGAATATAAACATGTGCTAAAAACCAGCATTAGAATATAACCATGTGTTAAGAACCAGCAGTAGAATATAACTGTGTGCTAAGAGTCAGCATTAGAATATGATCTGGTACTAACAATCAGCAGCGGAATATAACTGTGTGGTAAGAATCAGCAGTTGGATATAACGGTGTGCTAAGAGTCAGCATTCGAATATGATCTGGCACTAACAGTCAGCAGCGGAATATAACTGTGTGCTAAGAATCAGCAGCAGAATATAACTGTGTGCTAAGAATCAGCAGTAGAATATAACTGTGTGCTAACATTCAGCATTACAATAATCATGTGGTATGGTCTATGTATTAGAATATAAACATGTGCTAAAAACCAGCATTAGAATATAACCATGTGTTAAGAATCAGCAGTAGAGTATGACTGTGTGCTAAGAGTCAGCATTCGAATATGATCTGGCACCAACAGTCAGCAGCGGGATATAACTGTGTGCTAAGAATCAGCAGTAGAGTATGACTGTGTGCTAAGAGTCAGCATTCGAATATGATCTGGCACTAACAGTCAGCAGCGGGATATAACTGTGTGCTAAGAATCAGCAGTAGAATATAACTGCGTGCTAGCATTACAATAATCATGTGGTATGAACTAGTATTAGAATATAAACATGTGTTAAAAACCAGCATTAGAATATAAGCACATGTTAAGAATCAGCAGTAGACTGTAATTGGGTGCTAAGAGTCAGCATTCGAATATAACCTTGTGCTAACAGTCAGCAGCAGAGCATACCTGTGTGCAACGAATCAGCAGTAGAATAAAACCGTGTGCTAAGGTCCAGCATTAGAATATAAATGTGTGCTCAGAATCAGCAGTAGAGTATGACTGTGTGCTCAGAGTCAAGATTAGAATGTAAACGTGTGCGTTAAAAGCATCATTACAATATAACGGTGTGCTCGGAGTCAGCATTATAATGTAACCGGGCGCTAAGAGTCAGCAGTACAATATAACTGTATGTTCTGAGTGAGGAGTACACCATAACCTTAGTCTAAGTGTCAGCATTAGGTGAGTGCTACAAACAAATGTCCGAAAATAGCCTATTATCTGGCTGGAATAGGATCGATATACTTTATACATGACCTCGGGCATGTTTTATGTCAAAATGGAATAGGGTGGCATGGCTTTCAATACCTTGTCTCCACATGGAATGTGCACTCTACACACACTAACTCGATCAAACCAAAGTGATGTACTTAGAGATGGGGGGCAACATAATGGAACAATCTACTCGATCAACTGTGTTTACAAGAGAGCTACCAAAAATTCGGAAAAGAAATATCATTACACTCTTGACTGTGAAATCTTTCATATGGCAAAATAACTCCTCGACCATTCCGGAGGGAGCAGACACTAAACACCAAACCTCACCCATATTCCCCGGCGGCCACTGCATACACTGCTCTCTGTTCCAACCAGTTTATAGTGACGTCACCGTCTGAGCGTAGCCTCAAGACACCAACAAGCTTTGGCTACTTCACACCACCTACTATCTGATGACGTGACTCACAGAAGCAATGGCGAGGATCCATGATGCACATGTTAATAGCTTGTAAATAGAAACATAAAATATATATGTATTATAATTGGGATTATTATTATTATTATTATTATTATTATTATTAATAAAAATAATAATAATAATAATAATAATAATAATAATAATAATAATAATAATAATAATAATATGTGTGTGATATTTATTGAACGTGGACCAGCAACAGAGTGATTAATTATCATAGGGGGAAGAGCACAGTGAGGGAAAGAAGAGAAAATATGTATGGAGGAAATTCAAATCAACTAAATGCACACTTTCAGTTCAAAAGGCATAGGAAGGGGTGTGGTCTGTTCGATGAGGATGTGCTGATTCTGAACTCCCCACTTAACCCACTTGATCCCTGATGTGTGGTGACATCCATCAAAGCTTTTCGAGCTCTGACCCCGGGGAAGTGAAAGGGACCTTTTGAGACTTTTAAGAAAGTGAAGACTCGACCTTTTCACACACTACATTTTATTTGATTTTGTATGTGGGTATAAAGAGTTTTCTTAAGTAAAACTTCCCAAATCATGTTGGTTGAGTGCCTAATATGTGCCAGTAGTCAATGGAATTCTCAGACCTCCTGGAGAGCTGGGAGATTATGGGCCGCAGGGGGCATCATTGATCACTGTACCCCATGTTAGAGAACTCCATCCATTCTACCGTCAAGGCGTGGTATTGTGGCCCTTCAGGGGAAGGCTTGTGGATGGTAATGAGGACCCCAGGTGGCATTGCCACGTGATGGTTCTACCTAATTTGCTTTGAGGAAATCCCTGCTATATAATATATTTTGGCCTGTGAATTATGGCCCTATGATTGACCATCAGAGGACAGGGATCTTACATGTGTGGCATTCAAAGGCACTCAATAGTGGATCATATTCAGGGTTTTCTAACTCCAGGCTTCGAGGGCCGGATCCATGCCGAATTTTCAGGATACCCCTAATTAAATTTCCTGAGATACATTTGCATACAATGATTCTAAATGTATGCACATTTTTCCTCATGATTATTAATGAGGGGTATCCTGAAAACCGATCAGGATTCTGGCCCCCGAGGCCTGTAGTTGAACAACCCTGAATAGACTGAATGAGCACATGGACAGGAGTTTGGAGCAAATGTTTCCCCTCTCCTTTTTTATCTTGCATTCCACATATTTGAAGCTTTTCTACAATTATTTGAAATATGTTAGTTCATCATTAGAACTTTAAAACCCATCATGTTAAGGCTGCAGAGTGCGCTGCATCTTATTGTCTCTGTAAAGACAATCTGCTCTGGTTCTTCATCAGACAGAGGTGTGGATTGTGGGATGCATGTTGCAGGAGGATGACAGGTGGTGGCAAAGTGTGCATTTTTCCAGGGTGGGTTTTGGGGAACACTCCCAGTTTGGAGGGAGTTTCTCAGCATGTTTTGACTCTTCCAGCCCGAAGCTGATGGGTGGATCGGTGAAACGCCTGTTTCCGTTCATCACGTTCCTGTCATCTCTGGTGTAGGTTGTGTAAGGACTCTTGTTGAAGTGTGTAATCTGCGCCAATTACGTGTTAAGCTTCTGCAAGATATGGACGGGGATTGGCAAAGTCACTTTCAAGGTATCGTTTTCAGCATTATTTAGGCGTAACAGAATACTTACTGATATTGAAGATACGTGAAAATGACATGCATTTTTCAATAATTCCCTCCTGGTACTTTTTACATGTAGGGTTTTTCTCCTTTACATATTTTCTTTTTACCAAGATGTACTCTTTCGTAGCAAAAGCCCAATAGCTATATGGTGCAGTTGTCCCGGATCTGTGCTCCCACGTGCCTATTTGATGTGTACATGCCCCCACACACTGACATACTAGTGTCATTTGGCAGTGTATGAAGGTGATACACAAAGCATGCTCCACATGGTAAAAGATGTTGAAGCACACCCTGGCGAATCACCTTCCTTATGCAAAGAATGAATGTTAGAATGAAATTGTGCAGCAATGGCTCCTAGACCAAAGTGATACTGTTTAGTAGTTTCAGGCTTTCACAGCAAAGACTCCAGCGAAAATGCCCCCCCACCATGATTCCGACTCTCGGCCCAACACTCATCACTCACACCTCTCTTCCATGCTCACCCTATTTGCATTCTCAGCGGCCATTGACTTGATTGCCCATCTCTCCCTACCTCCTTCTTTACCTCGCCTCCCCTGGCTTTAAACTGAACTGGATGGCCTCTCCCGGCTCCTTGGCCCCCGCATGCCTTCCAGAGAGTATCCCTCAAGGACCAATCCAGGGCCCACTCCTTCTCACCCTCTGCAACTAATGCGGAAGGGAATCTCTTGCGTTGGCTTTCCCTACCACTTTCCCGCCAATGACGCACGGGTTGTGCTGCCCATTCCCCACCTTCACTCATGCCCTCCCTGAGCACACCCGTAGAAATGTGTCCTAACCCTCACTCTTAAATAACTCCACCCGCCATTCCCTCTCTCATTTCTGCTGCTTCCCCCTACTTTCCCCAGAAAACTGCAATGCCTTCTCCCAGGCGGTGGTCAGTCATAATGTAGAATGCAATAATGTCGAAAGTCAAAATGTCGATTTTTTTTTTAGAAAACAATAATGTTGAAAACCAATAATGTCGAAATTTTTCTACATTTTTAAAAAAAAAGAAAAAAATATATATATATAATTTAAATGTGTTGAGTATGAGGGGTGAAAGGGCGGAGGGGGGTGGGGGTGGCCGGGGGGTTTTGGGTGAGGGGGTCAGGGGGGGACCCCGCCCTAGTAAATGATACTCTTCTTGTTTATGTATTTAATGATAGTGCTAATTGACATTTTTTTTCGACATTTTTTTTTCTAAAAATTGACTCTTTTCATTATGTGTATAGGTTTTCGACATTATTGTTTTCTACATTTTTTTTCTACATTTTTGTGAGTCGACATTTTTTTTTTTCTACATTATGACTATAAACCCTCACAGGCATTAGAGCCAACACATCCATAGAAAATCTAAAGTAAGTCTTAAGTAGAAATGCCTTCCATACCTTCTCTCGCCCCTGCCCACTGTCCCAAGACTATTCCTCCTAACAATGTCCTTTATGCATGTACACAATGTAAAAATGCATATAGAAACAATATTTTACGGCTTAAGACTCTATTTGTTTACACTATGTATGTCTGCCCCTTGTCTCTGCTCTTGTTCTATCTATACCAGATCAGCATCAATCGGTTCATTTAATGCAAACATCTACTCCCTACTTTAAAGGCACCCTACTCAGGGCTTTGCACTGTCATCTATTTTGCTTCCTATGTGCATCATTTCTGATCAAAATAACATCCCCATGTGAACATTAGAGCCCACACCAGAGGGTGTGGTAAGGGAACGCCTCCCAACTTAGTGGTCTTCAGTCAAAGACAAGGGGCCTCATTACGACCCAGGCGTTAAGGGTTAACGCCGTCGTTAACCCTTAACGCCTATTCTGATTTTAACGGCTGCTTTTAGCTAACCTGCCATGATGCTAATTACGCCACCGTAATTTACGGTGGCGTAATTAGCGCCTTCCCCACTCCCATTATGCCCTATGGGGCAAAAATGGGAATGGGGAAGGGAAAATGGGAAATGGGGATTTACCGCCCCACTCACCTTGGAATGGGGCGGTAAATCCGCCATCCACCATGGTGTAAACGTAGTTTCCACCATGGTGGTAAAGTTGGCGCAATTAGCGCCTGGGTTGTAATGACCCCCAACGTCCTCCAACAAAGCAAAGGGCACTAACTCTATAATTCTTTTTGTAGGGGTGAAAAAAGGGAAGTTCGTGTGAAAGTCCTTGTCCATGTGTCCTTGCCCATGTTCTGGTGTGCAAAATACAAAGGAAAGCTTGGAGTGCAGCCTTTTACAGGTGCTTAGGGACTCCATTCCAAGCTGCTCGATTGGCTAAAAGGGTGAAACAGTACAACAAAGGCGAAACATGAAGCATGGACTCCACGGTGTCATTGTGCTTTAAGAGAAGAATACATGCTCGAATGCAGGGTCTGCAAGATGTGTTGGACTACATCTCCCATCATCCCTAGCCAGCATAAACTATGGTGAGGGATCATGTGAGTTGTCATCCAAAACCTCTGGAAGGGCAAATGTTGCAGAGCCATGCTCTAATGTTTAATACGTATAATAACACAATAGAAAAATACAATTGGTAACGACATTTCAGACCTGCTACCGTTAACATAGTTTAACTTGGAAGTATTGCAGAATCCGTGTGCAGTTCAGGAACCTCATAATTATATTTAATACCTTACATCTGTTCTCGCTAAAGTAAATGCAAAGACAAAAAGTGCTTACTGACGCTGGGTGTAGTATTCTAAAGTTTTCCCCAGGAAAGTTACAGGACACAGAGGCAAACATTTTTTTATTCTGTGAAACTGACAGGGACCACATTTGGGGCAACAAACTTGCTCCTTGGTGATTCGAAAGAAGCCCAAAAGCTGTCTCTTCCCTCAACTGCGCCACATAGCCTCCATCCCCCCTACAGCACCTCACTAATTTGTGGGTTCATTTCCAGAGCAAGCCAAGCCTCAGTAGGGCACGGTGCCATGCTGTAGGTACCTGTTCAGAATGAAACATGCCAGCCCTCTATTGCGGGGCACTTATTGTCGCCCCCGGGTGAGCATGAACTTGCATTCTTAAAGAGGGGATAGCATGGCTGCATGCGGTCCAAAATAAGGATACTTGGGTAAGTTCAGCCTAAAGAAACGCAACCATGTATCTTTCTCCCTGGACGGGCTGCCCATCAATCTTGCAGCAAATGTAAGGTGTTCAGCAAACCAGAAGGGTGGCCAGGAACATCCATCCCCCCAACATAAATACATCCCCAAAGATCGTATATATCTAATTCACTGAGTATGATGTTCCCAGCAACAAATACTGGAAAGATTTGGAAAGAGACGTTCAATTGTGACAGGAACAGACCTTTGGAAAGTGTTGTTTAAGCTTCCTATAATGAGGTTATCTAACATAGCTATTACTTACATTGCCGGAGCAACACAAATCACTTAGAAGAATTGTCATGTCCCTGTGTAATGATGGGTCTATGTACTAGACAGGTATAGACAGTGTTATGCAGTTTTATGCAGTACATGCATTGTTTAGGACACATCTTGCGATCTACATGTCCGGGTTATCCGAATTGCCGGAAGCAAACACATGATCTGTCCACCTCATTCCCACCTAGGCATTCACTCCTTTTCATCCCACGCCGACCCCTTGCACTCAGAAGTGTTCCGTGTACATGTGACATGTTTCAAATCATTACAGAGATGGTACCCTAAGTAATTGTGAAAAGGGGACACAAAGGGCCTTTAATAACAACAGAGATGCCCTTTTAAAACACATGAAAGGGTCAGAAAAGAATGATGACATTGTTTTTGTCAGTACTTACAATCCCTTGTCGAATAACATCAGCAGTATTATTAGAAAGAACTGGTAAATTCTATAGGAAGGCAATACCGCTTTGGCTCCACCTCGATGTGCATTTAAAAGAGGCACACGTTTAAAAGACTTGCTCACTAAGAACAACATTTATATACCACCAGACAGACAAATGAGCATTACAGAATCATGGGGCCTGTCTAAACCATTGTGACACACCACTGGTGGACACTGTAGCTGTTGTGCCCAGACCAAAATAAGCTTTGCGGTTTGATTTAGGAGTAGCAAAATTGTGGTCAGAGAAGACATTGACCAACTGTAATACAGCCATGGTGGTGTATGCCATTTGGTGCCCATGTTGAAAATGACGTATAGGCAAACCTGAATGCAAGGTGAAGACCGGAATATGTGAACATAGGAGTTGCATAAGAACGCAGATATGTATTTATTTATTTGAATTTGTATAGCGCACTACAGCCCAAAGGCATTGAGGCGCTGTTACATGATATTGTATTGTTTACAGCAAGAAAGAATGCTTGGTTCATGGTAGTTGCTCAGGGGTTACATAGAGCATACACCTAGTTCTCATTACAATTGCACCTCAAGGATGAGGAGCACAGTCAGGAAAAATACATTACCGATAGTTAATGCACCCATTGTGGCCCATTTCTCTAGCATGGGAGGTCATTGTGAGAAACTCGACTGGACTGTATTTTTGAAAATGCATCTATGTGGAAATACAGCTAATGACGAAAAGAGACTCTTTGAGGAAGAGTACCTCCTTATCTTTTTGACCAATAGCCAAGACACTGGTGTGAATGAAAACATCCAGTGGCACAGTGTATGAACATAAATGTGCTTTGTATGTTAGGTTTGACATTGGTTAACATTCAGTATGAGATTAGTTAGCCCGTGGACACTATATAACATCCCCTAATGATACATGACCGTGTGATGTTTATAAATCCATCCATGTGATGATCAGGATCCTGTATATTATGAGGACGCATATTCCCCAGGCCAGATGGACTCTTAGTGCCAATATCACAACAGAGAAATCACTGCAATAATGCAAATGTAACAAGGATGCATACATATTGATTGCTAGTAGTCCTTATTACATATTGCTTGTTAGTAGTCCTTATTACATATTGATTGCTAGTAGTCCTTATTACATATTGCTTGTTAGTAGTCCTTATTACATATTGATTGCTAGTAGTCCTTATTACATATTGCTTGTTAGTAGTCCTTATTACATATTGATTGCTAGTAGTCCTTATTACATATTGCTTGTTAGTAGTCCTTATGTATATGTTACTAGTGTGTTTTACATTTGAAATCGCAGCCTTTCATAAATGATTAATATCATACTGTTTTTTGAACAACATGCCAAATCTGGTATTCACAGGCAACAAGGCCTATTAAAATAAAGACAGGCAATCTTGTATATCTCAAAATGGCCGATATCATGTACACATTGTCATGATATGCATGCACAGATGCACAAGTCATTTTACAGATTGCGATCACATGATGACTTTACGTTGCACATGTACTCCTTAGACATGTTTAAGTAAAAGGCCCGGCATTAGCTGGTGGTAGCATTGTCAGGTCATTGGCGTTTGCACGTCGAACACACCACCGTGCAGGCAAGGTCAGACTGCATGAGAACGGGTTTGCATTTCATACACTTGCTGTCACTATACAAAAACGTAACTGATTTTAAGGCATTAGCTGATCGAATGACCTTTGTGGTTGCACATGTTCTACAATTCTTAAACAACCATATTAAACAGTTGTTCGTCTGTAACTTGACTGCAAGGGGGCACAGTGCCATTTACTATATGCAGCGACCATTGAGATTTGAAGGTGAGAGAAGGCTATTCTCATGCTAATATTTCTGGGTATACCATAAGGGTAAATTTATGTATGAAAGTAAAGGATTTTTTGCCCTTTCACAGTTTGTATAGACACATGTGGCATGGAAGTAAATGTATACAAACCCTGGTTTTGTTTTCAATAGTCCATGAGTCCATCAGTAGTGGACAAGTAATTATCTACAGTTAGATGCACCACACTCTAGTTTCAGTAGTTGGATTGCACATTTGATGAATTAGGTGAAATACAACAGCCATTGGAATAAGGATATTTGTTTTGTTTTGTTCCCAGGAGATTAATAAATAAATAGGCACACATGAACTGCATAATGATAGAAATGGTGGTAAGCACACTCCTCGATGTTTAATTTATAGAAAAGTGCATAAAGTATTATGTTAACAGCACTAATGTCTTTGCATTGTGTTGCAGGTTATCATACAGGCAATGTGTGTGTTTGGTCATATAAATTATGAAGTGCCAATTATATTTTACATGGATATTTTGAAGATAGTGTGAATTCTGGATGGTGGTTTTAGGGTTTCTAACGCAGTTTCGATGGAGAAGATCCCCTGAAGAAGTTCATATAGTTGGACATTGATATTAGAGGGAACGAAACATGTTGGGAACTGTTTTTTGCGCAACACTATAGTAGCTGTGTAACATATATTAGGGTAGTGTTTGAGTTACACTAAAGTAGCCAACATATTAAGAGATTAAGACTTTGCTATTAATATTACTCAGTAGTCAACAACAACCTGCTTTGTTGCAAATTCGTTAGCAGTACATGTTTTTTAACGTGATAGTTTAACGGCGTGATATTCCATGGCTTTTGCACAAGTCATTTCATTGTCACTTTGAATAGTTGGCATAACTATGTAATTATAAGACAGCCATGAATAAAAAATATTTTTCTATTAGTCGCATATTCATTCACATGTTCTGATTAATTAGCATCTAAAGAGAAAATTGGTACACGATTGGTAATTAAGAGCCATTGCAGGAGCTTTGATAACAAGTTCACAGGTATTGAAGCCAGTTGCATACACTGCCACAATGAATTTTCAAAAGGGACTGTTTTGTTCTTTTTATAGATAACCGGGATTGAGCCTTTTGATACAGTGCCCTGGAGTCTCCTATTGTTTGATGTATGTTCCACGTGACCAAAAAAAGAAATCTAAGAACTAGAAAGGAAAGAGGGATTTGTTAACTTTGATCACATCTCTTACTGTTGGAGGTTATGATAGCATGACTTTTAGGGCCTGATTCACAGAAGCATTCTATAATGGCACGCTCCCATTAGAAAACGCTCTGTGAATCGGCCCCTTAATGCCAAAAGTGCTGCTCCATTCAGTTTGGTGGCCTTCAGTCGGGATCCCAGGAAGGAATGCAAATTAGTAAAGCAAGCCTGCTCTTTTTTTTATTAATACCTCATTGCGGATAATGTTTCATGTTGTTTCATGTTTATCAGCTGACAGTCTTGGATGATGAATTTAGGTTTAGCTAAAGAATGTTGCCTGTGTGAATTGAAACTAGTGTTTTTACTATCAGTAATGATCACTGTTCTTCATGATGCTTATCACACACACGTAGGAAACTGTAGATGCAGTGTGGATATGAACAGTGAGTTAAGACAAGCGTAAT
This sequence comes from Ambystoma mexicanum, assembly GCF_040938575.1. NCBI lineage: Eukaryota > Metazoa > Chordata > Amphibia > Caudata > Ambystomatidae > Ambystoma > Ambystoma mexicanum. The sequence goes on along the minus strand of NC_090933.1, from coordinate 1,182,261,270 downwards.
GCTCATATAATAAGTGAGACTATGGAAATGAACTCCACGGGGAGAATCCAGAAAAGAAACAGATACATAAAGAGGACAAGCATTTCTTTACAGTTACACGCGGACCCTCACGAGTGCTTAACGTGTGGGGGGATCAACCGTCCGAGACTACTGAGTTAATATAACTTACTCCGTGGAGATGTTAGGTTTGTATCACTTGGTAGGTTATAAGAGTGAGAGAGAGTTTGGATGTTGACCTGTCATTTTGGAAGAGTCGGCCAGACTGGTTATTTCCCATGTGTTATGTATTTTACGATTGATAATGGAACAAAGAGTAGCACGCGTTGATGGTGGGTGTATTATTTCTTTCAAGGAAAATATTTCAATCTCCTTTTCTTTCAGCAAATTTCATAACTAAATGTTGCTTGCCTAAATGTATTATTCCTTGAGATGTTATGTTAAGTTTTAATTTGATCATTTTTCATATTAACAGTTTCATGCAATGTGTGGTATGTAAATTACCCAATTTCACATAGATCTATTATTCGGTCTGTTCGTAATAGGAAACCTAAGTATCTCAGAGACACTTTTAGAAACGTGCCTTCTTTTCTTAATATATCTGGAAGCCTATTGGAAATTTAATTATATAAAAAAGTGACCCAAGAAAAAGCAAGTGAAACATTTCCACCAGAAGTTACTTTTTAAATGTAGTTTTCTTTCAATGATTGCATTGAATAATGGCTTTCTCATGAAGTCTTTCCACATTGGAAAGCTTTTGTTTCAAGTATGTATTGTTTGATTACACGTATAAAAAAATCAACCACACAAAGTCAATTATGTACTTATAACTAATATGGAGATTCTCAATGTCGACAAACAATTCCCTTAACGAAACTACACTCTTATAGTGTTGGGGGATTTATGTAGAACTCTGTAAAAAGCTACTAGAGATGTTGACAAGAAGCCATTAGGCTGTCAAGTCAAATATTTTCCTATCCAGGGAATAGCTGGCTGGTCCATCACGTTACTCTGCCCGCCATTTTGAAAAGCTTCTGAAGAAACCCGAATCCAAAGTATGACTTGACCTATATTTAAATATAAATGATTGATGGACTCTCGGAGACAGACACTGTATTAACAATAAAACTGATTAAACCGTATGCTCTGCTGTACCATGTAATTTGTATTCCTCCTCTTTCCCTTTATATTACGTGATTAATCATAATGCATGTTTGATATACACTCACAAAACTATTTCATGTGTTCCTTTTTTTTTCTTTTTTTGAGAAGTGGGGGGACAGGAGTCACTCTAACTTCTTCAATATACATAGAGATGAAGTAGTCATCCAATGCATGGAACTCTTGAGGGTTAATTACTCCATTCCTTTATATATGCATACAATAGAGTGAATGGAGCAATGCAGCTGCTCAGTGTGTGTCCTATCTATGCCATGAGCCCGTCATATGTATTTGAAGCACCTCATCTGGTTCAGGAGTCTGCTTCTGACGCTGTACATTGTAATTCATGACTTTCTCTTTCGTTCTGTACAGACAGTGGATGCATTGGTAAACCAGTTCCAGGTCTGGAAGCAAGAGGCGGAGAGACATGGTGCCAGCTGGAAGGTTTCGGACAAACCTCGTATTGATATTGCTTGCTCTTGCCTGGGATGGAGGCAGCACTCAAGTCCAAAGAGCAGGTATGTGACGCTCCTTACATTCAGCGTGTCCTAAAATGGGGTGGCTTTTTTGCATGTTAGCGCATGACAACCGAAGCAGTATTTTTACAGCTTTCAGACCTCTAGCAGTGCCAAGCCATCTAACACTAGCAATGTCCTTCAGAAATGACTCGGGTGTATTTCATTTCTTTAGGACAATGACCCTATAAACTACCTACTGTACCTATGTACTGACACCTTTGAATGATGCAAGGCAACATTAAACTATGTCACTTCAGGTTTTATGTTTGTCCATATTACGTACCAATACAATATTGGAATATATTGTTAAGCCATTCTTAATATTTTCACTTCACCCATTTCATGAATCTCATAGAATTAGATACTCATGGCCATCACACCAATGAAAAACCCCTGTTGTGCCAAGAGAAAATAACTATCCCTCAATGTGTACTTTTTAAGATCAACCAGCTAAATGTTAATATGTCTTTGTATAGCACACCTGGAAAATGAATTGTTCATCCGCACCTACATGATAAGTGTTATTGTTACCTTAGTCAACGTTATTAACTATATCATTTTCAGAAGGATGAAAGGCCGAGTCAGCTCTTCTTGCAGTGGACCCCGTGGCCCGGATCAGTAAGCTACTTTATGGGCTCATGTGTGCCTCAGAAACAACTTGACACATGTAACTGTCCAGCACAGAGTTGTGCATTCCAAGTCACATTACACATGTTAATATAGTTATGCTCTGGCCTAAGCAAACACCCCGCCGCTTCCTGCTTCCTCAGCCATCACTGTCGAACCCGGTACTGCTATCCCGCCATACCCCTAAGAATGCCCCCCTCTCCCTCTAGCTTCAATTCCATGCAGTGATCTGCAGGTCGTGTGTGAGAAATCGCACCTGCACCATTACATGTGGCCTCCAGAATCACGTGTTCACGTTGTTTCCTATTGACAATGCGTGGGGTGCTTTTATGAATACATTTTAACCCCTTAAGTGCTAAGAGCGTACACGTTCACTTTCAATAACGTAGGCAATCATTATACTATATCCTTTAAAAAGATTTTCACAGAAATGAATTATTTTATTAGCGTTCACGCCCCAGCCCGTGGAAATGGATCCATGGAATAATGTCGCCATGAAAAAAAGTCATCAGGTTCTGGCAACATTTTCCTGGCTACCAACATTTTTAAAATTCTTTCCCCAAATATTCTAGGAGGGGTATAATTATATATTATTACCTCCAGTACTAGAATATTTGGGGAAAGTGTTAGATAGCCTGGAGAGTGCATCATGAATCACAATAAAATCGCCAACCTGGCGACATTATTACCCGATACTGTGAAAATGAGGTGAAATAGTACTTTGCAGGTTGTGGGGGGGGCTAAGGGGGCTATAGCCCCTGGTCTTTTGGTTGTAACCCCGGATAGAATCTCAGGAGCTACAGACAAAAGGCTAGCTAGTCCCCAGTCCCAACAGTTCCAGCGTAGCCCCGGGTCTTTTCCAGACCTAGCAAGACCCGGATGCTTAAATGGGGTGCGCATAGAGTGCGTCTCACAGTCCTGCTATGGGCTTGTACATGGAGGATTGCGTTTTGGTTCACATATCAAACAAATCGACGTCTTTTGATAAGCTTGTTCATATGTGGCTATCTCCAGACGCGCCTTACCTATCCACATATTCCAGTATTTTCTTGTCAGTTTCTTTTCCTTCCATCCATCTCTCGCTTCCATGCCCTTTCATCTTGCTGTATGCATCATGTTCACTGATCACGTCTCTCTACAGTTCTTAAAAATAAAACAAAAAACGTGCTTACTGATACGTCCACACCTGGTTCAAGGTTCTGCAAATGCCATTCCAACCCCGTCCATATATTTGACTTAAGATGGTTTTCCATATCTTAGTTAATCCATCAAGGCTCTGAGCAGTAAATATCTCCCTGCCGGGGCGGGGGCAGACAGACTTATGGCAGCACCAGATGTGTTGCATCTATTAAGCATCTGTTGTTATGACTCAGATGTATTCCAGCGCAGAATTCCCACATTCTTTTAGTCGATTCACTCGATCGATATATATTTAAGGACAGCCTTTCTCAGTGTATAATTGCAGAAAGTAAACATGCTATGTTGCTCTCCCTCTAAATACAAATGTGTGCACATTCTTCATTCGTTCTCCCCATGTAGTTCCATTGCCTTTAAACTGATATCTTCTTGTTCGACCCAATGGGGCTGCTCCTCAGCTAGGAAAGTCTGATTGACACTCAGAATTACACTGCAGATAATATTACATATGTGCTAAACTACACATATCAGGCAAATCAGTCAATAACCAGAGTGCTTACCGTTTTTAGGATACCATGGGCCACATTAGGAGGCAGGTGGCCACATAATGAACGGTGCTTGTACGGGACCGGCACCGTTCATTACGGGCTGTCCTATTACGAGGACTGCTGCGGGACCCGCTAAGGAACGCCTCGTCAGACCAGGCATCAATAGGGGGTTCCGCTAGCAGTCCAGGATGCTAACAACGGGCCCGTCATTAACGGGCCCGTTGTCCGCAAAAGGGATTTACCGGGCCCTCCAAGGCAGGAATGGCCCAGGAAGTCCCCTTTTCGGGACCCGGACTACCTCCATACTCGTAATGAGGCCCCATGTCTCATAGCACATGAACCATCTACCACTGTTACTATTGTCAATACTGCCATTACACGGTTACATGCAATTATAACTAATGAAATAATAACACATGAAAAAATAACAAATGAAAAACAACTCATTCCAACATAACACATTTCTTTTTCGTTATTTGGGGGGGGGGAATCCCCCTTTTTTTAATAATACTTTCCTCCACCCACAAAACCACTAGTCCCTCTCACAACCTTATTTAGATTTTTTCCCAGAATTAGTTATTTTGATATTAGTTGTTTATTTATTTTTTATTTTTTCATTAGTTGTTTTGTATTCAATATACTCACAGCATACCTCATTACACAGCTGTTCACTAGTGGTAATGCACCATGCATCATAACGAGAAAGCTGGCACCGTTTGTGAATAGTCAGTCTGTTTTCTTTAACAGAAACCTGGTTATACTAACTGGTATCACAGCCTCTCTAAGGCTAACGGGTAACTTCAGATTTTAAATGGAGCACTGAGGCTTACACAGCGGAGTTGTGGGGATGCTATCATTTGTAAGCCCTCCTTCTGGACCGCACCCCAATTTCAAACCTGGCTCCCAAACCAGTTGCCAAGGAATGACATTCTTTTGACTGGAAGTGGGACCGCCGTAATCATTGGGTTGAAGCATGGCATGCTCTTGCTTAAGACATCCAGGACACTGTGTAAAAGCAAAAGGAAATATCGAGGCTGAGTACTCAAGAGGAAATACACCAAACACAGGCTTATAAAGATTCACATATCGTTATTCTGAAACTGTACAATTACAAAGAAACAAAGTATCAGATAGCTATCTGGCCCTTAGTACAACACAGCGAATACCAGCCCTTTCGGTGTGAGAAGTGAGTGGTACTGGACGTCTAAACAGTTGTACATTTTATACATTTCCAATCATAATGTCCAGCCCCTCTACAGGTTAATAATCCATGGTCTAGAGTTCGTGCCGAGGTCACTTCTGGCTTGTCCGACAATATGCTCATTGATCACCCTCAGTTTACATATAAACAAGTTACAATGGCGAAAGTGTATTCTCGGATTTAACAATAAGCCTTAACACATGTCCTATACAATGCAGTTCAGCTAGTGTCCACGTTCAGTATTTGTATAAAATTATAGTTGATGTATGTCCACGGATCGGATTTGTTGGTGCAGACAATCCTCTGTCTACAAGTCAGGCATGGGACAAGGTTTCTTTACTCAACCCAAACATTCAGCCAACGGACAGTTTATATATTAACTCATGTACAAGGTTCAGGATGGCTCAGTTACAAGCGGAAAACACTGTCCACCATTTTAGAACACAGAATCACTTTAGAATAGAAATCAAAATGGCGGATAGACCTAAAATGGCGGCAAAGTTGATCTAGAATCGGAACTTTGCAACGTAGTTTTCTTCGCAGAGCGACTGGGCTTTGGCCAATATATACAATAAGGAAGGAATAATATGATATCCCGTTTAACAAACCCTCCTTTTGGCCTAAGCCAAGCGCTAAACTACTTCTAGTCACTTTACGAATAACTCCACGTCTCAATGTCCATACATCCTGAATCACTATCAAAGATATCAATTGCTATGAGGTCAGATACTGAGATTTCCTTCAGCACGAATTCATTAGATATTTTCTCTGGGGTGTATACCTTGTGCCCTAATGTACCCATCGCTTGTGCAGATCAAACACATACCAGGAAGACATTGCATACAACAACAGAAAAACCACAGAATGCCTAAAATAATCAGCAACACCGAAAGTAGCTTTCATCCCCAAGATCACAAGAAGTCCCAGAACCAAGCGCTAATATCCCAGTTTCCCTCGGGAACATGCACTTCTGAATTGAGAATGTGCAGATTTTGTATCGCCCTAAAGATAGTTGGGGAGGAATCTGACACGAAAACACAGCAAGCGGATCCCACTAATTTACATACCCCACCACGCTCAGCCAGGATGACGTCTAATGCCACCTGGTTCTGAAGTGCCACTAACCTTATTGCTTTTTGTTCTAAAGTCATGTTATAGAATATGTCAGTGGTCCGGTTGATGGTCCTCTCCAGTATTTTCGCTAGTCTCCTGATATCCTCAGAATTCAGTATTTGCCCCCAAAATGGCACGAAGAATTTCGCTACATCGCCCAGAACTTGTGCTGAAGTATCGCCATTCTCATCCCGCCGTGGACGAGCCTTTGAAATCTCTACAGTGCTAGCAATGAATACCCCGGTAACAGAATCCCCAAATAACAGGTTCCCTGCCAATCCCTGGGTAACCATGGAAATGCTACATTACCGCAAACAAAGTAGACATGTTCACCTACAAACAAAGGTCTGTCCTCACTAGTAAAATTTGCAACGTTGGCGCAACCCTTGAAATCACCCATTGACTGAGTACCATTCCACTGTATGCAGAAAGAAACTGATTCGGGGCTGTGGTTAACAGTATAAGAAGGTGGCGTGGCATCCCTATTGCCTAGAGGAGCCATCTTGAAAGAGATCAAAGATTGAAAAGGACGGGACAGTCTATTAGAAGGCCTAACAGAAGCAACATTAGGCTTGCTCTTATTCGCAAAGAGTGAGCATCCCAGGGGCGTTAGAACACGTTTCTCAAAATCATTCAAGTTGGTTCCATCAAATTTCCCCGAGATGCTATCGTTCCATCGGCCAAAGAACAGTGCCCTTAGAGAAGCATAGCATGCAGTCGTCAAAGGTAAAGGATGAATATACCAACCCAGCACCTTATCCCCATGTTGCAGTAAATGTGAGCAGACCCAACAATTGGATGAGTAATAGAGTATTGATATGGTAACTCTGTCTGTGCTGAGAGTCTCTAGGAGATAAAGTGTGCAGATGCACGAAAGGTGTAGAAACAGTGGGTACATTTTCAGTGGGTAACATATTTTCAAGCGGATGTACTTCTTCCAGATACCAGAATCCTAAGGCAATGACTATTGTGAAACCAGTTAACATAATTACAAGACAACAATACATTTTCGGGGCCCATGCATTCGATTGTTCATTTTTACGATTGGTCACACAGTCTCTTTCTTATCTGTTCCGTACGAGTGGGAGCGGTTGCATGCATTGTCTCTTCAAACAAACAAACCAAAGTTAATGTGCTGGCGATCTCCAGATTGAGCGTCTTCTTGGTCCTTTTCCCAAACCCTAGCCAACAGAATCCCCTTATGTACAAAAGATCAGGCCAAAGAGACAAGCCCTTCGATAATTCTCCTTGATGGCACAGCCATCCTCGGACACAGATCGTACCTTGTGATCCCTGGTACTGAATGTTCTGTAAACAACGTGTAGTTACTTCCTGATGGAAGTAGTGAATTCAAAGCAGGATTTAACACAAGTTTCGAAACAGAATTTGAAAAATGAACTGTTGGAGAGTGTGGAGATAAAGTGGCTGTTTCCCCAGGCCCCACGGGCTCAGGGAGAGTCTCCGACGCACTCTCGATGCTGTTTGATGCTTCGTGATCGTTGGTTACGGTATTGGTGAGGGGTTCTGTGTCTTCTGTATCGTGTGGCAAAGGGAAAGGAATCCTCTTGATGTGTGACACGTGGATCCAGTGCTTCCTGCCCTCCACTCGCACCGCTGTCTGTGTGACCAGGAGAACTTGATGCAGGCCCCACCAATGAGGTGCGAGACAAGAAGATCGTTCAAACGACTTGATGAGGACCCAGTTTCCCGGCCTTATGTTGTGGCCTGGGCCCTCGTACCTGACACTAGCACCTGGTGGTAAATCAAATACAGATTTTTAGTTAACTGTCCATAATATTCAGAAAGACGTAGATGTTCAACGTTGCATAGCGAATGGGGCTTTGGCAAATTCCAAATGTTAGCTGGCCTACCCATAACCACCTCAAATGGAGAGAGCCCAGTCTTAGTTTGATGGGTCGTTCTCATGGACAAGAACACGATCGGTAAGGCGTCCGGCCATTTCAGTTTGGTGCCGGCACACGTCTTAGCGAGCTTGTTCTTGATGATGCCGTTGTGTCTTTCTACTAAACCAGCACTCTGAGCGTGTCTGGCCGAATGAAACCATTTATCGATCTGTAATCCCGCACATATCTGCAGAATTACAGCAGTGATAAAATGTGGACCATTATCCAACAAGATGACTCTTGGCAAACCAAACCTAGGAAAATATTCCTTAAGCATGGTCTTCGCCGTTGTCATAGCTATGGCATCTTTGACAGGAAAGGCTTCAACCCATTTACTAAAGGCGCAGATAACCACTAATACGTACTTGTAGCTATTGCAACGCTCCATTTCAATAAAGTCAAAATGTATAACCTCGAAGGGGACAGAAGGTGGACCAAAACTACCCCTAGGAGTCAATGTGCCCTTTCCCACATTATGGTGCAAACAAATCATACACCCTTGGACAAAGCACTCAGCTTCCTTAGAGATCTTATCATTTACCCACACATTTTGCAACATCTGAGTAACTTTTCGTGCACAAATATGGGTGGGACCATGAGCCATAGCAACCATCATCGTAATGTATGCATCAGGCAGTAACAATTTCCCTTCTACTTTGTCCACCCAACACCCATCATCATCCAATTTTGCCAAACCCTCAGCCCATTTCTTAGATTCCTCCAACGTGACATCAGTTTGAATGTTTTTCCAGATTCAATACCCTCATCCAAAGTACAGGCATTTGAGGCTTCCATGAAGTATACATTTCTGAAGAGAGATCAGTGGCAGTCTGTTTGGCTATCTGATCAGCAAAAGGGTTCCCTTTTCCTACATTATCTATGATCTTCTGATGCGCTGCGCATTTCATAATTGCTAGCTGAGTAGGGAGTGCAAGTGCTGAGAGTAATCATACTATCAAGGAGCCATACTGGATTTTAGTGCCATGTGAGGTCAAGAAGACTTGTTCTGCCCAAAGTCTGCCGAAGTTGTGATCCACCCCAAAAGCATACTGACTGTCAGTATATATATTTACGGTAAGCCCTTCAGAAAGTTCACAAGCTTGGGTCAATGCTATAATCTCTGCGGCCTGTACGGAGTTATGCGTGATTCTTTTGGTCTCCACGACCATGCTCAATGTGGTGATTGCATAAGCAGCTGTGGATGTACCATTCGAGAGTTTGAAACACGAGCCATCGCAAAACAGCTCCCCTTGTGGGTATCTTTTAGATGGATTCTGTCATTTGTCTCTTACTCTCTAGTGTAAAGACAGTCATGTGACTCTTCGTCACTGCAAGCAGTACCTTGCGGAAAGGTAAAAGTTCAGCCGGATTAAGGACACAAAACCTCTGTATTTTGATGTGCGGTGCAAACAAGATCAATTCGTATCTCGTTAATCGTGCAGAGGTGAGGTGTTACGTTTGTGTTCTGTTTAATAGAACATCTACAGAGTGAGGTACCATCAGGGTTAAAGCATGGCCTAGGACCATTCCCTCGCTCTGTTTTACGGACACAGCAGCAGCAGCAACATCTCTCAAACATCTTGGCAAAGTGCATGCAACAGGATCAAGGGCGGAAGAAAAGTAGCCACAAAGCCTATTCTTCCCTCCATGTTCCTGCGCTAATACAGCCAAAGCACATCCATCACGTTCATGCACATACAACACGAAGGCCTTTTCATAGTTTGGTGTGCCCAAAACTAGTGCCGGGCACAATGCAGTCTTGAGCAGATCAAATCCTTGCTGGTGTTCCATGTTCCATGGTAATGGCGAAGAAATGCCCTTCCTGAGCAAAGGCAACATTTGTTTAATCATATAGGAAAAGTTTGGAATCCACTGCCTACAGTAAGAAGCCATTCCTATCAAGGCTCTGACTTCCTTCTGTGTATTTGGAACAGACATGCTAGAAATAATTTTTATCTGCTCTGGCGTCAACCTTCTTCCCTCCTTTGACAGGAAATAGCCTAAATAGGCGACCTCCTGTCGACAGTACTGAAACTTTTTAAGTGAATCTTTGTGTCCATGTCGTGCTAAGTAGATAAGCAACAACACGGTGCCCTCCTTACAGGCGTTCTCTGAGTCAGCAGCTAAGAGTAGATCGTCGACATACTGAAGCAGTGTACAAGTGGTGGGCAACTCGAGTGTGTCGAGCTGCTCTTTCAAAGCCCTACTGTAAGTGCTAGGACTCTGCGTGTAACCTTGCGGTGCACGGGTGAAGGTAAACGAGCGTCCCCCTAAGGTGAACGAGAACAAGTATCTACTGTCTTTGTGTATAGGAATACTAAAGAAGGCGTTCTTTAGATCTACAACACTAAAGTGAGTAGCTGAAGCCTGAATCATAGTAAATATTTTCATCACATCTGGCACGATGGGAAATTGTGGAGCAACAATCTTATTGATGGCACGTAAATCAATAATGAAACGGAAAGGAAGTGCATTATCGCCTTTTTTGTACATGGGCAGAATCGGACTATTGCACAAACTACCTGCAATTTCCTCAATCACCCCACGGTGCACAAAATCGGAGACTATACATTTAAAAGCTTGCTCACCATCGACCGAGATCTTACACTGGGGAATATGTGGCAACATTATCCCATGTTTCAAAATAATCTTAACGGCTCAATTTGCAAAACACCGACATCATTATCATCAATTGTCCTCAAACACTCTAGAACATCACTGAATTCGGGCGGCAAAGGTCTGGTCAAGAATTGAGAGACAGAAAGTTACTGTGGTGAAAGCATCAAACGCACCCCATCAGAAGAACAATAAATTACAACATTTAATTCCTTCAATAGATTCAACCCCAACAAATTCTCTACGCAATTTGTAGTCAAGAGGAATGGACAGTGGTCCATAAATGGACCCAAAGTAGTCGGTACCGGCGAATAAACCGGACAGACTACTGGTGTGCCAAACAACCCTACAGAAACAGTGGTTTGCCCTGACAGTGGAATGTTTGGAACCCGTGAATGGTCAATGGAACACTTCTGTGCCCCTGTATCAATCAAAAATAGATGATTCTGTGAAAACAAAGAAATTGATATGAGGCCGGGAAGCCCAAAGGAAACACACCAACACAGGTTACAAAGAACATACAAAGTGCTTTATTTAAAAGCTGCAACAGTTACCAAAAAGTCAATTGACAAACGGATAGCTATTCGGCTCTCAGAGTAACAGAACGAACTTCAACGAGAGTTCACTACCTTAGTGTGAGAGACCGTACATTGGGATACTCGCGTTTTTATACTTTTTATCCTGCTCTGGCCAACCCCCTCGCGGGTCAACCATTCTTAGGACCAGGCCTAGGGTTCCTTGCCAGGTCAATCCCATAATGTATGCATTTTGATCAGTTCCGCTGATACAGTTGTTCATTTACACATAGGTCAGGGATAGGACAAGGTCTCAGTTCGTGACCCCAACAAGTGGCCTGCAGGCATATTATTTATTCATGTGTGCGGAGGTCACAACGGCCAGAATCCCACTCGAAATTTCATTCGGCCTCCATTTTGATGTTCAGGGTGACTTCCACATTACAAGAGAACCTAAAATGGCGGCTAAATCCAAGATGGCGATTTACACAGTACATTAAGGTCAAGACCTTGCCGCGGAATCTATTTACACAATGTTTTAGACAACTTGGCGTAGGCCAACACACATTCAAACAATGCAACAGGAGGTATAATATTATTTCGATTCCAACAGACCCTCCTTTTGGCCTATGCCAAGTGCTAACATCATTCCTAATACTTTTGAAAATAACTCCATGTGTTATCATCCATAGATTCCGCATCATTGTCTGTAATGTCTATAGCCATTAGGTCGTTCATGAAAACCTCTTGTAACATGAATTCTTTAGATGCTGTATCTGGGGCATATATTTATGACCTATTGTGCTCACTGCTTGGGCACAACATCCCCCTAGCATTCCACATATACTTGGGAGGCATTGAAAACAGCAACAAAGGAATAGCAGGATCCCTAAAATAACCAGAATAACAGAAAGCACTTTCCAACCCCAAGATCGTAGAGAATCCCAGAACCAAGTGCTAAGATTCCAATCTCCTACAGGGATATGTACTTCAGAACTATGAGTATGCAAGTTCTGTATTGCTTTAAAAATTGTTGGCGAGGAGTCTGGTACGAAAACACAACAAGCGGACCCCACTAATTTGCATACTCCACCTCGTTCTGCCAAAATGACATCTAATGCCATCCGATTTTGGAGTGCTACCAATCTTATTGCTTTTTGTTCTAAGGTCATATTGTAGAGTATGTCCGTGGTCCGGTTGATCGTTCTCTCCAGTACCCTTGCTAATCCCCTAATGTTCTCTGAGTTTGTTATTTGTCCCCAAAAGGGCACAACTGATTTCGCTATGTCTCCCAATACTTGCCCAGGGGTATCTCCGTTCTCGTCTCACCGTGGGCGAGCCTAAGAAACCTCCAATGTACTAGCTACAAATACCCTGGGTAACAATATTCCTTAATAACAGGTTCCCTGCCACTCCTTGGGCAACCAGGGAAATGCTAAACTACCACAAACAAAATAAACAGGCCCCCCTACATACAGAGGCCTGTTTTCCCCAGTCAAATTTACAATGTTTTTACAACCTTCAAAATCTCCCATTGGCCTAGTGCCATTTCTCTGTACACAGAAGGGAACCGAGTCAGGACTGTGATTTATAGAATAAGAAGGAGGTACAGCGTCCTTATTGCCTATCTGAGCCATTTTAAAGGAAATCAGAGTTTGAAAAGGAAGAGATAGTTTATCAGACGGCCTAATAGAAGCGACGTTAGGTTTACTCCTATTTGCAAAAAGCGAGCATCCCAGGGGAGTCAATTCACGTTTCTCAAATTCATTCAGATTAGTTCCATCAAAGTTCCCTGAGATGCTATCATTCCATCGGCCAAAGAATAGTGCTCTAAGAGAGGCATAGCAAGCAGTTGTTAAAGGTAGAGGATGTATATACCATCCCAGTCCCTTGTTCCCATGTTGCGGTAAATGAGTACAAATCCAACAATTACTCTTATTAAAAATGGCATGAGTAGCATTCATTACTATCATCAGAGTGTTATTATGATATTTTTGTCTATGTCGGGAGTCTCTAGGGGACAGAGTGTGAAGGTGTAGAGAGGGAGTCAAAGCAGTTGGTACAATCTCGGTCGGTAGTAAAGGTTTCAGAGGATAGATTTCTTCGAAATACCAAAGTCCTACAGCAGCGGTTGTAAAAATAACAATTATCATTATCAACACACAGCAGTACGTTTTCGGGGCCCAGGCACTTTGTTCATTGTCCAATTTGGTCACCCCCTTATTCACAAGTCCAATGCGGGGGGCAGCAGCGGAGGTGGCAGGCATCGTAGTTCCTCAATCGACGACCCCAATGTTCGTTGCTGGCGACGCTACGGTCGCGCGATTTCTTAGTCCTTCCAAACCCTAGCCAGCAGAATCCCTTTTGTTCAACAAAACTTTCTCATAACAAGAGAATTTCCAATCACTTCCTTTTTTCCAAATGCACGCAAAACTCGTGCCGTAGTTCTATTTCCTTCGTCGAAGGTTGTACCTGGTGGTACCCAAAATTGTCTGGTCCGGAAGTAAAGTGTCGTCACTTCGTGAGGGAAGCGACGTCTCGGAGGCGACGGAAGTTGTAGAGCTTGAAACAGTGTCTTCCGGAAGTGATTTTTCAAGAGAGTGCGGAGACGAAATGGACTGTTCCCCAAGCTCCACAGGCTCAGAGAGATTCTCCGACGCACTCACAGCGCTGTTTGCTACTCCAAGATCAGAGACTGTAGCATCAGTGAGGGGTTCTGCTTCTTCTGTAACGTGTGGCGTCGGGTGAGGAAGTTTCTTGACATGCGTCGCGTGGATCCAATGTTTCTTCCCAGCCACCCGCACTGCTGTCCTGGTGACCAATAACACCTGGTGGGTTCACCGCCAGCGAGGCACGAGACAGGAAGACCTCTCGTAGGCCTTCACTAGGACCCAACTCCCAGGCTGTATATCGTGTCCTGGGCCCGTGAACTGTACAGGTAAAGCTGAGTGCACCTGGTGATAAATGAAATACAGGTTTTTAGTTAACTGGTTACAGTAGTCTACAAGCAATACATTTTCCACCTCTCTCAGGGCTTTAGGTTTTGGGAGACCCCAAATGTTAGCAGGTCTCCCCATCACTACCTCAAATGGAGAAATCCCAGTCTTAGTCTGAGGTGTGGTACGCATAGCTAATAACACAATGGGTAAGGCATCTGGCCATTTTAGTTTGGTATCAGCACATGTTTTTGCAACTGTATTCTTTAAAATACTGTCTTTCCACCAACCCAGCGCTTTGAGGGTGTCTAGCTGAGTGAAATCGTTTCTCAATACATAGGGCTGTGCATATCTGCAAAATTACTGCTGCAATAAAGTGGGGACCATTATCCGACCAAATTATCCTCGGGAGCCCAAATCGAGGAAAGAATTCTTTTACCATAATCTTTGCAGTGGTCATGGCGGTAGCATCTTTAACGGGGAAAGCCTCGACCCATTTACTGAAGGCACAAATAATTACAAGAACATATTTTAGATTATTACATCGTTCCATCTCAATAAAATCAAAGTGAATGACCTCGAAGGGAACAGAAGGGGGCCCAAAGCTTCCCCTTGGAGTCACTGTCCCCTTACCCACATTGTGCTGTAAGCAGATCATACAGTTCTGGACGTGCCTCTTCGCAGTCTCCAGAATCTTGTTATTTACCCAAACTTGTTCTAACATTTTTGTGATCTGCTGGGTACACACATGCGTAGGACCGTGTGCCATCGTAACCATTTCCAATACGTATGAATCAGGGAGCAACGATTTCCCTTCGGATGTATCCACCCAACACCCTTCATCATCCAGTTTCCCCATTCCTTCAGCCCACCTTTTAGATTCTTCTATTGTGGCATCAGTTTGAATGTCTCGCACAGACCCAATACCTTCATCCATTATGTAAGCATCTCTCATTTCCCTCGAGGCATACATGTCCGTGCTAAGGTCTGTGGCTGTTTGTCTGGCTATCAAGTCCGCAAAAGCGTTCCCTTTGCCCACATCATCTATGACCTTGCGATGTGCTGCACATTTCATGATCGCTAACTGTTTAGGGATTGAGAGTGCCGAGAGTAATTGCACTATCAAGGGGCCATGCTGGATCTTGGTCCCATGTGAGGTCAGGAACCCTCTTTCCGACCAAAGCCTTCCAAAGTTGTGAGCCACCCCAAATGCATACTGGCTATCAGTATATATATTTACTATATGCCCTTGGGAGAGTTCACAAGCTCGGGTCAACGCTATAATCTCTGCGGCCTGTGCGGAGTTATGCGAAATTCTCTTAGTTTCGACAACTTTGCTCAATGTAGTAACAGCATAAGCAGCTGTAGATGTACCATCCGAAAGTTTGAAGCAGGAGCCATCGCAAAACAGCTCCCCTTCTGCATTCTCCAAACGAGTATCTATGAGATCTATCCTGCCCTTCGTTTCCTGTTCAGTGGTATACAGGCAGTCATGTAATTCCTCGTCACTGCAAACAGTGTTTCGCGGGAAAGGTAAGAGTTCAGCCGGATTAAGAACACAACACCTCTTAATTTGGATGTGAGGGGCAAACAGAATTAGTTCATACCTTGTTAACCGCAAAGAGGTGAGGTGTTGCGTTTGAGTTTTGTTCAATAGAATATCAACAGAGTGAGGTACCATCAAAATCAAATCATGGCCTAGGACCATCCCCTCACTCTGTTTTACAGACGCGGCAGCAGCAGTGACAGCGCGCAAACATCTAGGCAAAGCGCATGCGACAGGATCAAGGGCGGAGGAGTAGTAGCCGCACAGCCTATTCTTCCCTCCGTGTTCCTGTGTCAACACAGCCAAAGCACATCCATTACATTCATGCACAAACAACACAAAGGCCCTGTCATAATTTGGAGTACCCAGAACTGGTGCCGAACATAGCACGGTTTTGAGAAGCTCAAATGATCGTTGATGTTCCGATTCCCATGGCAGTGGCAGAGAAATGCCCTTCTTCGTCAGAGCCAACATCGGTTTTATCACTAGTGAGAAGTTCGGGATCCACAACCTACAGTAAGAAGCCATACCTATCAAGGCTCTGACTTCCTTCTGCGTATTTGGAACAGACATGCCAGAAATGTGCTTTATTCTTTCAGGTGTCAATCTTCTCCCCTCCTTTGACAGGAGGTAGCCTAAATAGGCGACCTCCTGACAACAATATTGAAATTTTTTTTGCGAAGCTTTGTGTCCATTTTTAGCTAGATGAACAAGCAACAGTACAGTGCCTCCTTTACAAGCACTCTCAGAGTCTGCAGCCAAAAGTGTATAGGAATGCTAAAGAAAGCGTTTTTTAAATCCACAACGCTAAAGTGCGTAGCCGTAGCAGGGATCATTGTTAATATCGTCGTCACATCGGGCACAATTGGAAATTGCGGGGCGACCACCCTGTTGATAGCACGAAGATCAATTATGAACCGGTATGGAATTGCATTGTCACCTTTCTTATATACAGGCAAGATCGGACTGTTACACAAACTACCTGTAATCTCCTCGATCACCCCACGATGCACAAAATCGGAGACAATGCATTTCAAAGCACGTTCGCCCTCAGCTGATATTTTATACTGCGGAATGCGTGGCAGTTTCACTCCATGTTTCAGGACTATTTTAACGGGCTCAATCTGTAACACCCCAACATCATTGTCGTCCACCGCCCACAAACATTCCGGGACAATGCTAAACTCAGGAGGTAAAGGTCAAATCAAAAACTGAGAATTAGGAAGTTGCTGTGGTGAAACCTTCAGCCGTACTCCATCAGAAGAACAATGAATTACTGCGTTCAATTTCTTTAACAAATTCAACCCCAGCAAATTCTCTCCACAGTTTGAAGTGAGAAGAAAAGGACAATGGTCCGTGAAGGGACCCAAAGAAACGGATACCGGTGCAGAAACCGGACAGACAGTTGGTATACCAGAAAACCCTACGGAAACATTTGTTTGCCCTGGCAGTGGGATGCTTGGAACCCGAGAATGATCAATGGAGCACTTCTGCGCTCCAGTGTCAATCAAAAACTGGTGTTTCCTATTCCCTACTAATAATTCAACGTAGGGGCCTTTCTGATTAACGGGAATATGTCAAGGTTCCAAACCCTGCTTCGGGCAATCCTAATGAAATAGAGCCTCGTCAAAAGGAAGCTCTTCAGAAAGGTAGGCAGCAGAAGGGTGATCAAATATGTTCCTCGAGTCCACACTCGAGGTCTGATTTTGCCGTGAAAAAGGTTGCTGAGGATCTTGTAAAAGCTGGCCTCTATCAGGGCCCCCTGCTCCAGGGTGGCCCCTAGGTTGTCTACCCATACCCCCAAACGCACTGTTTGACCTCTGGCGAAGGACAGGGCACTGTGCCCGCCAATGACCTTCCTGGCGGCAATAAGCACATTGATTATTATTCACAGGACCTAAAGGAGCATTTCCTTTCGGGACATACTGACCTCTAGTCTGTGTTGTGCCTCCTCTGGGGTTTCTAACAATTTGCTGTAATAATACTTTGGTTTTCAAATCTCCCTTCCTCTTTTCAATCTTTTCCTTCTCATTATTAACACGGTTCTGATAATACTGAGCCATGTGCAAAACCTCAGATTGAGATTTTGCCTGCCAAGCGCTCTCAGAGGACATAATCTGTGACTGGATGTCAGGTAACAATCCACGTACAAATTTGTCCACGAACAACCTTTTCCCCGACTCTGTACCTAAATCCTGTCCACTGAAGTCAGAAAATACCTGCTCGAATCTATTAAAAAATTCGGTGGCGCCTTCAGTTTTTCCTTGGACACAGGCCGTAAGCTTGTCCCAAATAATTCTTTTCTCTGGAATTATAGTTTTCAGTTTTGCAACAATTCTATCAGGCAAAGTAAGTATTACCTGTGGTGGTTTCTCACCAGCTGGTCTTTCCCCATCAATTCTAATCATATTAGCCCACGTATCTCCCAACCCCGGCACATCGTCTATTGTCCGAACCTGTTTCCATACATCTACGGGTAGGAGTACAGGGGATAACAAGTCAATGTCACTCAAGGTGAACACAGAGGACTGCAAGAAGGACTCTATTTCTTTGTAAAACCCCGTCGGGTTTTTCCTGATATCAGGAACTGATTGTCTAATTGTGCTCACTTCCTGTCGTGAAAACGGGACGTGAACGAATTGCGATACATAATGTGCAGGGATATCCAGAGCGGGGGCACCAGTCCCATCGTTGGCGGGGATCTCAACTTTTGGGACAAAGGTCGGAGGAACCTCTCTCATAGGCAACTGAGATATAGGTACCTCCGGCCGCTTACTAAGCAACAGGGCCAGGTCGAGCGCTAAGGCAGCTGTAGAAGTATCGGGCGAAAAAGCCCTTTTACAAATCCCCAATAATTCTATGGGGCAACTAAACCTCTTTCTTACACATTCTTCTTGCAGGTGCTGTACCATCACCTGAATTACCTTTCTTTGCATTTCTACTGTATACTGACTATACGTGTCATATACTTCATCTGGCGGAATCGATGAATCCGAGATCCATCGAACCGCATCTTTAGTACAAATTCGTACTTCCTCAGGTGCCGATCTACAGCACGGAAGGAACCGTTTCTGTACATATATTCTATCGTCTTCGTCGTCCTCATCTCGTGACTTTTCAAAGTCTTTCCTAAACTCAAACAATTTTTCAACATGCCCATATACTTTCTGCTCTGTGTCTCTCGAAAGTGCCAAAGCATTCAGATCTCTCACCCCTTGTGGAAGATCCGAATTTTGTAATCTACCCCACATCACACACAAATGAGTCCCCAAACCTTTGATAAAAACATTTTTCTCGGGAAAACTATTCAAATTAGATAATGTGGAAAAAACATTAGTTTGATCACCTTTCTCCATGCAATGCTTAGCCCATGCAAACAATTCCTGTTTCTTATCTGCAGAAACAGTACTACGAGTGACAATCTTCGATCCTGCACCTGGATCGCCTTCAGTCAATACGGGGCCACTCGGGAGTGGAGGTATAGGTAAATTTAATAAAGGTGCAACTATCGGTGTAGAAGGAAGGGGCGGTGCGATAGGTGGAGGAACAACAACCAGAGGACTAGGAACGATAGGTTGTACAGGGGGAACAGGAATAACAGCAGGAACAACAGCAGGAATGGGCAGAGCGCCCAAAATAGGAGCATACGGAGGTGGCGCTGAGGCATCAGGCCTGTGTTCGTTTAATAACTTCTCGATAAATTCCTCAGAAACATGGAAATCTTTAGAGGGGTAAATTTTCTGGATCCCGAGTGAAAAACTCTATCCATATTTTTAACTGATTCTGAACGCTTTTCTTTATCATATAATAATGCTTTTTCGGCGTTTGTTTTATGACGACGTGCATATTTATCCCTACTTTTAAGCTGCTGTAATGCTTCTTTTTTCCAATTCTGTAAAACATCAAAGGCTGCTGGTCTAGCCTTTTTCTTTAACAAGATCGATTCTAAGTATTCAATACGGGGGATCTCAAAACTACCGTTAATTGGCCACTGAAATTTGGAGGCATGTCTGGTCTGTCTGTGCCACATATCATTAAATACTATACTTCCAATGCCATACTTACAGTACATAGTACATGCCGGCGACCCCTCCTGTGGTGCCGGGCGGCTAAATTCCAAGGATTGTCGATCGCTGCGGAGCAGAGCCCTAAAGCAGCTAGACAATTTCCCAGGCATTTCACAAAGAATTGGTGTTACCTGGTCAATAATTGTGTCTGCAGATACAATACGCCAAATTCAAATTGTCAGGGTTAAATTAAGAGCCGGGTCACGACTGCACCTGACCAAACCTAAGGAGGACCGTACGGTTTATCAAAGAACTTACCTAACGAATTTTACCTTGTGTTTGGTGGTTTCGGCAAATCTGCCCGCCTCAAAATTTGGACCCTCGTCAAGATGCCGTGTCAGACCACACGACTATCGTCCAAGGATCGGATCGTGCAGCGCTGCCGAGGTATCGCGTCTCGATCGGTCGGGCCCGCAGAATCACACCGTCCGATCCCGGTTCGATAGTCTGCGTCAACCTTCAATGATCCGGCATCAATCTTGAGGGTCCCTGTTCGGGCGCCAACTGTGAAAACAAAGAAATTGATATGAGGCCGGGAAGCCCAAAGGAAACACACCAACACAGGTTACAAAGAACATACAAAGTCCTTTATTTAAAAGCTGAAACAGTTACCAAAAAGTCAATTGACAAACGGATAGCTATTCGGCTCTCAGAGTAACAGAACGAACTTCAACGAGAGTTCACTGCGTTAGTGTGAGAGACCGTACATTGGGATACTCGCGTTTTTATACTTTTTATCCTGCTCTGGCCAACCCCCTCGCGGGTTAACCATTCTTAGGACCAGGCCTAGAGTTCCTTGCCAGGTCAATCCCATAATGTATGCATTTTGATCAGTTCCGCTGATACAGTTGTTCATTTACACATAGGTCAGGGATAGGACAAGGTCTCAGTTCGCGACCCCAACAAGTGGCGTGCAGGCATATTATTTATTCATGTGTGCGGAGGTCACAACGGCCAGAATCCCACTCGAAATGTCATTCGGCCTCCATTTTGATGTTCAGGGTGACTTCCACATTACAACCTAAAATGGTGGCTAAATCCAAGATGGCGATTTACACAGTACATTAAGGTCAAGACCTTGCCGCGGAAACTATTTACACAATGTTTTAGACAACTTGGAGTAGGCCAACACACATTCAAACAATGCAACAGGAGGTATAATATTATTTCGATTCCAACAATTCCTATTTCCTACTATCATCTCAATGTAGGGACCTTTCTGATTAACGGGAATAGGCGTCGGTTCCAAACCCTGCTTCGGTCAATCCTAGCGAAACAGAATGTCGTCAAAAGGAAGTTCTTCAGAGAGGTAAGCAGCAGAAGGATGATCAAAACTGTTTCTATTATCCACACTTGGTGCCTGATTATCCTGTGAAAAAGGTTGCTGTCAATCCTACGAAAACCGACTTCTACCAGGCCCCCTGCCCCAGGGCGGCCTCTGAATCGTCTACCCATGTTGCCAAATGCATTATTCAACGTCTCCTGGAGGATCGGGCATTGTGCACGCCAATGCTCCTCTTGCCTGCAATAAGCACACTGGTTTATGTTTACAGGACCCAATGGCACATTTCCCTGTGGAACATACTCACCTCTAAATTGTGAATTACCCCCATCTAGGGCCTCTAACAATTTGCTGCAATAGAACTTGTTGCAGTTTTTAAGTCTCCTTTTCTCTTTTCAACTCTTTCTTTTTCGTTATTGACACAATTCTCATAGTACTGATCCATATGCAATACTTCTGACTGAGACTTTGCTTGCCAAGCGCTTTCTGAGGACATAATTTTTGACTGGATGTCAGGCAGCAATCCACGCACAAATTTGTCCACAAATAATCGTTTCCCAGACTCTGTGCTCAAATCTTGTCCACTGAAATCCGAGAATACTTGTTCAAACCGATTAAAGAACTCGGTAGCACCCTCAGACTACCCTTGGACACAGGCAGTAAGCTTGTCCCAAATAATCCTTCTGTCAGGAATTATAGCTTTCAATTTCGTAGCTATTCTATCAGTTAGTATTACCTGAGGCGGTCTCTCACCAGCTGGCCTTTCTCTATCGAGTCTAACCATATTATCCCATGTATCTCTGAACCCTGGTACATCATCTACAGTCCTAATTTGCTTCCACAAGTCAATAGGCAGGAATACAGGAAATAACATATCAATATCAGTTAAGGTAAAAACTGATGATTGAAAGACAGACTCTATTTCTTTGTAGAACCCTGTTGGATTCTTCCTAATATCGGGAATAGATTGTTTAATGGTGTTCACCTCCTGTCTCGAGAACGAACTGCGACACATAATGTGCAGGAATATCCTGAGCAGGTGTACCTGCTACAGCATTAACGGGAATCTCAACTTTTGGGAAAAATGTCGGAGGAACCTCTCTCATAGGCAACTGAGAAGTAGGCAACACCAAACACTTACTGAGCAACAGCGCTCGATCGAGCGCTAAAGCAGCTGAAGAAGTGTCAAACGAAAAAGCTCTCTTGTAAATGTTCAATAATTCTGTGGGACAATAAATCTTTCATTTTATACATTCATCCTGCAGGTACTCTACCATTACCTGTATCACTTTCCTCTGTATTTCTGGCGTATACTGACTATACGTGTCATATACTTCAACGGGAGTTATCGACATGTGTGAAATCCACCTAATTGCATCTTTTGTACAAATTTGTGTTTCCTCATTTATCGATTTACAGGGGAAAGAATCGTTTCTGTACTAACATAGCATCCAAAGTATCACCATCTATATCTTCATTCCGTAACCTTTCCATCTCCCTTCTTTACTCAAAAACCCTCTCGACGTGCTCATGTACTTTCCCCGCAGTATCCCTTAACCCTTGCGGGAGATCTATATAATTTAACCTGTTCCACATTATTCGTAAAAGGACTCCCAATCCTTCAATAAAAACGTTTTTCTCAGAAAAATTTTCTAAGTTAGAGAGTGGGGCAAAAACATCAGCTTGTTCACCCCTCCCCATGCAATGTCTAGCCCATGCAGTCAATTCATGCTTTCTCTCTGGAGACACAGTATTACGAGTTACAATTCTTGATCCTGCTCCCCGATCAACTACAAGCGGCACAGAACCACTTGGAAGAGGGAGAGTAGGCAAATCCTGTACATTCGGTAACAGAGGTGATATCACTGGTGGAGCAGGCAAACCCACTGGACCCGTAACAGCAGGCAAAGGTGGAGAAGCAGGTGGAAGAGCAACGACAAAAGGAGTAGGAACAGTCGGAGGAAGAGGAACTTTAAGAGGAGCAATAGGAGGAGCAGGAGGAGTTACGGGATGAGGAATAACAGCAGGAAGAGGCAAAACAACAGGAAGAGGAACATACGGAGGTGGCGCAGTGGCACCAGGCCTTCGCTCATTCAGAAGTTTGTCAATCAGCTCATCAGATACATGAAAGTCTTTAGAAGGATATATTTTCTGGATACCAAGTGAAAAAGCCCTATCCATATTCCTAACTGACTCAGATTGTTTATTTTGATCATATAACAACGCTTTTTCGGTGTTCGTCATATGACGGAGTGCATGTTTTTCCCTACTCTTAAGTTGCTGCGTAGCCTCTTTCTTCCCATTCTGTAATACATCAAATGCTGTAGGTCTAGACTTTTTTTTAATAATATGGATTCTAAGTATTCAATATGAGGAATTTCAAAAACTACCATTGATTGGCCACTGAAGTTCGGAAGCATGTCTAGTTTGTCTGTGGCAAATATCATTAAACCCTATACTACCAATGCCGTGCCTACAGTACATAGTACATGCCGGCGTCCCCTCCATTGGCGCCGGTCGGCCAAATTCCAAAAGATTGTCTGTCACTGCAGAATAACGCCCTGAAGCAGGCAGAAAATTTCCGAGGCATATCAGAATACTGGTGTTACCTGGTCAATAATTGCACTTGCAAGTGTAATACTCCAAAACTAATTATCAGGATACTTAAGAATCGGGTCGCGACTCACCTGATCAAATCCTAAGGAGGTCCGATCGGATTTCAAAGAACTATCAAAGGTCCCACGTGGTTGGTGATTTCGGCTGCCCGCCTCGATATATGGACCCTCGTCAAGATGCCGTCTCAGACCGCAGGCTCACCGTCCAGGGATCCGGACGTGCAGTATACTGCTGAGGTATTGCATCTCATCCAAGAAAGGGGCCCCCTTTTTCACCGTCTGATCCCGGTCCGATAGCCGCGTCAACCTTCAACGAGATGGCATCAATCTTAAGGGTCCCTATTCGGGCGCCATCTGTAAAAGCAAAAGGAAATATCGAGGCTGAGTACCCCAAAGGGAAATACACCAAACACAGGCTTATAAAGATTCACAGATCTTTATTCTAAAACTGTACAGTTACAAAGAAACAAATTATCAGATAGCTATCTGGTCCTCAGTACATCAGAGCGAATACCAGCCCTTTTAGTGTGAGAAGTGAGTGGTACTGGACGTCTAAACAGTTGCACATTTTATACATTTCCAATCATAATGTCCAGCCCCTCTACAGGTTAATAATCCATGGTCTAGAGTTCGTGCCGAGTTAACTTCTGGCTTGTCCGACAATATGCTCATGGATCATCCTCAGTTTATATTTAAACAAGTTACAATGGCGACAGTGTATTCTCGGATTTAACAATAAGCCTTAACACATGTCCTATACAATGCAGTTCAGCTAGTGTCCGCGTTCAGTATTTGTATAACATTGTAGTTGATGTATGTCCGTGGATCGGACTTGTCGGCGCAGACAATCCTCTGTCTACAAGTCAGGCATCGGACAAGGTCTCTTTACTCAACCCAATCATTCGGCCAATGGACAGTGTATACATTAACTCACATACAAGGTTCAGGACGGCTCAGTTACAAGCGGGAAACACTGTCCACCATTTTAGAACACAGAATCACTTTAGAATAGAAATCAAAATGGCGGATAGACCTAAAATGGTGGCAAAGTCGATCTAGAATCGGAACTTTGCAACTCGGTTTTCTTCACAGAGCGACTGGGCTTAGGCCAATATATACAATAAAGGAGGCATAATATGATATCCCGTTTAACAACTGTGGCTCCAATGCATGGCAAAAACCACAGTAACCGCATTAGGATTAGATCAGCTCAGGACTACCTACTGCCAAACAGCCATCCCATCACTATTTCCCACCACATTAGGGTGACTGACTATAGCATGCAAATACCATAAGGCCTGAACCACAATGTTCTCTACCTACTGTCTCCTTTAACCAGCCATGCTAATCACACCTACCTAATATGCAATTCAGCTGCACTTGCCCCACATCCACATCCATCCAATCCACCCAGGCATTGTTTTATTTTTTTTAATTTCCTTCTTCATTTCCTCACAATCCCAATCTCTCTTTCCGGGGTCCATCCTATGTTGCCTGTCATCATCACTAGACCATAGTCTGCTATAAACTTTGCTACAGCCTGACAGACATGCTATTGGTCTATTTTCCCCTCACCACACACCATCCTCTTTGCAGCATTTACACCTATTTCCATCGTCACCATGCTCATGAACTCCTCCCCAGTTGTATCGCTCACTCTCTTCATGAGACTGTCTAATTAGCACCAGCCTCCTCCCTTTTATCTTTGCATCCCTTCTGTGCTCCTCAACTCCACAGCCATGCAGGTCCCACAATTGCTCTAAAAGTATTCCAATTCCAAAGAGCTCTGCCCCCTTTAGTAGTTAGTGAACCCTTATGGTCCTTTTAATCAAGGCAACACATTGTACGATGGATGGGATGGAGAATAACTATTACACCCAAATAATAAGACCTACTCAGGAAGTTTGCAAAATGTCTCTATTTTATTCTCAATTATCTAAAACAGAGAGTTACAACGGTCATCAATGGCTGTCGCACAGCATAGTCTCAAAGCATTTCATAAAACAAGGATTCTTATATGACAATATATATATATATATATATATATATATATATATATATATATATATATATATATATATATATATATATATATATATACATATGGTTACTCTTTGTTTATTCTGTGCTTACAGTCTGTTGAGTTGACCAACCACCTATAATTGCTCAATAAACCCCTCTGTCTTACGTACTGTTCGGAGAGGACGACTTCTCACCACTGTAGCTCCGACACCAATCTCCAATTCTCCACAACCAGCTTCAACTTCTTCACTACATCCTAGATCCCTTTCTACAGAACCCAAATCACTCTGATCATGACCACCTCCCATATGTCCAGTGATTTCCTCACTACTCTGAAGTTCTCATGAGTTCACAGAAAAGTCATCCCACGTTGAATTTTCACTTATTTTGCCTTGACCACATTTTGCTGGCTGAACATCGAACTGATCCTCTTGAAACAGTTTCCTGAAGAACGACTCATTCTGTGTGATGTCATGGTTATCTTCATCAACTCCATTGATCATAGGTCCTTTTAATTTCTTTACTTTCCAGATCACTGGCTTATATTTTGAATCGAGTTTAGAACGTACTCTTTGGCAAACTAACACATTTTCTACCACTCCAACTTTATTATCTTTCGCCCTCCTTTTAGTACCAGTCCATTCTTTAATTTTCTTTCTTTTCACCTCATCCCGTTTCCTTATTTCATCATCTTCTCCAAAGTATAATCATTCAGTTGTGGAACACGAGTTTGAGGTACATATAGAATCATTAGCTCAGTTGGGGAATACCCCGTTATTTCATTGGGAGTATTTCCATAACTCCTGAGCATTTGTGACACTGCTTGATTCATTGCCATGTTGTCTATTATAGCCTTCTGTCTCATTTTCTTTATATTAAGCATGAACTTCTCAACCATGCCATTGGCTTGTGGCCACAGCGGAGTAATTTTCTGATGTTTGAATCCCAGGTATGCTTCAAATCTTCAAATTGGTGTCCCTGGAAAGGGGGACCACTGTCTGTCTTGACTGTCTTAGGAATTCCCCACTCACTGAAAACCTCATCTAGAATTCCAACCACATGGAAATCATGAATATTCATCAAATATTACTAATAAATATCCTCCTTCTCTCAATGGTCCATAGAAATCCATAGATACTCTGCTCCATGGTGCTTCAGGTAGAGGAACAATTTGAAGTGGAAAAGCATTGCTATCAGAAGTAGATACCTGACATACAAAATATTTCTTCACAAAGTCTTCAAAAATTGCATCCATCTATGGGAACCATACATGATTTCTTAATATTTAATTTGTGTTTGTTATTCCTCTATGTCCTTCATGTGCTATTGTTACCAATATCTTCCTTATACTTCTAGGTGCCACCAATCTATTTCCTCTCAAAAGCATGCCATCATCAGTTGAGGCCAATTCTCCACTAATTTTCGCCAACCTCTGTATATTCCTTTATATCTACTCCTGTGTCACTCTCTTGGTCTGTTGATACCTTTTTCCACTGACCAGTTGTTGTTAAGTGTATTGCTGCTTGAATAGTCAGATCACTTTTGCTTTTTTCAGCAAACATCACCTTGATATCGTTGGTGGTAAGGCACATAATTTTCCGCCTCTATTTGCATTTTATCTTCATTTTCTGTTGTTGGATGTCGAGATAAGTAATCAGCTGGGTTTGCCTCTTTAGCTGGTTTGTGTACAATATTGTAATCATACTCCTGCAGGCGTATTCCCCACCTTTCAATTCGTGGAGGCATCCTTACTCTTGGATTCCTGAAAAGAGATATCAAAGCTTGATGATCTGTGATGAGTACAAAAGGTCTTCCAATTATGAAATTATGACATTTTTCACAGGCCCATACAGCAGCTAGGCTTTCTTTTTCTCCCTGTGAATATCCCTGCACAATTTTGTTCAAGGCCCGACTAGCATACATTAGGATATGTCTCTCTGGTTTCCCTGGCTCAAACTGTGCCAGAATTGCTCCTAATCCTACAGGGCTTGCATCCACAGTGACTTCTGTTTCCCAATCTGGATTATAATAAATCAACTGTCTGCCATTAACAAGCTCTTTTTTTATTAATTCAAAACTATCTTTGCACTTCTCATCCCACGTGAACACTGTTTCCTTTTTTAACAGTTTGTGCAAAGGGTCTGTTAGCATTGCAAAGTTAGGTACATAACAAGCAAAATATCCTGTCATTTCCAAAAACGACCTCACTTCAGTTACACTCTTTGGCGGTTTAAGATCAAGAATTGTGTTTACTTTGCTTGAATCTGCCCTTAAGCCTTTTTCAGAAAATATGTGTCCAAAAAAACGTAGACTCTTTTTATTCGTATCACATGTGGACTCATTTAAAGTCAGTCCACTATTTTGTAGCGCTGCACAGACTTCTTCCAATGCTTCATCATGTTCTCTTTGGGTGATACCATACACCAATATGTCATCACTGTAATTAAATGTATTTTTTATCGGAGCAATGACTTTCCTAATTGCTTCTTGAAATATTTCTGCTGCTGATGATATCCCAAAACGTAGCCTCTTATATCTATATATCCTTCATGAGTTGTGAATGTGGTTATATATCTGGACTCAGGATCAATTTCCAGCTGGTGATATCCTTGATTTAAATCCAGCTTTGTGAATCTCGTTGCTCGATTGAATCCGATGATCATATCCTCAATGCTAGGTTCCGGGTGTCTTTCTCTCTGTATCGCTACATTTGGAATCCTCATGTCAACACATAAGCAAATACGTCCATCAGCTTTCGGAACAACTACTGGTGGCGACACCAATGGCATGGGACCACTTTTTACCTTCTCAATTATTTCATTGTCAATTAACTGTTTCAATTCTCTGGACACTCTTTCCTGAAGATGAAATCTTCTCTTCCTCGGATGCTGTGGCGTTGGCTGAATCTGAGAGTCAATGTGAAGATGTATTGCATCACCTTTCAGCTTTCCTACTCCTTTGAATACATTAGGACATTTCTCCTTGATCATTTCCATATCCATTTCACCTTCCTTTATGTATTGCACATCCTGTCTCTGAGGTGGAATACCCTTTATCTTCTCATTCTTGTTATAGTTTACATTGATGATTTTCAGACCTGTTGCAGTCTTGCAACTGATGAGACACCTTCCTTCAATAGGGTTGCCTATGACGAATATTTCAGTAGGTATGTGAATATTCTTATGTATTAAGTCACATGTGAATTTTCCTTTCACAGTTAATGGTCGTACAGCTCCCCATTGAAATATGTTAGCTCTTGACAGTCGTAACGGGTATAACTGTGCTATTTTTTCATAGACCTTGCTGTTCATCACATTCACTGTGGCTCCAGTGTCTACTAAGAAAGGTATGTTTTGATTTCCTAGGCTCATAGTCACTTTTATGTCTCTGTTCTCGTCTGATGCTCCGTATATTAGCCTTACAAATTATTTTCCATACATGTCATAGTTTACATCTATATCCATATGTCTTGTGCTTTCAACCGGAGGGTTTTGTCACGATACGGCCATGGAGACTATGGAAAAGATGGAGGCTCTTTTATGTCGTTCTTGAGGTTTTCTACCGCACTAGTCTTTCTGAATGCGGGTCCTTATAAGGAGGCCACGCCCACAGTGCACCGCGTTGCAACTTGCTCTGTTTGTTTACTCAAACTTCCTACTGTGTCGCAGTGCCGCTCTCGTGTGTTTCCTTCGGATATTGCTTTCCTGGACTTCCCGCTATCCCTCACTTTGCTGCAGTCCTTTCCGGTGTGTTCCGCTCTCCTGATAAATCCTCTATTAGCACTGTTTTGGTGCTGGTAATCTTTCTACGATCTTGTCTTTGGTTCTGCTCTATATTGCTTCTTACCCTTTCAAACTGGTTGGATAGTGCCACTCCTGCATAGTGCCTTTATTGTTGGTCCTCTCCAGCATCTTAGCTTTTCTATAAGCTTTTCTCTGCTCGTCTTCTCTCTATCTCTCTGTCTCCTTTCATTCCTCTTCTTTACCTCTCTTCTGTTTACTCCCGTTCCCATAACCTTTCTTTGCTCGCTCACTCCCATTCGCTTGCTGCACTTCTTTCATCCTTTTCTCTCTTGCTCTCCCAACAGTGTCAGCCTTTCTTCGGTTCCTGCCTGGCTGTTATACTCCTGGACTCCCTGCAGGAGCCTCTCTAGTTTACATGCTCTTTACACTCTCCGTAGGAGTACAGGCCATTCTTGTTCTTTTTTTTTAGTTTTGTTCTATTTTTTACTTACCTGAAGAGACCTCCGCTTCTTCCATTTGTTCGTTGCGGATGTTTGCACTCCTCCATTGAGTAATCCATCAGGACCACAGCGCAGCCTGACTATCTGCCTCTTCCACTTCCGGCATATATCTGCTACCGGATCTACGACCTACCAGGGTTTTTTCTGCCTCAATAGGTTTTTTCCTTGTTGTAAGTGACTGGCTCCCCCGGAGTCCCCTGGCTGCTTGTACTACTCACAGTTAGGATGGCCTCGAGTGGGGACCATCCCTATCTCTTCAAAAGCAAGAAAGGAAAGAAGGTTTCAAAGACAGAGAACAAAGAAGAAGAAACCAAGTAAGATAGAAGGAGAAGGCGGAATATGTCTGGTTCAGAGAGTTTCTCAAAGGTCCCAGGTGTGGAGATACAGGGGGAGGTACCTTCAGCTTCTGACAGGTTTTCATAAGGATCACTGTATATTTCTTTGATATATTCTTGAATTTTGTTTATCGGCACCTAGTGGTATTTGTTCAGCTCCTACTTGTCCTGTTTGTTCAGTTTCTTCGATTTCTAGAGCATCCATGCGTCTAACAAATCCTGGCCGAAAGTTCGATTGACCTATTCGGAAATTTGGTTGAACTAATCTTGGTTCCACTTCTTGCATGTTTGTTCGTGTATTAAATTGTCTTTGGTTCTTGTATCTTCGGTTTAGGATCACTTGTCCATTTGATTTCTATACATGCGTCCAAGGCATTTTTTCTCTGCACATATTTTGAAAGTAGTTTTCTTGACAACGTAGACACTGGTGGCCTAGAGCTGGACACTGACCTTAATGTGGGAATTCGAATCCACACCTGTAACATTGCCTTTCTCCACTGTTTCTACGACTATTAAACCAGTGAGATTCACCCAAGTTCTTCTTTTGTCATTGTGTATTTTTTCTTTGACCCAAAACAGCAATATTGTCTAATCCTTTGGGATTTTCTATGTTAGCTGGCTGCGTATCCACCCTTTCGTATATTCGTGCCAGCTCAAGTACTTCCTTTAAAGGAAGTGACTTTTTTAGCAGATGTTTCCGGAATTGTGAAGACAAACAGCCCTCAATTATTCTCAATCGGATTGCTTTATCATCATTGAAATGTGAGAAGTCACAATACATGGCCTTCCGTTGCAATCGTAGAGCTTTTTGTGCAATTGTCTCATTTGGGCTTTGAGTGCATTGGTTAAAAATATAGCGCTCGTAGTCTCGGTTAGGTGGTACAATAATCTTTGCATTTATTGCCGTTATTAATAGTTGATATGTCGATTTCTCTTCTGGGGGTATTGTTATAATAACACTTCATTTCTCTCCCTACTAAATTTGTGAAGATATCTAGTTTGTTGACAGCATTTTGACTTGCTACTGCTCTTAAAAACTCTTCAAAATCTTCAATCCATTCTTGCCACCTCTGTCCTTGATTGTCTTAGGGTTCTAGATCAAAAGGGTTAGGTTTCCTCAAGAAATTGGTTGGATCCGTCAATATAATTGATGCTACCAATGTAACTTGTGATGCATTACTTGTAGATGCAGTGCTCATATCCCCAGATGCATTACCTTTCTCTTTTCTCTTTATTTATATCTTTCTATCTAGTTTTATGTCACTGTGTTTTCCTTTTCATTTTTGTTTGTTTATTATATGTAGGTTATTCGTGTTGACATATCCAGTTAGGTCATGTTTGTTTTAAAGCAATAAGGATATCAGTTGTTTGTTGTGTTACTGCCCTCTTTTGCTGACTTTTGATTCCTGTAATTATTCTTTATATATGCTTTCTTTCCGATTGCCTGTTTGAAAATGATTTATGTAGTCTCAATGTGGCATATTTTTGTCATGTGCCAACTCTGCGTAGTCACAGTGCAGTTTACTTTTCGTTACAATATTTCCTTCGTGTGCCGGGTCGCGTTGCTATGACAACATATATTTTATATTAGTGACTTTAAAATGGAGTCACGTTTTTCCATGTTTTTTAGGTGCTTTTTTCTAATGTCTCCGCACCACTCTATATTGGCATTTACATTCAAAATGGGGACGGCATGCTTTTGACGTTTCTTATGTACTTTCTGCAATATTGTCCATAATGTCCCTACATCATCAGCTTATCGGCCTGAAGTACTCGCACTTTGTTTTCCACGCGCGCCTCAGAACGTGTGTACATTTTATAATATTTATGAAAATGGACAGAGTTTTGTTGATTATATGCGCGCTTATACTAACGTGTCAATTATAATTTCCTTGCATATATATTGTTTCAGCGCGTTTTACCGCTTATTTAGGTGCATTTTTATCTTCATTTGTATCCTTATTTGTGCAACAGCTTCAATTTCCTTTTCTTTTACACGTTTCGACAACTTCAATTTCCTTTTCTTTTCCCATCCACGCTTCTTTCATTCTTTCATTTCCACCCCCTAATCCGGTCTCGTCGCCAATTGTTCTGTGTTGCAAGTAAGCAATAACCAGAGCCTTGCTAATATGAACCTTATCCATTTATTCTCATATATCAACTGACTCACTCCAAGTTCCAAGACCTCCAACATTCTACATTCTAACAATGACATATTATCATTCCGACTTATGATATCTATAAACAATACAACACTCCCCACCCAATTGGCCCAACATCTCTCATCGCTCATGCCTTCTGCCATTCAGATTGTCTTTGCACTTGGCCTTGTAGTAGCTTATCTCCTCTGGGAATATAAGGGAGTGTGAGCAGGTTCTTATCAAGGTTCAGATCTGCACACACATTTCTATTTCCATCCTGACAGGAGACCGTGAATCGGCCCATATGATAGCATTAATTGTGTTGAATAAAGAAATTTGGCACTCATGGTCTTCTCTCTTTGCAATTTAACACGGAATGCCTCGAAGTTTCACATTCACTGTTCTTCAGTTTTGGCTGCCTTAGCCTTTGACACCAGGCCAAGCAGCCTTTGTTTGGACCATCTTCGAGCTTTGGCTTAAGGTTGTGACATCGAATATCCAGATTCTATATATATGTATATATATTGGCAGCACCGCCTGCCGTTTATTTACTACATATAACCAGCATTTACGATTACTTAATCTACTTGCGTTACAGCATTTGTACAGTAATAAAATGGCTTGCATTTTCTGCAGTGCTTCTTTACACATGCAATCTTCAATAAGGTCTATGCATTTTCTTCTTCGGTCTTCCTTCTCGTAACCCTCATTTCTTGTGACGTCACCAGCCTTTCCTTTTCACATAGTCACACTACTTTGGGGATCTCCCCTTTAGGAGACCGTCATCTTTTCCCAGATACATCAAATAGAGTTTTCTCAGTGGATACCTTGTTTCAAAGGCTCTTCGTGTAATCAGTACCATTACTGGCATTGCACGTGTCACAATTTCCGGTTTCCAACTTATAGGGAGTATAGGGGTAGGACTTCCTGCAGAGGCATTCAGCTACTCCTTTACATTTTCATTTAGCCCATATGTCCCCCATTCTGTCCCTTCGCCACACCCCTAACTCCAATCAGCCATGCTTCTCCTGAGCCCCATTTATCTGAGTCTTCCCCATTCCATTCAAGACAATAAAGATACTAGAAAGATCTACACTAAAATCAGACCATAGAATAGAAATACCAAAGTCCTAGTTAAAAAAATAAAAAAAATAATAGAATAATAGTGAAAAAGAACAACCGCCAGGGCAGAGCTGTTTGGACAATAGAAACCCTCATATTCCATTTGACGAAGTGCATACAGTACACAAATGTAATGCCATATATAAAACTTATCATCAATGTAAGAACTTGAATTTATGTTGTTTGGCAGGTTTAGATTGCGAGATAAACCACACCTTTCATAAATCCATGTCTAACCACCGACTCCATAATCTGGAATTGACACATACAACATATCTGATATACGAAGTAAGCATAAAACCAATCAATCTGTCTAAGGGAATCACATTCACCTGGCTCCTGTCATCTTCAGTGACTACTGCATGCTATGGGAAGACCTTGTTAAATCTGAGATACAGGTTGACACCCGCTACTTCCCCACTCCACAAAACTATCAAAATCGTCTCTTGTGTTAAGATACTTTGGACCTGATTCATGGAAAAGTGCACAGAGATTCCACAAAGCCTGCACACCGAGAATAACAGTGCGAGCCTGCACTCAGAAGGAAATCGGCACGCTCTGCATATTCATGGAATTGTCCCTGCAAAGAAGGCCTATCCGCAAGTCGCAGCCGGAACACCCCTGACATGCCTCCACATAAAGCTAAAAGATCCACATTCACCTACCTTTGCAGCCTTCCCTGGCGTGAACACATGCACCGTGTGAAAACTGTGTGTGGTCACCCTGAACTAAGCCAGCACCTCGGCAACACTGCGCAGGGTCCCCCATAACTGCACCCGGCACCCCGAGAAAATGTGTACCGTTTTCCGTAGTTCATGTCATATTTCAGTCAAACTGGGTGCAAAGCCCCGTAAACCGTCCATGCACCCTGCTACGCTGCGTATGTGAACCCATTAATCTGATCAGAACCCTGTCTGCATGCACACACCCCTAAATCCAAAATGCAAACTCACTTCTGTGCTGCAAATGCTATGCGCAAGTGTATGTATGCCTGCCTTATGGTGGCGGAAAGATTGAGGGCTTTGCGTGGACATGTCACAGACGAGAAGTTACGCGGGCACATCCATGAATACGATTTGTCCTGCGCATTTGTGGGCCTGCTATGGGCTGCCTGCGGCACGTCCCTCATGACGCCCACTTTTCCACCCCCTAATCCGGTCTCTGAGCAGGCCACCCCCCTGCTGCATGGAGTCTCGCGCAAGGCACAAACTCAGCTGCTCGCAGAGACGTGTCAAGCCTGCGCTAAATCCCTGCAAAGTACGAAAAAGTCCTGTGCAGTCGATTCCATGAATTGACAGACAGGATTACTCATGCGGTTTGGCGCACACAGTCCTGATTTACCACGCAAATAATTCTATGAATCTGGGTCTTTAACATTTTGTTCTTCTAAATATGCTAGGATCGCTATCCTTTGGAAGACTTCCCAAAGCTAAGTGGCATAGCTTTTGCACTCAGATCATGTAGAATTGTTGCTATGTATATATGAGAAGGAAACTACAACCATTCCAACAACCTTCCACAGGTTCCTTTTTTTTCTTTTTTAATGTTTGCATGTGTTTTGTTACTGGTCACACCAGATACAAAAAGTGCAACCAAATATACAGCTAAAACTTAGATCCACAGGCAAAAGTGTATTAACTGTGTGGCCTGTGACTTTCTTCTCTTCCATTCTAGGAATTTGTCTAAGAGGCTCCCCTTCCCTGCCAGGGCCCACGGGTACCCGCCTTCACTTCTGGACCCCAGTGAAAGACCAGTGGAAATATAGTCCGCCATGTTAAAGCATGTCGACAGTCCTCAGGCTCGGGAGTCATCCTATTCTTCCTCACTAATGACGACCTCATCGTGTTCCCCTCTTTCCTTGCTCCGTGCCTCTCCAGTGTGTGCGTCACAGCATATCCTTTCTTCTTTTAGCACGCTTTTTGAAAGGTTGCTGAGTGGCCAGCCAATGAACGTGCAGGAGTTCTATTAGCTGGTAGTGTCTGGAGTTACTGCCCCCAACAGGCCAACCCTCAGCAATGCTCTTCTACTCTGCACAGTGCCTTTATCCCTGACTCGATTTCTGTGGGCCAATGTCCCCCTCCCCCACCACTGTCTGCTCCCTGGACCAGCAGTCGCCATATTGTGTTTCCTACTTTGATGGGTGGCAGACCTGCTAATCAATCGCTCTGTTTGGGCCATAACACAAACAACATCCAGAGGGTTAAGCCAGACGACTCCCCCAAGCATGGCTTCCACCCAATGAGTGCCTTCGCAGAGCAATGGAATGCAAAAGGGAACCAACGATCAAGGGCATGCAGTCTTTCTCTCTCTTATCTTGTTTAATAAATGAAATCAAAGGTTAAACCACCGGCCCGTCGAACCCCCCATGCCCGCAAGTTGGTAAAAGCGTATGCACTCCTCGAATCGGGGGCAGTAGGTCTCCCTTATGACTGTGTTAGGGCTTTTGCTTCACTCAGGCCACTAAGTTGTGCTTTTCAGGCACAAAATGGCTCATAGAACCCACCCAAGGGCGCTACTGCTTAAATATGACTGAATTTGTGAAAGAATTGAAACCCTCTTTTTTCTCCCTGATCTATAACAGAATTTTCAATGGGTTATAAACCAATTATATATCAATGGGCCTCATTAGGAGGCTGGCGGCAGCGGAATGAACGGTGCCGGTAAGGTAACGGTACCGTTCATTCCGGGCCACCACATTACGGGTTTCCTTGCGGGTGGCGGAATACACGTCTGGTCCAGACCAGACGTGCACACCGCCACCCGTGAGCAAACCAGGATGCTAACAACAGACCTGTCATTAACGAGTCCGTTGTTAGCATCCTCCCCATTCCCATTGAGCCCTATGGGGGCTCAATGGGAATGGGAATTACCAGGCCCGCTAAAGGTACCCGGTTTGGGGGTAGCCATGCCGGTTAGAACGGCATGGCTACCTCCAAACTCCTAATGACGCTCAATGTGTCTGGTACAAACAGGTTATTACCCCTGTTGATGGTCAATGTATCTAATCACTTACAACCTCTTAGGTACTCCTAGATGCAAACAATAATCCCTATTTTTGTTTATTGTTCTATGCTTTTTGTGTCTACACAACTCTTCATCAGGGGGGGAGTATGTCTTTTTAACAAATGATTGTATCACTCCCAGATGCTTAAACTTTAAGCAGTGTGGCTGATGGACAAGGAGTTTAACATTTGTGGCTTCATTGTTCCTGTCTATGCCCCCAGACTGCGGAATCTCCTCCCGTTAACACTTGACTCTCCTCCTCGCATCTACATTTCAGGAAGCCACTCAAGACCATTCTCTTCAAGGAATGGCTCCTGCAGAATGCTAAGCTCCACACTTCTTTTGCTACCCACACAACCTGAGCCTGGGCGATTAGCTTCCTATTTTGTCCTCCTCAGGTTACTTATAGATCCCTTTAGGCCTAATTGCTGGCCCTCCCCCCTCACCAGTCGTTGGCTACCTCCCTCCTTGTGTTGATCCCTTGCAATGTTATTTGTAAAGTGCTCTCTCTAGTGCTTCTTGAAGCTAGGTCCATGCTTATTAATAATAATAATAATAATAATAATAATAATAAAAATAATAATAAAAATAATTAGCACCATTGGCGGGGGAGCCAGCCAATCAGGAGGCTGAATCTCCCGATGTTAGCCTGCATTCCAAGCTAGCTGTTTGCCGCTTGCTCCGCCCGCCAACCCGGGCCCCTTTTTAAATAATCCCCCCTTCCCATTTACCTCATTATGGTGGCAGCGCTCGTAGCCGCCGCCACTTCTTCCTTCTTCTTCTTTTCTCATCCATGAGGCAGCCATGGAAAGGGAGGAGACCCACTTTCCCTTTCCATGGTGGCCATCTTTGAACAGTCTTTTCCTTCCATGAACGGGACACCGCGAGGCGACCCGCTCACGGAACAAAAATAGTCCAAATGATTCTCAGCCCAGTCCATGGGACGGGAGCTAATGGCGTTGAGCACCCGTTTCCGGGGTCCTCATTAAATTCCCTTGCTTTGCTCTGGTGTTTAACCCATGCCGCTTTCCTTTACCACCGGTTTTAGCCCTTGCAACGGGTGCTTAATGCCGTATAATAATACTAATAATAATTGCTTATTTGGATCAAGGTTAATGGTCCTCTACTATGGGTCTTCAACCTGTGGGGCTGTACCCCAGGAAGGACATGAGAATATCCGGGGTGGTGTGAGGCATGCAGTGTGGTCACTAATTTTAATGGCATCTTTGAGAAGATTTGGTATTTGGGGGGCCTGCCAGAAAAACTTTAACTCAGGTATGGCTGCCACTGCTGTACTATCTTTCCCTTATACATATCCGCCGGATGCAATAACATTTCAGAGTCTTCAGACGGCAGACTTCTTGAGACTTTCACACTTTTCTGTCAATCTAATGTTGCCGTGCGCAGTGAATCGTGCAGTGTTTAGCACGCAAACGACAGCTGGCTTTGAAACGTACCTGCCGGAAGACACAATTAACGCAAACTTTGCAGACAGCAGCTGTGTGGGCAGAAAGAGGAATGCCGGAAAATAGAGGCGACAGCAGCTGTGGCGTGGTAGCCACTAATGGTTTAGAAAGGCCTATTTATAAAAGCTGGTGAAACAATTATCCATTCGCGAACTT
Source organism: Ambystoma mexicanum (assembly GCF_040938575.1). NCBI lineage: Eukaryota > Metazoa > Chordata > Amphibia > Caudata > Ambystomatidae > Ambystoma > Ambystoma mexicanum. The sequence goes on along the minus strand of NC_090933.1, from coordinate 1,182,222,999 downwards.
ACCTAAAGCTATAAGTAGCTAAAATGTAAATAATTACATGTAAGAAGGAACCGGTCAAGGCAGACTCCCCATGTTTCTACTTTCGGAAAGCCTGCAGACCATAGTTAGTCATTAAGTGTTTTTTGTTGGCACCTGTTGAAGATGGAGAACCATTGCCACACAACCCCCGGCTACTTCTGAACTGCACCCATCTACACTGCACTGCAGCAAAGCTATCTTGCATGCTCCCTCGTTCCCCACTAACCAAGTCCCCCTGAACCCCAGAAACATAACATTCTGTTGCAAAGTTTCTCACTATATCCAAGAATAAAGACCTATTGACTGAGGGGCTACCAAGCCCCTCGCCGGTGCATTACCCGGACGGGAATCCGTCAGCCGGGATTCCACTCCTTTGTCCCCGGCTGGGGGCTTGGTAGCCCCTCAGTCAATGAGGAGGGTCGAAGCAGGGCCATCCCTGCTTTGAGCCTCCACGTGTCTGGAGGCCGCCATCGTCCCCGCTGGGGATTCAGGTACGTGTTTCTTTTCCTCCTCCCTCCCTGCCCTCTCCCCCACCCAACCCCACTTACCTTCTGATTTCTCCTTTTTCAGGAGCGAACGCGCTAGGAACGCTTCTGTTCAGACTCGGTTTTCCCTTTCCCGGTTGCCATTTCCTTGGACATTTTCTTTTTTTTTCTTTTCTGGTCCGTAACGCCACAGCGTTTTGCAACAGAAAAAATGCTATTAGTACCCCGGTCTTCCGGGCCGGGGTACTAATAGCAATATGCCCCAAGCCACTGGGGCATTACTAAGTCAGGTAATGCCCCTGTGGCTTGCGGCATATTGCTTAATTCACACTCTGGCATGGGTGGTCAACATCAGCTTAGATGCCTGTAACATCCGCTGATGAAATAAAAAAAATAGTAATCTGCTTCAGAACCAGGTGCATCACGTACAAGAGAGTCATGGCAAATGTCCTTGCTTATTTTGCTTAAATATTCACCATCCTCATGGAAACCTTATCAGCAGAAGCCAATCAAACTGCCCCTTCTAGCGAAGAGCTGAGGATCTACTCCAGCGAACTTAACCCTGCTCTCGAGCCCCAGCTGAGCCTTGAGTGAACCTAGTCAAATACAGTGTTTAATATGTAAAGAAATAAGTGCCAAGGCACAAATATTTGTATCAGGCTAGTGACACATCAGGACGGGCACCTCCATGCCCAATGTTGCCACCACCGATGGCTTCTCCTGACGGTGTCCACATATACAGGGTTAACACTGTAACTCATGTGGCCTCATTGGGGTTAATGGAGGTACTGACTATGGCAGATGTGTGATTTACAAATGCCAATAAGCATAAAATGAAACAACATACTCATTGTGCCTTGATATGAGATACATGTTTAAGTGTGTCTTTCAACACAATCATTGTTAATTAACAATATGCTCTGTTTCTATAGGTGCTTCTTATGTGATTGACAGTTAAAATAATAAAGTTTGCGAAAACATCATTATCAAACTGAGTCTGAGACAATAAGTACTGGGGCTCAGAAATAAGTGGCTGGGCTGAGTCCTGGTGAACACCCACGCAAATTAAACACTGGTCAAATCTCATCATTCTATAAGACCTCGCCTTCTCTGTCTCTATTACTCTGCTAAATACTCATAAGATCAATAAATCCTCACCGTCTTTGTACATTGAGTGAACCTCTGCAGGTCCACTAATCTCATCTTGCTCATTAGCACCCTGCATGTGGATGGTGGCCAATCAGACAGCCCGAAACATGGGCTGCACTGTATGGTACAGGCCAGTGTTCCGAGCTGCCTGGATAGCCGGTGCCCGTTCCCTTGCCTGCTCTTCCAACCCCCTCACCTCTTAGCACCCGCGTAGTTCCACACACAGGTCCTAAGAGGTTTTCCCCTCCCAAAACATAAACGTACCTTTGTGGAGCGGCCTGGTGCCACACAGTGCTTTCCTACCGGCAGTCCCTCTTCAGTGTTCATTACCTCAGTCATGAACATTGAAGAAGGACTTCCCTGGGTGACAACACAGCAGTGTCAGGACATGCCAAAATGGTGTGTGTTTTTTTTTAAAGTAATAAAACAAAACATTAGCACTCGTGTTGGGATCGACACGGTTGCTAATGGCGATATGCCCCTCAATGGCAGGCCGTCCCAGTAGGTAACAGCACCACCACCATCGTTAAAGGACCCTCAATGCGCACAGGTCCTTGACTTGGGTGGCGGGCTGTTACCTACAGGGTTAGCATGCCAGCTCGGGGCATATTGGCACAGTGTCTTCTTGCTCTGTCTACTCTTCATAAAGCGCTCATAAAATTAATAATTGAATCACATATTGACCAGAACTGTAGTACATGATTCCTAAGTATGTTAATTTAAGGTACTGTGCACATGGTTTCCATGCTGGGCTGAGTGTCAATGCTACTAGTGGCCCCTAATTATGCCTTAGACCAAGAGGAGTCAAGCATAAGGCCAGCAGGCCAGATCAGGCCCTTGAAGAACTTTCTGGAAGGTCCTTCCACTGTCCCTACACACAGACAGTGTGCTCGTCTGCTGCAGTGGCTTCAGTTTACACCACATGAGAGGCATCCCCTGTCCCTAGTAGCTGATTTTCTGTAGATCTTCCGGGAGAACCAGTTGACTAAAACACTGCAACCTAAACAGGCGGTTTAGTAAAACAAGGTACACAACACAGTGGGTGTGAACATACAACCCACACAATAAATACTCAGAGAACAGTCCCCTTACCTTTCTATCAAGCAACAGCAGAATGGTTTTTAATATTTCTGTCATCCCATAAGAACTTGCTATCATTTAGTATTAGTGAAGGCAATTATTCTGAGCTCAAAGCAATACACAAAAGTAGCCTATGCAAATGTTAACAAAAAAAAACATTGTTCCCGAGAAAGGAATCCAACCTAAAACCTGATCAATTTCTGAGAAAAGATAAAAACCTGCCCTCTCAGGGTCCCTCTGTAGACTAGCGTAATACTGCTGGTGCAGAGCCATTGTGCACCCCTATTTCACGTGCATGAGTATAATTTGCATTTTCAGAGGCGTGTGAAAGGTGCGTTTGAATCCAAACTCTGCCCCTGTTTGGATTTGGTTGGACACATCTGTCCTGTTCATTCCCCTCCAGCTGCTCCTAAAAGATGCATGCTCCCCATTGTATTTCTCAAGCACCATAGATTTCTTTGCGTGAATACTTTGCAAGAGGTTTGTGTAAATCTGATTTAGGAACAGGCTTGTTTACCAAGCTCCAGTGTTTCTTATGCAGTTTCAATTTACTATTGCAATTGAGAGAATGCTCGCTCGTCAGATCTAAGATTCAAGCAATAGTTCATTTCACGTGGAGTGCTAGGAGCTAGCCCACGCCACCAGCGTAATCCAGTTCACGTGGCGAGCAAGGTGCCACTGACGTAATTTCACCAAATTGCCATGGGTAGCAGAAGTGACATCACACGACCCTGGACCCGCTGATGACATCACAGGAAGGGATGTAATTTGACCCCACTCCCAAGTGACATCCCAGGAAGTGATGGCAAATGACCTTCAGATTGTAGCACCGGTGTTTCCAATTCCTCTCATTTCAGCCAGATATAAGAACCGAGGCACAGCGGGACACATGATTTGTCCACATTTACAGATTTGGGGGATGCCATTTTTCAATTTCGACATGGGGCCTATATGTAAAACATACATAATGCAGTATTTCTAACAGGGTAACCGAAATCTGTAACGCAGGTAACAGCTATTGTATGAAACATCTATAGATTAATGGACACCAACATATGCGTTATCTGTGGCGTTGCTGTGTTAAAGAAGCCAAAAAAAGCACGGACCTGGGGAGGCGGGTGCTGCTGTTTAACCAGGAGAAAAATGCTACACGAGCAAGGCCTGAAAATTAAATTAAATCATTGACCAGGATTTAGTATCAACAACATTCCCTGGTTATAAATGTATGCATAATTCAGCTACCACTTTGATAGAAGAAACCTATTAGACTGGTCTGTCTGCACAGAGGGGCAGTGCACCTGGTAATGTTATTTTTGTTGCCGTATAATACCTCGGAAAGTTTCTTTCAATATACCCAAGAGCCCTCCATAGTTTTTATTATCTAAGCGTAATACAGGGTGCCAGAGCACTTAAAAAATAAATTTTAAAAACACCTTTTAATGTAATATCCTTGCTACACACATAAAATTCATAGCACCACACAGGTATTTAAAATTAAAAACACCTACGAGTTGCTTCTCATCCGGGAACCCACTGGCAGACTTCAAGGTGCACACTGCACACTACCCCTTTCTCGGACAGAGTGGTGCCCAATGGCATAGCCCAAAATTTGGCAGCTCCCTTGCGAGCCAAGCTTGGGGCATCCGCCAAAGCTCCTCAACATAGCACAGGGCATGCCACACCCGGGCGGTTCCGAACCACCGCGTGTGTGGAATGTCCATGATGATTATGCCGCTGCAGGGGCATGCACTACTGCAAGTGAAAGAAGTAAATATTCTTTTCAATCAGAGCTTAAATCTTTAACATAACATAGAGAGAAGGGGGAGGTGCCGGGTCCACAAATATATCAGCCAGCAGTGGTGGCTGGTGAGTTTTATTTTGGAGGGTGTAAATAAGTTCCAAAAGTATGTGATTGTGACTGAGCATAGCGAGGGAGCCCGAACTAACAAAAATGGGTTGGGGAGCTAGCCCAAGCTGCCACCATAATCCAATTCATGTGGCGTGCAAGGAACTAGCCTAAACTGCCACACTACTCCAGTTCACTTGGTGCTCCAGGAGCTAGCCCAAGCCACCACCGCAATCCAGTTCAAGTAGAACACAACGAGCTAGCCCCAGCTGCCACCTTAATCCAATTCACATGGAGTGCAAGGAGCTAGCCCAAGCTGCCACCTTACTCCAGTTCATGTGGTGCGCTAGGAGCTAGCCCAAGCCACCACCATAATCCAGTTCACATGGAGTGCCAGGAGCTAGCCCAATCCACCACCATAATCTGGTTAAGGTGGCATGCTAGGAGCTAGCACATGTCACTACATTAATCCAGTTCCCACGGCACTCAAGGAGCTAGCTCAAGTGGCTATGTGGGGTGCAAGGAGCTAGCTCAAACCGCCACCTTAATCCAGTTCGCGTGGCATGGAAGGAGCTAGCCCAAGCCACCACCATAATGCATTTCACATGACGTGCAAGGAGCTAACCCAATCCACCACCATAATCTAGTTCACGTGGTATGGAAGGAGTTAACCGAAGATGCCACCATAACCCAATTCACGTGGTGAATGAGGAGCTAGCCCAAGCTGCGACCTTACTCCAGTTCACGTGGTGCACTAAGAGCTAGCCCAAGACACCACCATAATCCAGTTCACGTGGCAATCAAGAAGCTAGCCCATGCTGCTACCGTAATCCAATTCACGTGGCACGCAAGGAGCTAGCCCAAGTTGCCACCTTACTCCAGTTCATGTGGTGCGCTAGGAGCTAGCCCAAGCCACCACCATAATCCAGTTCACGTGGAGTGCCAGGAGCTAGCCCAAGCCACCACCGCAATCCAGTTCACGTGGCGTGCCAGGAGCTAGCCCAAGTCACTACTGTAATCCAGTTCCCGTGGCACACAAGGAGCTAGCCCAGGCTGCCACCGTAATCCAATTCACGTGGTGCGCTAGGAGCTAGCCAAAGTCACCACCATAATGCATTTCACATGACGTGCAAGGAGCTAGCCCAAGCCACCACCATAATCCAGTTCACGCGGTGCACTAGGAGCTAGCCCAAGCCACCACCTAATTCATTTCACGTGGCATGCCAGGAGCTATCCCAAACCACCACCATAAGCCAGTTCATGTGGCATGCAAGGAGCTAACCCAAGATACCACCATAACCCAATTCACGTGGTGGCCAGCAGCTAGCCCAAGCCACCATCTAATCCAGTTCATATGGCGTGCCAGGAGCTAGCCCAAGCCACTACCATAATCCAGTTCATGTGGCATGCAAGGAGCTAGCCCAAGCTGCCATCATCATACAATTCACGTGGCACGCAAGGAGCTAGCCCAAGCTGCCACCTTACTCCAGTTCATGTGGAGTACTAGGAGCTAGCCCAAGCCACCACCATAATCCAGTTACGTTGAGCACCAGAAGCTAGCCCAAGCCACCACCGTAATCCAGTTCATGTGGCGTACAAGGAGCTAGCCCAAGCCGCCTCCTTAATCCAGTTCACGTGGGGTGCAAGGGGCTATCCCAAGCCACCACCTTAATCCAGTTAACGTGGCATGGAAGGAGCTAGCCCAAGCCACCACCGTAATGCATTTCACATGATGTGCAAGGAGCTAGCCCAAGTCACCACCTAAATCCAGTTCACAAGGTGCACCAGGAGCTAGCCCAAGCCACCACTGTAATCCAGTTGACGTGGTGCACTAGGAGCTAGCCCAAGCCACCACTGTAATCCAGTTCACGTGGCGCACTAGGAGCTAGCCCAAGCCACCACCGTAACCCAGATCATGTGGCACGCATGGAGGTAGCGCAAGCCACCATCTTAATCCAGTTCACGTAGCGCACAAGCAACTAGCCTAAACCACCACCGTAATACAGTGCAGATCCTCTGCATCCATGTTCTCGGCCTCTTCCTAATCGAGTCCTCTATTTGAAAAATCTCAAAAATCCTTGAAATTGAAATTGATCGCATTGCAAGTGAAAACTAATAGCTCTTGCCCCTTTACAAAGAGCAAAGAACAGAAATAGTGTCACACATCCCAACCATAATGAAATGGCTCCGTTATTTAGTGGGAAAAGAACAGAGCCCATTTCACAAAGTTGTTTGTGTGACTTGAAGTGACCAAAGACGTGGAAAAAGCATGCACTTTGTATGACGATGAATTCACAAGACTAAAACTGCATGCACAAATCCTTTTTCTCATGGAGTTATAACCCTTATCCACATTGTGAGATTAGGAGTGGTAAATGTATTTCATAGTACATCCCATATTCTCCAACGTATGTACTCTATCATGTGCTTCCTCTGCATCCCTTTCACCTGTTTCTAGAGTGCACCAATATCGGACAGGTGCGTGGAAATTGCAGGGGGGCCTTTTCAGGGGCTTTTCAGACTCCTTGCCTACCCTTCAATGTCAAAGTAGAAACACCTATTCTACGTCATGCATTGCAAGCGATAGGGCCTCATTACCAGTTGTGTGGTACGGGAACAGTGCAAGTAAAAGTGCCGGTAATTCTTTGACTGGCACTTTTACCAAATCGCAAAACTACATGTTTGACGGAGGGGGTTATTGAATTGCCAGTCAAGAGCTGGAGGTAAATCAGGCCCCCATCAGAAAAAGAAAATACTGGTATTACCGGCACTGGAATTACCGGAAATCCCCTCCATGGAGTCCGATCAGACTTACTTCCCTTTCCGCCACCTGTAATATCCCGAAAATTCCAGGCTATCAGGCAGTGGAAACGGTAAGTCAGTTTGCCGGTATCCCGATGGAATTACCGGTGGTATACCAGCAAACGCCTAAGGAGGCTCATAGTCTTGTTAAGGCCTTTCCTTTGAAATGCTCATTCTGCACCCATGTGCGTGGAGGGCATTCTGTAGCCCACCACCCATGCGTTGTCTGGTTCCCATTGCATTTCTAGGTGTCGGTGTGCACCAGCACTTCAAGATTCATGGAGACTGGGTGGTGACCCCATTGTGCCCCCACCCCTCATTCTGCACATAGTTCTTAGTCCAAGCATTGTATTCCTTGCATTCTGCATTTAGCATGTTTTCGGTTTGACGCAGTGTCTCTCCGTGGAGTAGCCGCTAACCCGGTCTGGCTTTATATTAGCAGAAATGCTCTATGGTTTTATTTATTACCAAATGGAATAATAATCAGGGTGTGGGTGGCAAGCATGGAAGAAGGGCGTGACGCGATTTTTAGAAAGCTGAGTGATGTAAAGCACTCACGCAGCGTATAACAAGAATGGTGCATACAAGTGTAACTCATTATATTGTGGATTGGGTGGGGATGTACTTGATGCCTAATGGGAATAGGCCTAATTTTCAATGGGATTGCACCATTGTAAGACACTTTTGCAAATCCGGCCCGATACTATTGTGAATGTATGCATACAAGAGAAGCATCCAGTCATGTGTTGCTCAGAAAGGTGGAGTATATGATATGATATTTTATTTATATTGCGCTCGTACACAAGTGTTTCAATATGTTTGGAGAAGTGGACAGAATCTTGGACAGACACACGTGCATCATCCTTTTTAGAGTATGCTCGTCCTTTTTGCATAGACTGGCACAATAGACTGGCAGTTAAGGGGTTAAAGATGGAGTGAGAATATAAAGTACGGTATGTACAGGAGTTGGTCTCGAGTCTCCATCGTCTTGAGTGTAGTTGCGTATTGGCCACTGGTCGCGTCGAGGCCAAGAAGTCAGTGTTAGACCCACCCTCTCAGATGCTCATCGTCATTGAATGACAGGTAGTCTGGTGCTCATCCCACACCAGACTGTCATTTGGAGGTTGTGCACTTCTCTTGCTCTACCACGAGTCGTGCATGCATGTCACAGTGTGCCCTGCAGCATCTCGGTGTGTAAATGGAGGATGAGACAGACTGTGGAACACTGACATCCCCTTCTAGTCCAGCCTTCTGGAGGTGCAAGATTTAGGGCGCTTTCGCAAAAGAAATGTCTACTTCCTACTGCCATGTTGGTGTTCAGATGGTTTGTTGGTGTTCAGATGGTGAAACAGGATTTATGTTGTGCCTCACAATTCCAGAATCACCTTTCATTATCATTTCTCTGCCCTGGATTCTGTTTTCCTGGCTCTCTTTCCCAGTGGCCTCTGTATTACACAGATTCGTACATCCCTATTTGTGTTATGCTATGGCACTATGCTTGGGTACTGTGCCGAATCACCACCATAGACGTTTCAATTAGCTTATCCTTGAACATGGGCAAATGAGACCTTCGTCTGCGGCGAAGGAGGGCACGAGCTAGGGTGAAGAGAGAGGAAAAGTGGAGAAAGAGCTAGCAGACGCACATTAGTCCACTTATGCCAGTATCTTCTGGAGAGCTGTAACACAGACATGCATGTGCTGGGTTCATGTATGCATTGAGATTCCAAAGCAGCTCTGGAAGTATTATAGGTTGGAGGGAGGGTAGGACTGGGGCATAACATTGTCTCGGGCACCAATGAAAAAAGTGGTCCACCGTTGAAAATGGCAATTCATTTATTTTGTGAAAGACCGTTTGAATAGTACCCAGGGGGCACTTTAAAAAAATAAAATGTGATGCAAATTGTGCACTTTAAAGAGATTTATTGAAAAAAAACATACATTGAAACATGCACGCCCTCACACGTGCACAGCCCACCACACGTGCCTATGTCTGCAGCAGGGCCCCAGGGCACATGTTGGCACATGTTGGCACATGTTGGCACATCTTTATGACCCTCATTCTTCGCTTGCGGTTCTAAAGCCGAGCAGTTCCTCTCCCATAAACTAGCTTCTATGTGAATTTCATATCACTAACTTAAACTTGCACATCACACTCAAACACTATCACTTGGGTCACCTTGGCACACCTTGGCCTTTACCCTCCACTTTTCAAATGGTCAACTTTGCAACTGCAATTCACTCTTACCAGTAGCTTTCTTCCCTCCTCTCCTCCCTTCCTTCCCCTTATCCTTTGGCAGCTCCGGAAAAAGAAGGCAGATCACAGGTTTCAGCTCACATAATTGACAAGGGGGTGGGAAACTGTAAATTGCAGTACCATTTAACGAGAGAGACTGGCTCTTGTGTAGGCATGTTGGGAATGCGACTTCGAAGCAGATCTTGGCAAACCCCAGACACTGACACACTTCTCCTTCCATAAAGGCAGAGCTGTCTTTTACTCTGAATGCCGAACGGAAATGTCCCGGGAAATCGGATATGCAACTTTTCTCTTCCACCTTTTCTCAACAGTCTCTTCCATTGCCTTCACAGGTTGCAAGAATGTGCATTACGACCTGATCTTCATCCTGGACACCAGTTCGAGTGTTGGCAAAGAGGACTTTGAGAAGGTGCGACAGTGGGTATCGAACTTGGTGGAAACCTTTGATATTGGACCGGAAAAGACCCGTGTAGGCGTTGTGAGGTACAGCGGCAAGCCCACCACCGAGTTTGACCTGGGAAGGTATCAGACACTCGACGACGTCAAAGAAGCTGCACGAAACATTAAATATTATGGCGGCAATACAAACACGGGGGATGCCCTCCGATACATCACGACCTACAGTTTCTCCGAAGAGGCGGGAGGAAGGCCAGATGAACGGGCGATTAAAAAGGTGGCTATCCTCCTGACCGATGGAAGAAGCCAGGACATTGTCTTGGAGGCTGCTACTGCAGCACATAAAGCCGGCATAAGGATCTTTGCCGTTGGCGTAGGGGAAGCGCTGAAGGAGGAGCTGGATGAGATCGCGTCAGACCCCAACTCTGCACACGTGTTCCACGTTTCCGACTACAACGCCATTGATAAAATCCGAGGGAAGCTCAGAAGAAGGCTCTGTGAAAGTAGGTGAACTCATTCCTTCTTTATTAAAGATGTTTATTCTATGTGTTGGTTTCAAGGTGGCAGGTGCATTGTGGAAGAATGCTAGACTTCTGTCTGGAGTTCAGTACATTCCATGAATCACGTGTCTGTCAATTTCATTCATGTTGCTAAACTTTGCTGTGTGGTCGCCTTGCAGATTTCCTATGGATAGTTTACCTTTAGTGCAAATGTCAATTTCAGTCATAACATGTTGTGTCCAATGTTTGATTCCGTCCACAAAACCACCTCTTGGTAGATGTTTACTTCAGGATGTAGCAAAAAGTTGTTGGTCGGTGTCGTTTCACGCTACTTTGATTGTTGATGTACGACGCGTTGTGGCAGGATATGTTGGTGTGGATTGGTCTCATTGAAGAGGAATGCTTGATTACAGGTGTCTCCATTCAGCACTAACGATTCAGAACATTGGGCCTCATTACAAGTTTGCCGGTCCGGTAACTATGGTACCGGCAAGCTTACCGGTACCGTAGTTACTGGACTGGCACACTATGAGTTCTGCTCGGGGGTGCCTTTTCACCCACGAGGTCGGACCTGGCGGGAGTGCCGTCACCCGCAAGCAGAGCATGTCGGATGCACCGGTACTATTCTGAATCCTCCCCATTTCCATTTGAGCCCTATTGGGCTCAAATGGGAATGAGGAGTAAAAGTGTCCTGCCCCTAGAAATGTGGAAATACAGGGTCCCCCAGGGTTGTAATGGCCTTGTATTACCCCATTGCCAGGGGCCAGAAAAATGTGCAAGTTTGCGGCAGGCTGGTTTTACCGGAAAGGCTACCGCCAAACCTTTAATGAGGCCCAATAAGTTAGCGTGGGCGCTTAAACTCAATGAAGAGTGCACAACCGCGGCCCCTGTGCTGTACCTGTGATATGTGTGGATTGAAAAAAAGAAAGTCTGGACTGTACTTAAAACATGTGTGTTTTAATATGATGTCAGGAACTATTCAAACGTGGGACCCGATTGCAATTGTTCATTTTCTAAAAGATGAATCGACTGTGAAATATTCCATAAGATAAATTGCAAGACTGAATTGTGAACAGTGGTTTGAGGAATTGATCTGGCGTGACACATGTGTGCGTTAATGGGAGATCAACGTGAGCCATTTAAAAGTTGGCCATGATCCGACAGAGAGGCTGTGCCGTGCACTCATGGAAATATGCAGGGGAGAGCACTGCAGACAGCCTTATGCATGACTGTGGAGCCAGTGTAGGACTCTGTGTGTGGGACAGTGGTGGTCGCCTGTCAGGAGCTTTCTGGTGACGTTGGACATCTATGTCTGATGTGCCTAAAACCCCCTCCTTAATAGCCTTCTGTCTGTTTAAAGAATCACATGTAGACATTAACAGGGCACGGATGCAGAATAGTTGCAAGTTGCTGTTTGTGTGGAGCCATCATCTTTTGAACTTCTCTAATGAAGCCATCACCCAGGCCTTTAAAAGACCACAAGTCACATTGGGTGGACGGCCCACCCCGTTTGACTTTATTTATTAAGGTGCAGAATATAGAGAGAATTGACTACTTCCCCATTGCTCATTTACACACCATGCTGCTGTGGCAATGGTCCTTACCAATGCAGGGAAGGCAGCATTTGAGGTCGAAATTGGGATTTGTTGACCAGGAGCAAAAAGCAGTTCCTGGGTATCAAGCATCATCCGTTAGGCAGGTGCTACCTCTGTGGAACCAGGAGTCAACATGTAGCACGCAGCAAATGTAACATGAGTGCAAGATCCAAACTTTAACTTGTCCATTTGCCTATTATAGAATATGCTTTAAATGTCCCTTAGGCGTGTCCTTTATTCTCCTGTAAATATCCCCTAAACTACACAATTGATATCATAAAGCTGTGTGTTTGGCACTACTTGACTGCAAGGAGCCAAGTATGGCTGGTAGTGTCAAGCAAACCAGTCTCTCCTGGGCTATAAACAGGAGATAAACAGCCCCTAGCTCCTTGCAATTTCGAACCCTGCCCTTCTCTTACGCCACGTATACCAAGCATTTCTCTGCTCCTTGCTGAACATGGTAACGACAATGAAGTGTATTTTACATAGAGCTTTCACCAAAGTGCTTTACACAGAACATATTTTCACACAATATCTCCCAACTGAAGTTGGTACTCATTTATGGACTTTGAAAGAATGAAAGGCTGAGTTGGACTTGTCGGGATTCGAACCTGCAACCTGGCAATCACACACAGATCACAGCAGCGAGCACTCAACCCGCTGAGCTATCATACCAGCTGAAGAACAGTCTTGGGTCTCGACTGTTCATTCTGGATCCTAGATACCCGAGTTCCTTTCCTGACTTTCTCACTTGACCCCATTGAATGATTCTGTGCAAACTGTATCATTGTCTTGTGCTTCAGGCAACTGCAAGCACTTTGATCACATGCAAAAAGGATGAATGATGGTATGACAAGACATAGACATAACTCAATATTCAAATGCATATAAACACATGTAGAAAGTAGAGGCCATGTCTTGGTGTTGCATGGTAGCTAGTTCACTCATTAAGGGAAAGTGTGGAATGTGAAGGTGCTGTTTTTCTCGGGAACTGCAAGTTGTGGTCTATTTTTACAAGCAGATGTCTGCTCTTTGACCACCTCACTCCCTCAGGTATGTAAAGAAGAAGCAACTTCGCAGAGGGCAGCAGGCGTGGGCTTCTTCTCTTTTCTCCTGTGCCCCATTTCTTATGGCCTTACTGAGAAGCTAAACATTTCCGGGTAATTTTTAGAATTGAACTTTACTTGGTAAACTGGTCGGAAATGTTATTTGATTAGTCATGTCACTGGATTTCTGAAATCTGGTGTCTTATTTGATGCAATGGGTGGTTTTATTTTTGGCAGGTACCTAGGTTGTCATTAAGTGCCTAATTTATGGAACATTTAGCGCAGTGTAAGGTGACTTTGCACTTGAGCAAAGTGACTTTGCACTGCCAAGAAATACCCTGATTCACACAGCGGTGCAAAGTGTATTTTTGCGGATCAAAGTCACTTTGCACTGCAAAAGAACTCTTTGCACTGTGCTAAATGGCAGTGAAAAGAGTACTCAGCGCCCCACGGTGAAAAGATACATGTGACGCCGAGGACGATTCCTACAAAGACATCCATGAATTGATATACTATAATACCGACCTTGGGGAAGTAACCATCTATTATGCTACCACAGTACTAAGCACGCTATGAGAATCTTTCTGGCTTTTTAAGGAAGAAAACATGACAACAGTCTGAATACTAATGCACATTGAAAGGAATGACAGGCCGATAGATATTGAAACATTCCAAACAACAGTAACTGACGGACTTGATACTAATTTCCAGCCTTGAAAAAGACCAGTGGTCGAAACATGTGTCAGCTGGGCTGTGGCTATGAACATTAAATTCATCCTTTTATGATTTACTGTTTGTAGTGTATTATTGTTGTACTATTCTATCTGAGAAGACAGAGGATCGTATTACAATATATCTATTTGCATACTCAATTCTGAGTGCCATTGTCTGATCCTTGGTAGGAGGTCATCTTGATAATTCTAAACCCATGGTGAGTGCAGATCACTGGTTTATCTCATATTCTTGTACTTTTTATTAGGTCTAGGGTAGAGCCTAGATTCACCAGCTCTGCATCACACTGTAAACTAACACAATTTTATTGGCCAAGGGCACGCATGAGCAGTTTACTCTAACATTTTCGTTTTCTATATTACACGGCCTGCGGCAGAAGCCGTGTAGTTATGGTTAAGTTGCACAACCCATAGGAAGAGCACTTTTTGAGCGGCTTATAAGTTTGCCCCCCATGGACGAATTCATACCGAATTTTGCAAAAAAAGTATATGGCCCCTTCGGAATGATTCAGGGAAGATTGGTGAGGTTTCGTCCAGGGGGCACAGTTATACGGAGGGTCCCAAAATGTGTGGTTTCCCTAATAGACTCAAAGGAAAAAGATTTTTGCTCACGTTTACAGCCCAAACCACTGGATGGATTTTCACCAAATTTGCGGCAGGAGCGGCAGCCTGTTCCCAAAAGCGTGCTGTTGTAAATTTGGTGTAAATCCATCCAGTTGTTTTTTTCACCATATTACAAATACTTTATGCTCCCCTTATTACCTGTACTAACAATACACATATTGCTAATCTGGATGTTGTCAGTGGCCAGATTATTCAGGGCACGGTCATGCCCCCAAGAACCTGGCCACAACCACCACATTAGAATTCAATCATATAACAAGTATGTACACTACACCTTCAATTAACAAGACTCACCCACAACCATCCCCCCATAATCCCAATAACGTCCATGAACAGAAAAATTCACAGCACACACGCCAGCACTTACATAACTTTTGTTCACCTAGAAAAAGAGCTCTTTATCTACTTGTTTCCACTCCCCACACTTTCCAGGCCCTCTTTTGTCCACAAAATAATCCCAAATATATTTTCCAGACTTCTTTTCTTCACTGCACTGTGCATGGACAAATGTCACAACCCGCCCATCAAATATGTCCACTGTTTAAAAATTGATGAGGCACCTCACATTTTGAAACATCCGATAAGCAGGTGCGTCACTACAAAATTTGGTGACTATTCGCCAAAACGGCACCAAAGTTATAAGCTGCTCAAAAAGTACTGTTTCTATAAGTTGAGCAACGTAAACAATAATATTATTACCATTCATTATATAAACATCCCTCCCTCCCCAATGAAGACTTTATATGAATTCCAAAATCTTCCACTTCTGTTTCTCATTCTGATACCCCACACTTTGATGAATTAAAAAAAGTTATACTATAAATACCTTCTATATTATTCTGTGATACATTCTTTTTAATAGTCAGTGGACTGCACGACTATTCGGGGTCTGTTTGCCAAATTGGGTGTCCGCAGGCATCGCGCTGTGTACGCACATGTCCAGTCTCAGAGGACACACTTTTAATTAGTCCATGGGCACATAGCATCTGCAGCTAAACAGGTTCCGCGAACACCTGATGCCACCTCACACGTTCCCAAATGCCATCATGTTACCACGCCCATGAGCCATGACGGCGTATCCGCAGATGGTGTCCATTACTGCCAAAATGCAAACAATCAGCAACACTCAACTAAACACAACACACTACAGTAAACTAAACCAATTACACACAAATCATCAATTTGAGGACTTGAATCACCGTTCTGTTTTATAGGTCCCAAACAAATGCTCAATAAATAAAATTATAAACAAATCCCGCAGACACGCATACAACAAGCACCACCTAACCCTTATCAACGGAAAACAAGCCCAGCACGCAGTGACGTTTATTATCTGAACTGAAGCTCAAACCGCACATTAAAGCTCTGTAGCGCTTTCCCTCTCTATCCCACTAACTAAGCCCTCCCATCCCTCCTTCCTTTACAGTTCCAGCAGAGACCATGAACATTGCAGGGGCGCGTGGTATTTGTCACAATAATATAAACTAACATAACAAGCCGGGCATCATGTTGGTATCATTTAGAAGATGGGCAGCATTTGGCATAAATAGGTAACAAGATAGAAATAGGCACTCTTCTCAGAATTAAACCAAGACATGTTCAGAAGGTGTAACTACATCAGGAGAGAGCTGCAGGCTCCACACAAAGCTCACATGCGATTGTGTAGGCATTCCGTCCAATTTCCAATGTCATCATGCTTTAAATTCCCTTGGTCACTTTTTTCTTATTTTTCCTTTCTTGGGGACGCTGGTATGTTAGGTTAAGTGACATTGAACTCCCCAAATAAAGAGGGTATATAAAAAAGTAATGTTTTTTTAAAATAAATCACTACAGATAAGGATGGCTTAACAGCTTTTGCGGAAAAATAAAAACCTATTATTTTGAGTGAGTTGTGTATGCATCATGTACCCCAACCATGGAGAGGATTACAGAAATAGGAAGAAGTCAGTAATACGTGTGAATACTATACAACTGCCTAGACTATAACAGACATATACTTTCCTAATGTGCAGCAAGGAAATGTTCAGGCATACTCACCAAGTTGAAAGCCCTTCCTCTGCTAAAGCGTATCTTATCCTGTGCAGTATTTGCAAGCCCAGCATGATTCATTTGAGAACTGACCACATTGTTAAGCATCACTTCTTCGATTGCTTATCTTAAGAAAAAGGGATGTTAATGTCAAATTAGGTTAGGAGACGAGAGAGTGCAATTGACACAACTAAGCGCTGATCCTATGGGAAATGACTTCAGCTCTGGAAATAACCCATGCTGTCATGTTAGACTACGCCAATGACAGATATTTTTACCAAATTATGGCGCTTGCATTCCTGGGTATAGTTAGCCGGCCTATTTGAGTAGCTGTCTTTTAAGAGGGCAGAAAAGATATGTCACTCTCTAGATGCCTATCGTGTTTTGTCGACCTTCACACGATCAAAATAGGTTTTTATGTGTGCTTTAATTTAGAAACAAGCAGGTGGAGTACGTAGGTGTGAATCATTTGACGTAAAGTATTAGAGAATTGGTCCGCAAACCCATTATTTAGACGTCGCCAAGCAGTGTCTTTATTCTGATCCTCATGAATAGGGGGACAGGTTTCTGGCAGCCTTTCGCCTGGTATGTTGTTTTATACGTGTTGAAAGGGACAGGAACCTCTAAATCAGGTCTGCCAGAGCAAAATCCTCTCCAGGTTTTCACTATCTCCATTAAAATACATTTAGATACAGAGAATCTAAAGGGGCGCTATGGTAGTTGCATAGTCTTTGGCAGTTCTCCAAATCTGGTGTGTTTGGGGCTCTTGGGATTGGATTTTGGGACCCCTGATAAACACATCCTTGACTTTCAATGCATTTTCATCAGTGAGTCACAGTTAAAATGGCTGCCGCTGGACCATAAATCATGCTGCATCTATTTATAAGGATAAAAACATATATCATTTATTTTATTTATATATGTGCTTTATGCCGGAGTCCGGCCTTTAAGCGCCAGACCAGGTATCAAACATTTGCTGTTCATCATTGCATTAATATTAAGAGAAGCACGTTGCCCCTGAGCTATCCTCCCTGTTCGCTTTCGCTTTCTTCCCCACCACCATCACCAGCCAAACACAAGTTGATGTCGGAGCCCCCCCCCCCCCGTCCCACCCGATGCCCCGAAACGCTCTCATATTAGCTTTTACTTTTATACAATGTAGATGCCAGGGCAGAGCGCTTATCGTCTGAGCTTTTATTTGCTAGTGTTTGAGTAGGAAGTTGTATGTGAGGAAGGCAAATGCATAAGAGTGGTAGTTTGAGGGAATAATGGGATGTTATGGTGTTTATTGGATCTGAAAAAGAGAGGGCTTTAGTTAGGTTAGTGTACATATGTTACGGTATCTTATGTTATGGTTTTGGGTAGTATACCACATGGTGCTGCCATGTGTTGAAGTGTGCTGATCGGAATTACTAATGTGCATGGGCCTGTTCTAGGTGGTCTTTGACGATGGCACAGAGCAGTGGTGGGAAAGCAGCTGCCCTCAGGTGCTCTGTCCCACAACTCCCGTTATGCTGGTAAGATAGCTCAGTGGGTTGAGTGTTAGCTGCTGCAATCTGAGTGTGATCTGAAGGTCGCAGGTTTGAATCCCGGCAAGGCCAACTCAGCCTTTCATCCTTCAGAGGTCAATAAATGAGTACCGACTTCAGCTGGGTGATATTTTATGTAAATATGTGCTCTTTAAAGAGCTTTGGTTTAAAATGCTATATAAATACACGCATCATTATACTGATCCTCATCTTTTGACTATGCTGGCTAGGGGTAATGGGAGCTGCAGACGAAAACATCCAAAGGGCCGCAGTAGTTGGACCATCACTAGCAATGAGGCATTTGTGAGCACATGGTTCTAGGGTGAATTGGCTACGGTAGTCCTATGTAAATTGGCTATAGCAGTGCATGCTTCTGTTGTTTGATGCCTGCAGGGGGGCCTTTTTTAAATTGCTGTGGCATAGTTGGTCTGTGTGTAGTTTAGTTTATTTTCTTATATAGTGCACCTAACCCAGGGGTATCTGGGCAAAAGAAATGGAAGGTGTTCAAATGGGGCACGCATTTGTTACCATAGGCAAACACATGATACATGATGCCAGGGAAAATATGCAAATATTCATCCCACACCTTCTTGTGCTGATGCTCTGGAGGAGTGCCAAAACATTGGGCCTTGGAGCTGAGCAGGGCAACGCACACCGAGAGAGAAGATGAACTGACTATCGATAAAGTGGACTGGAATAGGCAAGAAGCAAGTGTAGGAGGAGGAGGTGGGAGGAGATGGGATCCTCGAGTTAGACATTGAGGAACATCCAACAACCTGCTGTTGGTGCATGAGTAGGCAGAAGAAGTTATGAATCATGGTTATTCAATGTTTACACTGCTGGACTCCCAGAATATCCTTTGCATTGTAATGACTGCATCACACTTACTATTTCATATTGGGTATTTACCAATGCCACCACATGGGTTAGAGGTAAGATTTGATGTTGTGCTTGGCTATATGGGCGCCTTTTGGATGAACGTGTGTGTGTTGCCTTGGAAGCAGCATGGGCAAGGAGGCCTACAACATTTTACTGGAAGACCATTCTCCCAGCCTCGCCGATCTGTCCTGTGCTGTGGGCAGAAGAGCAGCCAAGTAGGGGTGGACTGGGCTCTAGGGAACTCTGGAGATTCAGAGATTTAATTCATGAAAGATTCATGAAAGATTGGTTAAACTTGATGTATG
This sequence comes from Ambystoma mexicanum, assembly GCF_040938575.1. Lineage (NCBI taxonomy): Eukaryota > Metazoa > Chordata > Amphibia > Caudata > Ambystomatidae > Ambystoma > Ambystoma mexicanum. Next base: position 1,182,203,732 of record NC_090933.1, on the reverse strand, counting down.
CTGTGATGTTTTTCAAAATTCTGCTTCCTAAGCTTAAGAAAGCACTCATTCTGTTATTTTTTTCTTTTTGCACTTTTCTGTGTCTTCCTGTGTTGTATTGTCGCCCTCCTACCCCCAGTGTGTTCAGTTTTTGGGGCCAACAGAGTGGCGCACTGCTCAGTATTGCTCTGTATATCGAGTGATCAGCATTGCAATGATGAGCGGTGTAACCCTAGTCTGCCAACACAGGCAAATTCTGAACTCTGCACCATGCAGAACACATGTTGTAAAGTTAGCAGTATATTGTTTTGCATTGAAGAATAAAGCGAGTGCTCAGATCAGGGAAGCTGGAAATAAGCCACAGCAGTGAGTGGTGAAACCGCTTGGCAGGATGTTTTGCAAAAGGCGCAAATGCAACATGGTCATTGTGATCAAGGTGGTTCAGTGGAGTTGTAGGAAGATGGACAGTGGTTTGTATCTGAGTGCAATGAAGAGGGACCAGGGCAGAGGATTCCAGAGCGGAGAAATTGCGAAACTCTGAAACTCAAAAAATAGGAATCCTAGGGGAATGTAGTATGTGGCAACATGTTTAACTCTTCATGCAGACAAGCCACATTTCCATGATGATCTGAAGCCTTGATTTAGAATTCCTTCCAACCGGACTCCTATGGCCTTTTCAAAGGCCCGCAAAGTTCTTATGGAAGATTGTTATTAATCAAGTACTGCAAAGTGTGCAGACTGCCAGTGACTGCTTTGATGGTTGCCTATGACAGCCTATACGTACATAAAAGGCAGCATGCCATGTATTGCAGAAGGTTTGCACCCTGGAAGTGTAGTTTGTTCCTGCAACATTGTATCACTTCAAAAATGTACCACACTGGATGTGACAAAATGACAACCGCACTGTAGGAGTACAGGGACGAGTAGTGTCTAAAACACTGCTAATGACCAGCAGTGTTCCCAAACATAAAGGTAAAACAGGTACAGCCGGACATTCATGCAGTCTCACCAGGTAATGTGGGCAGAGGGCAAGCTATATTTTATAAGAGGGGCGTGAGCTAGGAAAGATGCCACACAAATGGTGCTACCAAAATAAAGAATTTCCAACCACGGTTCTATAAAAACAAGAACTATAATCAAATGTACAATGCACACAACTAACTAAAAACACTACTAAATACCCACCACTGTAAAGGAAGCATAAACAATGAAGACTGTGTGGACAAAGGGACCACTCTAGGTGAAGAATGGGGTGCAGGCGATTGATGTGAGCAGCTGATGCCACAAGAACTTAAAAGTGTCTTGAAAAAGCAATGAATGGGCTCATAAAAGAGCAGATGGTGAGCATGTTTGTCCTGAATTCCCATAAGGAACCAATGTAGGCTCTGCCCACTACCACACTTAAGTGGTTATGGTGGATCTGAGGGAGAGGAAAATTGCAAATACCTTGATTGCTTATCTTGGTGGCTTGACAGTGTTAAGACCGTCTTCTTGCTGCTTGTCTGCAGTCAAGCTGGTGTTGAGGTTGTCCATTCATTTTTCAAGTGCTGAGTCAACAGTGGGGTGGCTTCAAGATGGGGCTCTCTGTGGAACAAGTGAGTGCTCCAGATGGGGTGAGACCATGGCTCCCAACAGCTTGAGTCAGTGGTTGAGTCGGGTCAAGGAAAAGCTTTGGCTCTGTTAAGTTGCCATTCAGGATAAGCCAGTTGATGGCTTCCAGCGGGTATAGTCAGCGTTTGAATTGGGTCAATGCTTCTGTTGCGTCGAATCAGAGCACACATGTTTTTTGAAAGGTTAAACAGAGTCATTGGCTGAATCTGGGCTTCTGATTTGCTAGCTGGTTCAATTCAGTGTCACCCAGGATATGGTAAATCCTCTGTTCTTTCACTTTTACTCAGAGCACATTGCCTGGCACCTGCAGGGGCTCTTTCACCTCCAGTGAGCAGGATCCTGGTTCCAGTGCACAGGCATAAGAGAGGCCTCGCTCCTCAGCAGTTAAGGAGAAGAGCTTTCCCCTCGCTTGAAGCTTTCTATAGTTAGGGATCAAAACAATGCTGTAGATGTCTTATTGCACCACTTTGACAATGATTCAAACTTTAATGTTGGTCTGATGTCCTTAGTTCTGATTACACTTATGTGTTCCATGATTCTGATTCTCAGTTGTATCTTGGTGCTCCCTATATACTTTAAATGACACATAATTCTGTATACTCATATAATGGCATACATTAAAATCAGCTTTTGCAAGTGACAAATTGTTAAATTTGTATATGAATTGCGAATTTTGAAATATTTTTAACACTCAACGGATGGAATGAACCGCAACTGGGTGCAGATGAATAGAAGTGGATCGTCTTTGCAAAATGGTCGACCCAAAGTGCAACTACATCAAACTGAAACAGGAATCCAATTGTTTAGACCCCCGGGACAACTATTTAAAAAGTTGGGCTTTTAGTGCCCTGCGTAACTGATATAATGTTGCCTGACTGGGAAACCTGACCAAGCTGACAATAATATGACACTCACATGCTTGTGGCTTTATAATTGTGTCATCTCACTAGCTGTTGTGTCATAACCAGACATGCCTTATATGTAGAGATGACTCTGCCACCAGGCTGCTGGGCTACACAATTATATGAATTTTGAACTACATGTGCAGACGATCAAAAAGCCACCTTTGCCTGTTGTAACTTTATATTCCAGCATCTGCTTAAGAATGCACATCCAAACCTGCCTTGCTGTCACTGCAGGGCAGCTGTTAGGGTTGTCAATAAACAGCCACAGCTGGGTACATGGCACAGTCTGCTTTTCGACATGGAGTATTTATGAAAGCAAGCCTGATTTACCCGCATCATTTACTTGCTAAAAATAAAAAAAATAAAAAGCATAAGGCTTCTATACCCTTGAAGATGGAATTTCGTCACAGTGCCTGGACACATTTCTTTAATACGGTCCCCAGGTCTCTCTCTATGCTTATATTATTAGACAAGCTCTCAACTGCCTCAAAATGCATATGCAATGAATGATGTTCGCTAGCAAACCTATACACAGTGACAATGCATGTGTATAAGCTTGCTAGCGAACACCATTCATTGCACATGCATTGTCACTGTGTATAAGCTTGCTAGCGAACATCATTCATTGCACATGCATTGTCACTGTGTATAAGCTTGCTAGCGAACACCATTCATTGCACATGCATTGTCACTGTGTATAAGCTTGCTAGCGAACACCATTCATTGCACATGCATTTTTACTGTGTATAAGCTTGCTAGCGAACACCATTCATTGCACATGCATTGTCACTGTGTATAAGCTTGCTAGCGAACACCATTCATTGCACATGCTTTGTCACTGTGTATAAGCTTGCTAGCGAACACCATTCATTGCACATGCATTGTCACTGTGTATAAGCTTGCTAGCGAACACCATTCATTGCACATGCATTTTCACTGTGTATAAGCTTGCTAGCGAACACCATTCATTGCACATGCATTGTCACTGTGTATAAGCTTGCTAGCGAACACCATTCATTGCACATGCATTGTCACTGTGTATAAGCTTGCTAGCGAACACCATTCATTGCACATGCATTTTCACTGTGTATAAGCTTGCTAGCGAACACCATTCATTGCACATGCATTGTCACTGTGTATAAGCTTGCTAGCGAACACCATTCATTGCACATGCATTGTCACTGTGTATAAGCTTGCTAGCGAACACCATTCATTGCACATGCATTTTCACTGTGTATAAGCTTGCTAGCGAACACCATTCATTGCACATGCATTGTCACTGTGTATAAGCTTGCTAGCGAACACCATTCATTGCACATGCATTGTCACTGTGTATAAGCTTGCTAGCGAACACCATTCATTGCACATGCATTTTCACTGTGTATAAGCTTGCTAGCGAACACCATTCATTGCACATGCATTGTCACTGTGTATAAGCTTGCTAGCGAACACCATTCATTGCACATGCATTGTCACTGTGTATAAGCTTGCTAGCGAACACCATTCATTGCACATGCATTTTCACTGTGTATAAGCTTGCTAGCGAACATTATTCATTGCACATGCATTTTCACTGTGTCAGCCAAATCGAAAAGTCAAGTGCGAAGAGAGGCATTGCATCTGCAGCACCAACTTGAATCCCTGCTTAAGTGCATGATCAAGAACCATGTCATTAAGAAGAATTACTATATTAATAGCATGGGTAGGGGACCAGGAAATAATGATGTCATGGTTCAAAGGTGGATGGCACCAGATTCAGTTCCCCATTAACAATCACTCATGTGCTGATAGCTATGTATTTTTTTTGAAAGAACGAGACGCCTTGCTTCTTGTTTCTTCAAAGAAAGTACAGATTTAAGATGGCCACGATGGAGTCTCAAGACAAGGCTCCATGCATGGTCCCTCTTCCATTTCCATGGTGGCCGGAAAGCCAGGAGGGAGGTTGGTGCAGCGGCGGGGGCTGCTGCTGCCAAAACAATAAGGTGAGTGGTCTAGTGTGGCAGGGATGAGACAAAACGGTGACCAAAGTAGATGGGAGGGTGGAGGTAAGATGGTGTGGTAATAGTTGTCTGGGTGCTTCGAATATGGGCTGTGATCGTGGGATTCAGTCCCTGATATAAGCAACCTGATTGGTTGTCTCCCCACCAACCCGGGTGCTAATTCCCTATAATTCTTCCATTCTATGATTCTTCCTGCTGCTTTCATAAATCCTGTACACCCTGCTCTGCAATGGTACATTGATGTTCCCAATCTGCATATTCGGTCTGGGGGTGTCACCCCAGTGCCCAAGCACACACTGCTACAGCCATATAATTTATTTAACTGCATTGAATACACACCACGATCAAGACCTCATGTATTCCATAATTGTAGCAAAACAAGAGAGGTGATGGCTAGAAGGTTTTGAATTAATTTGAATCTCTGGCATTACTCTGCACAACTTTCCAGACAATCTTTCTTCCCCTGCCAAGCCACTACAAAAGGAGAAAGACCATATGAAAACCAGAATTGGTCCCACCCCAAAAGTGGCAGTCCAGCCCAAACTGTTTGGTGACATCTGTTCTGCACAAGACCACAAGCATCCCAAACATGTTTCGGCCTTGTTGGGCCTCATCAGTGAGGAGTAGCTTGGGTCTCTAGAGCGAGCAGATAAAGGACCCAGGCCTGGGAAAACACGTCCCACTCAAGGTGACTACAGCAAAACAAAAGAGGTGATGGCTGCAAGGTTTCAAATGAATTTGAACCTCTAGTATTGCTCTGGGCAACCCTCCAGACCATCGTTCTTCGCCTGCAAAGCCATCACAAAAGGGGAAAGACCCTATGCAAATCAGACTTGGTCCCACCCCAAAAGGGGCAATCCAGCCCAAACTGATTGATCACATCCCTTCTGCACGAGACCACAAGCACCCGCAAACATGTGATGGCCTTGTTGGGCCTGATCAGTGAGGAGTAGTGGTTCAGATTAATTTGCAACCTTCCACCCATCCCTTTTTTTGGTTTCAATCCCATAATTGTAAAACATGGCTGCACAATAGCACACAAATCCGATGCACATAATGGTTTGCACTCACTTTGGAACCTGTGCATGCACTCTGATCTGCCATTGCAACATAATCCTGACCTACAACTTTTCCTTTTGTTCCTTCTTTAACATTGCCCTGAGAAGAACTTAAACATTGGTTTCGGCATCCAGGGGTTGGCTTATTGAAAATATCGGGAGCCTCCCCTGAAGTTCAGAGTAGTACATGTTATCAAGCATCTCTCACTGAGTGAGTGAGATGCCAAGGCCTGCAGATATACCTCTTCATCTACTGCTTGTGGCAGTAGAGCTGTTGCAACACCATCTTCAAAGAACCCCGCATTCTTTCTGCCATTTAAATGGATCCTGCCAGCTTCCCGGGCAGAGAGGCCCTCGGGCGGGCACTCTCATATACTGTGAAATGTTTTCCTTTAAATTCCCCTTGCTTGAAAGTGATCTGATTCACTTATTTCAAAACATTATTCAACAGTGTTGACTTGAATGCGTCTCCTTCCCAGCTCCTGGAACTGAGCAGAGTTCCAGGAGCTATTGGGGAGAGTTTCAACCTTCATCTGCATGCACATTTATTTTATTTATTTTGCATTTTTAAAGTGCTCATACAGCCCGCGGGCATAGAGGCTCATTACAGGAATTGTTTGTTTTGAAGTTGCGTATTTATAATACACTTAAATACCCAGAGATTTCTAAGTGTGTGTCCGGGGATCGAACCAGTGTTGCTTCGTGTTGTTTTGCTTCCAAGGCGAGCACGTTGCCGCTGAGCTATCCTCCTGGGACAAATGTTACATTCAATCTGTTAGTGCTTAGCCAGAGCTGCGATTTTGCTCTTGAGATTGCAGTCATGTCTGACTTGTCACACGGAGCTGTTATTACTAGGCCTTGACAAAGTATTGACAGAACCTGAAATCACCCGAAATTTGGTAATTTTTACAAGTTCGGACTTCAGACGAACTTTAAAAAGATGGCTGTATGCCCTATACAAGAGCTTCGATGTTTGGAGTTTGTTTTCAGTCTTCGGTGTCTTTCAGAGACTGTGGGTTGGTGCTGTTAGCAGGCTTTGTAAAATTAGGGAGGTGATAATAAACAGGAGTGGAGCGAGCAGTTGCATAGGGAAGGAGGGTGTGAAGACATGCTTCATGACTGGGTACTCTGCCAGAGAGGTAGACTCTGGGTTTTGTTACAGGTTCAGGGATTTGAAGTGGGCGAACAACACAAGTGCGGTGACCCTGAGAGACACACATGGGGCCTCATTCCGAGTTTGCCGCAAAGGGATACCGGGCACCGGTAAGGACACCGGTGCCGGTAATCTCTTTGCGCTCTATTCCGAGTTCCCTTAGCGGGTCCCTTCCTTAACGCCTGGTTTCACCAGGCGTTAAGGATGGGACCCGTTAAGGGACTTCAGAGCTAATAACAGTACCGCATTTTGTGGTACCGTTATTAGCGCTTCCCCCTTCCCATTGAGCCCTATGGTGGCTCAAATGGGAATGGCTTTTTCAATGGGGACTTACCGGTCCCGCAAAGGTCAGAATAGACCGGTAAGTCCCCATTGAACGAGGGCGGACTCCGTACCGGTATTGGAAGTAGTCATTGTGATAATAGCGCCATGATGACCTCCAACCTCGGAATGAGGCCCATGGGACTTTTGTTTGTGTGTGAGATACCTGTAGAATCTGTAGATAGTAACAGTGATTCTAAGAGGTAAGAGCAGAACCCATCCATTCTGCTGCTTTAAGTGACTCACATAGTGCAAGCAAAAGAACAACAAAATGCTGTTCCGATTGTGATTCACTCTTGGGAGGGGGAAGAGGAGCAGAGAATCCCAGACGGCACCTTGTTCAAAACTCATGCTTACATCATATTTTAGGGTGAAAATAGCAAGGTTTCATGGGGTGATACGCCAGTCAGTGTCCATCTCTATAAGTGAGCAAACAAGACACATGTCATCGGGTAGCAGTTGGTACGAGAAGCAGGAGAAGCAGAGAATCCCTGAGTGCAGCTTGTTTGAGACTCACGCATGTGTTAAATGTACCAGAGTTTCAGGGAGGTGGGTCATACCATTCAGTGAGTGAATGACGTGTGTGGAAAACTTAAAAATCCAGAGTCGGGGATTTGTGCTGCTTGCTGTCTTTCGGATCTGAAGAAACATTTGCTGTGGGCACTTTGGTTAATTAAAAGTATCATCAAGCTTATGTTCCACGCCCCCATAACAAGTGGCTCTGGAGTGCATGCACCAGAACATATGCACGCAGAGGTATTGAACAATGATGGCGAACATCGACAGAGACCGACAGAGGAGGCTGCACGTTCCGTTCCACCCACACTCTCACGGGTGTAAGAGGGAGTGGTACAGATCTTGTGTACTAGAGATCGGGGAAGGATAACACAAGGTAGATTTGAGCAGTAGAAGGAGAACATTCTAGGTTTCTATCTCTGTCACCCCCATTAAATGATAAGCCAAAGTTAACAATGATGACAATGCGGTAGCCTATGATCAAGAGCTAGATTACCCTCCATCAGAATCCATAGAGGAATGTGTGTTGCTGCTGAAAAGCAGTGCTACCAATATAGACAGATTGTTACACTGCATATACAGAAACCATAGTGGTAATAGAAGCCCACCCTTCACCTGTGAACAGTCTATTGTTCCAGAAACAGCCCTCCAATCACAGATTGGGTAGGACATCACGTTGTTACGTGACATCTAAAACACTAGCACCGCCACCACGGGCAGCTCTATTTCACCTGGAGGAGCCCAGCCTTTGTGTTGTGAGCCCATAATGAAAACCAAAAGAGTGGATGTATTTCATACAGAACAAATATCAAGTGAATCTGACCGCTTGCGCACTCGGCCAGAGGACAGTGTGCTGAAGATACGCAGGGACCAACGTGGGTACCACTTCTATGTTGTGCTGTCTACTGATGTTCCCTGGTTAGCCAACCACCCCCCCTACCATGAGAACAGGAGAATATCACCACCAGTCCATACAATTAACCCAGCAAATACTGTAGCTTTGTCTTTGTTTGGAAAACAATCCCTCCCTCTATTAACCCAGAAATGCAAGCCGCGACCCCCCACCGCACCCTTTGTATCAGTACAGTGTTGAGGAATTATTTGAGTGGGGAAAACATATTACAAGTCACATAACAAACAGCACCTGCTCGATGTTAACTTGGTGATAATGTTGCCAATAGACTTAATGGCATCATAGTTTGTGGACAACCATGGAATCTGGAGACTTAGGGGAAAAGCTGATCACTGCTATTACGCTGCAGTTTATTTCGCCCCTCAAGACAGGAGTCATACAACAAGGTTATGCCTATAGTGCTGCAGGAAATACAGCAGTCCTTTGGCCAAAAGATCTACCTCAGCATAAACACATTAACCAATTGTCAGAGCATTAAAAACATGGCTATCACAGCAGAGTGCATGGCCTTTCTTTCATCTTCCAGAGTGGTCTGGGAGTAATGACAGAGGCCGCAGGTGTCTGCAGTTCAGCACCGGGCAATATTGTGCATGCAAGCAGTTCTGTGCAGAAGCCTCAGAGGAGATGTTATCTTGGAGAAGGTGGAGGAGATACAAGTGCTGTGACTAAGGCTTTGTAACTTGCATGTGGCCTTTGTTGCTGATGATAATTGATTGAATGTTCTTGGTACCTTATGAGCTTACAAGATAATGCACAGAACATGCTGTGCACTTGTCCTCACTTGGTTGGCACAAACTTTAACAGCAATTGTCAGCCTGTAAAATAAATGGTTGCTGTAGGCCAGAAGATCAGTCTCACATTTCAGCAGGGTCTGCCATACCAGAAAAGTGCATGCACCAATTATAGGTCTCTACAAGTTGCCACTGCCCAACACGAAGATTCTGTTGGCCACATGTTCGTACTCTACTTTGCACATGGTAGACAGGCTACGTGAGAAGTGCAATGTCATCACAGATTACTGTAGCACTTAGAACAACAATCTGAGTGGGGCATAAGCCAGTGGCAGCTGCCATCTAATCTCTTGTGTGTGCTTTGAACATTCCAGGATGCCACACGCAGATTAGTTATCACAGTGCATCCCTCGGTGAGTATACCCCACTGGTGTACCTGGTTGAGTGGAAACTGTCCAACATGGTGCAGGTTTTCACTTGGGCAGGTAATGTGTATGCAACATCCTGGGCAAGGATCTGCTTTCAACCATGATTATCCATGTGTTTTCTGATTTAAAGGTAATATTGATTATCTGCAGGATTCCTTTACGGACACACATGCCAAGGTAAAAGTGGCTGCTTGTCAGCTTTCTGTTTTGATGTTGGGGGTGTTTACTAAGACAAATCAAACGGAGACACTGTGCAGATATGCAAGGATGCTTTGCTGCAGCATTTGAAACACTCATTGGAGAAAGAAAACAGGCAGCAGGGAAAACATCAGCCAACCCAAAGTGTGTCAACTCCACTGGGAATGTCAATATCAAGATTGATAGGATCAATGGACTGGGCATCACTGGCACCTATTGTAAGCTTTGTGAGCAGCCTGCATGTAGAAGATGCTGTGGGACACCTCCCTTAGTGATTCTGGCATCTTGAATGCAGACAGATCCCAAACAGGAACAGACAACAGGACAATGACTGCACAGATTCTTGATGAATATTTGCAAAGTATTTCACTTGAGGGATGGATGACGACTGAGTACAGTATTTTTACAGCAAGCAGTCTGTGTGACACCTGTGTGAGCTGTGTGAGCTGCTATCGAATCACTAAGCTGCCCCAGCTCCAAAAGTGTAGTCCAAGAGAGTGTTTAGTGCAAGAGGGGCTATTGCCCCTAACCAGATTGTGTTACATTCTGAGCAATTTACATTTGTAGAAATATACATTCACTTCATTATAGGAAAATATGGAATGGCATCTTCCTAAAGCCAACAACCCAGCTCAAATGATGGCATTGCTATGTTACCCAGCCATGTCAAGAACTGCAAAATGGTGCTGGGAGTTTCTTGTGTGCATGCGGTTGGCAAACGAATACCTGTAGTTGTGATTGAGAGGTCCTGGCCTGTTGCTGACTTGCTTATGACAAAATAGCATTGCCTTTTGTGACAGTACTTTTTTGAGTCCTACCATTGTTGCAACTTGTCAAATGTTTCTTGAGCTCCTCCACAGAGTGCTACTTCCTACTAACCTTATTGGGTTCTTCCACAGTGGAATGTCGCCCCCCTAAAATTCTTGGGCTCTCCCACAGAGTTGTGCCAACCACCAATGTTTTCGGCCTCTCCCTCTAAGCACTGCCACCATCTAAAGTTCACACTTTTCTCCCAGAGCACTTCTTCCCCCTACTGTTTACCACCTCTTCCACAGAGCAAAGCCATCCTCTAAAAATAATGTACTTTATCACACTGCACTGCCACTCCCATCTGTGAAAAGTGCCAATGACAGGACAGTCACTCCCCCATGACTGCATCATTCTTTCCCCACGCACATCCACCTGCTGGGGGAAGCATGGGGCTGCTGAAAATGCCAAAGCATCCTCAATTGTCAAGGAGTACCACTCCCCTATGTTGAGAGCCACCTGGCATTGCAAGAGGTCGGTGCCTGCATTGTGTATCACTCACCTCCACTGATCCAACACAAATGCAGTTACTGCTAATGCCATGCAGCCTCCATATACCTGTTGGGGCAGTGCCAGCAAAAGAAGCCTACTGGTGCCCACAGTGTCTGGTCCCATTTGTTCAATTGACAGGCTGGGAAAGTGTGGGGGTTTCCTGCTTCTGAGCAGGGGATGCCTGATGGTGATGGCATGCTACACCCTACCCCTGGGAAGTATTAGGAACTGCATCTCTTCCTGTGCAAGGCATTATGGTCAAATAAAGGTCACTGGTGGGATTAGTGGGGGCAGGAGACTCATTTGCCCTACAAATCTCCTGGTGCCCCCAGACAATGTGGCTGTACATCCCCACGGTACAGTCCTTGCTTTTCTGCCCCAGCATCACTTCCTTGTGGTGGCCCTCCACCCTGCAGATAATCTGACACTCATAATCCTTCAGTCTTTTGTTCGGTGTCATATCAGAACTCTTCCACAACCAAGACCATGAGGGTTGTGTGTGGGACAACGTCTTTTCCTTTCTGGGACTCCTGTGCATTCCTTTCTTCACCGCAATGGTAAGAGGAGGTTGGGGCTCCTCATCCACCATCTCATTGGCAACGCATCCATGTACTTTCCCTAACTTGCTCTAGTGCCACTATAGGCCGGTCCTCCCCCTGATGCTCCGCCTCAATGATGTTACCCTCTAATGCCCTTTTGCTCTGCTGGTTAAAGAATGCTTACTCCTCTGCAATGCCACCCTCCATCAACCACTGGCTCACTGTTCTCTTCCATGGTGCTTGCAGTATCTAGCCCCTCATGAAACATTGTTTCATATTTCCATACCTATTGCATGCCCTTCTGCTGCACCACAGGATCTATCTCCATAAAGGCTGTCACCAAGAGGCCCTGCCTCCTCCGCCGGTGTGTGTAAAGGGACCTCATCTGATGGTCCTGCTTCCTCCTCCACTTTTCCTTCTTTAGAGGCCACCCCCAAAAGCTCAATGTCCCCTGCCAACTCTGACGATCACTTGCAGTGGAAATACAAAGAATGTGAAAAACATTCTTCATGTGCTGAGGGAGGTGAGAGGAGTGCAGGTGGTGGGAGGTGGAGGCCCTAGTGGGCAGTGTGGGCTTGTGGGGAGGTTGATTTGTACTCCCAAAAATCATTAGCAAAATGTCATGGGTCACCAAACTTTTGGTCAGTGACCTGCTCAATTTTGCGGCTCACTTTCACTCCTACAAGGGACAAGCAAGATCCGATTTTTTTTAATTTCCAACAGTTTATTAGTAAATACCCCAATATATAATTCACAGACACAGATTAGATCAACATTTTCTTTTCATCATCATCATACTGTGCAGTAGCACCTGTAGCATTTCAAGTACTGGATGGGATTACCATAACCAATAATTACGAGCCCAAATAACACGACAGACCCAAAGAATATGGCAAAGTACTACTTTATTATCAGTTCAATAAAAGCAGGGAAATCTGTCAAGCATAACAAGTAGTAGCTTACTCACTCTCAAAATACATTTCCATTAAACAAATGCTTTATACCCCAATATGCATCATCCATGATGTCATCCTACATGTCAAATAGTAAAAACGTATCGGGTGGAGGGATTGGTTAAGGGAACATATATACCTATAGCTTATTTAGGTATTAATAACATTTTTGGCTGCCCTATATCTAATAGGGACAGTTAAAACAACCTCTAACTACGTATATCACCGGTGAGAGTAGATTAACAGCAGCAGATTGGCGTCTAAATGCAACATCATCGCATAGGCCATCCTGAGTGGTTAGCATCCTCTTCCAACCTTGGACATTCGGCTCATTTTCAGCACGTAAGCAAAACGAAACCCAGGTGCAGGGACCAACTTCAGACAACTGCCCACTTGGCCAATTAGCCTCACCATCACTCATTAGTTAGGCCCTAAGCCAAGGCCTCTTCTTTGTATTTGACCTTGATGACTGTGCTATTCTACAGAACCTTTAAGAGACTGAGGATACACAACGATCTTTGCCTGGAGCATTATAAATAGGCCTTATTTTCTTGTCTTGCACCACGTGTGATGGGATCATAATTTCTCTATTCTGTCCTTTTATTTAGTACTATTTGAGTCAATTATACGGGGTGCTAGTACTCTCTTTGGCACCTGGAGACTTGGTTGTTCCTTCTTGCATATGATATCATATGATATGATATTTTATTTATATTGCGCACATACACAAGTGTTTCAGGGTATGACGAGGCAAGGGAGGGGACCAAGGGAAGACAAAAAACAAAAATCTTACTAGGCCCAGTGACGTTGAGAACGTGCAAGTGCAGGGGAGAGGGAAGGAGGAAAAGTGCAAAGTGCAGGGGAGGAGTGGAAAGTACTGAACACGTGAACAAAACAACAGGTAGTGCGGCCAGCAGTTGGCAAGTGCAAGAATAGGGTGCAGAAAACGGGTGTCAATAATTGCAAGAAGGGGATGGTAGGGTTACAGATACAGACCCAAGTGCAGGGGTTGCTAGGAGGAAGTGTGAGTCTGCGGCTGGGTCGGCAGGGAACGTGCCCGAATTCAGAGGGTAGCCAGGTGCCCAGTGCGGAAGCAGACAGATGAGCAGGGTAGAGGAAGAGCAAAGGCAGAAGCAAAGAGGAAGGTTTTGAGGTGCTTCCGGAACTGAAGATCGTTTTCCTCAAGCTTCAGAGAGGCATGGAGGCTGTTCCAGAGGGAGGCTCCAGCCGAAGAAAGAGATCTACCACCAACTCATTGCTTGTAGAACCGATTTACCCCAGAGGGACTTGGAGGTGGAGGAGTGAGAGCTTGAGCGGAAGGTATTTCCGAATGGGAGAGTGGAATATATTTCGGAGCCAGGTCCCAGAAGGCCTTGTGAACAAAGCAAAGTGTCTTGAACTTAATGCTTGCAGCCACTGAAGAGATTTCAGGGATGGAGAGATACGATCTCTGGTTTGCGGCCAAGGAAAGGTTTTGCAGTCCTGTTCTGGATGAGTTGCAGAGGATGAGTAGTAGCAGACAGATTTAGAAAGAGGCTGTTGCAATAGTCCAGCCTAGAGAGAACCAGAGCTCTAGAGGCAGTGAGCTTCTGGGGGAAGCAGAGGAAGGGAAGAATACCTATGAGGAGGTGCAGTTGGTAGTTTGACTTCTTAGAGACATCAGAGATGTGTGGAGAAAAGGAAACCGTGGATTCAAAGATGATCCAGAGGTTTTTAGCCTCACAGGTGGGAGCAGGGTAAGGGCCAAGGTAGGCAGGCCAGAGAGTGACAGGAAAGGAGGGCGCAGGAGTGTCGGTGAGGATGCTTTTTTCACTTATAATTGTCCAATACTTGGCACTTGCAAATGTTCACTCCTTTTCTTAATCTAGGAGAAATATGTCTTACGTACATGGCTTATCCTCTTTGACTCCTTTTTTACTTTGCAGTTGCTTCTAACTGTGGCATCCTTGATCCTTAGCCAAACAAACAGTCTTTGTTCTTGCATGAATCTGTATTACAGTGCCTGTCAGCTTTTCAGCCTCAGTCTCTTTCCTTGGGGTTTTCAGCTTACTATTACACAAAACCAACGTATATCTTCTCAAAATGGCTGCTTTACCCGCGTTATATTTTCCACTGTAGCAAGCTCTTATATTTTTCATCTACCTTTTGTTTCTGTGTATATATGATTTATTTGCTTTTGCATGTATATTCACTTTGTTACTTCAGGTATATCTTCATTCTTTAAGTATTTGTATTTTGTTTCAGTGCATCCTCATATCTTTTCTTCATGATGTCACTTTAAACCTGTCGGACTTCACTTATAGTTATTCCACAATTTCAGTTTGAGGGTACATTCCGTATGGTTGCCTGAACTCATAATATCGTTCATATTTTTGATGAGGTTTTTGGACGATACTAGGTGTCATGCACAGTGCTTTCTTGCTGCTCTTCCAGTATGACGGAGGTGAGGGGGCAGTCTTCATGGGTGATGTGTACATCTCCTTCTCTACAATACCTTTTTTATTATCATTATTATGGTATTTATTGAGCACATACCTGGCTTTGAGAAGCAATGGAACACTTTACAGAGTTATACAAAAATACAGATATATAATGAAACGCTTTACAGAGGTCTACAACAGTGCCGATCATAACACAGTGCTTTTAAGAGGTAAAAACAGAACAGATATACAGTGTGGGATGGGATACAGAGGGGCAAAGAGGAGGGATATAGTTGTACTGGGTTGTGGGGAAAAGAAGTGTGGCCGGCATCTGGTAAGTCACGTGACGTGAGGGGCAATGTGATGGCCTAGGTGTTCAGATGAGACATTCCTTGAAGAGGTGGGTCTTGAGTTCTTTTCTGAATTGTAGGAGCGTGGGAGCGAGTCTGATTCTGATGGGGAGGAGGTTCCATAGTCTTTGGGCATAGTCAGAGGAGGCTTGTTTTCTGGTCCTTTCCTTTTTGCAGTGTTGGTTTTCAAGTCTGTATGTGTACTGACTTCTGGTGGTGTGCTGTCCTCCAGAGATGGTGGGTTTCTCTGTAAGGTAGCTGGGTGACCCTAGGGCAACTTCCTTATAGAGGCTGGAGCAAGACTAGACAGTGATTTGTGCATGCAGTGGGACTGAACCTTTGATCGACAGAACATCATTAGACATATAAAAATACATCAAAATAGATCATCATAAATTACATTTGAAAAACTGTTACTGTAATGAGCACATATAAATATCTATATCAATTCATGAGTTGTCCACAATAAATAATGAACAAAGCACCCAATATACAGGCATGTTATTGGCTTGCTACATTTACAAGCATCATCCTCTGAAACAGGTATTTAGCCACTGTGTATACTGTGACCTTGTCATTAGTCGGCCCACACAGGAGCTTGCTTGTGAGGTACTCTGGAGTCCATGAACAATGAACCTGGGTTTCAAGTAAACTTTCCTATAAACTATATACAATGTACAGATCACCATAAAATAAACGTCCCTCTCAATAACATTCCTAGAGTGGGGGCATTTATCAGTTAATGTCCTATCCCACATATTGATTCAATGAGCCAATGGTATCCACATCTATATAGAGAGGTCATGAATAATCAAACCCTAATACCACTTTATGATTCACGTATCTTGAAAGCAACTTGGAGTTATAAATTTCAGCTGAGACACATTCTTCCTCCTTCAAACGAAATGCAGTTTTGGCTACAATTGTAATGTTTACAGTCCAGAGGCTGGATTTATCCAAAACTATAGCTTATACAGTATAGTGTTTCCTAAAGATTGGTACACCACTTTGTTCCTTACGCCCACATACCACTGTCATCCCGACACTACGGACCATCAGCGCGGCTGTAGCTACCGTATTCCTGTCCTTCACCTGCCTTTCCTCAAAGACACCAAGACCTACTCACCTGGCCCGGCACTGCACTGTTTTACCCTACGGCACGCTCTGCATGCTCTTGCTGGAAGAGCCCCGCACCACTATCGCCTACTGATTCCACTGTCTATGTACTTGCTCACTTAGTCTGAATATGTCCTGCACCCTCTGATCTCAATCTATGTGCACGCGCTACCCAGCCTTTTATGCCCTGATGTCGCACGCTAATTTGACTCTTGCCTACGTCAGTGCCTCGCACTGCTCAGCCTGTTGTACCTAAACAGACCCTGATCGAACCTGTGTGCTGGCATTGTTTAGCCCAACCCTACTGTGCCCTGCACCTTCATTTGAACCAAATGCGCTCCTACATCTGAATTGAACCTGCCTGCCCTGCATTATTTAGCCTTGATGCACCCTGCATAATCACTCATATCTAGCCTATGTGACGGTCACTGCCCAGCCTCGATGTGCATTGCACCGTTACTTGAATCATATTAGTTCCAGGCGCTGCGCCCCTGTGTTTTAGCCAACTTGTGTTATCTTGAACTTAGGAGTTACCCTATTGCATTTTTGCCAAACTGTGTTATCTTGAACCTAGGTGTTACCCTATTGCATTTTTTCCAAACTGTGTTATTTTGAACTTAGGTGTTACCCTATTGCATTTTTGCCAAACTGTGTTATTCTGAACTTAGGTGTTACCCTATTGCATTTTTGCCAAACTGTGTTATTTTGAACTTAGGTGTTACCCTACTGCATTTTAGCTTGAACTTAGGTGTTACCCTATTGCATTTTTGCCAAACTGTGTTATTTTGAACTTAGGTGGTACCCTATTGCATTTTAGCTTGAACTTAGGTGTTACCCTACTGCATTTTTGCCAAACTGTGTTATTTTGAACTTAAGTGGTACCCTATTGCATTTTAGCTTGAACTTAGGTGTTACCCTACTGCATTTTTGCCAAACTGTGTTATTTTGAACTTAGGTGTTACCCTACTGCATTTTAGCCAAATTGTGCTATCTTAAACTTAGGTACTAGCCTGATGCATCTCAGCCCAATCGTACGATCTTGAACCTAGGTGTCACCTATTAGCCCAATCGTATGATCTTGAACTCTTGATCTATTCTGTGCAAAGTGAAATTAGCCTACTCTGTGTATACAGCTCCTACATTGCTGTACATATGACTCATGCTGATAGGAAGAGCCCCCACAAGCCTGTTTTGCTCCCACCATTTTTGTCATTGTACTTACTGCTCCATTTCTATGTGTCTTCATGCGCCTGCCTATACCTGCCTAGCATGTACCTCTAGCTGTTACCGCACGGCATTTATCCACAGAGTGTATTTTCAAATTTAGGCACTGTCCCATTGAAACCTGGCCCTAGTGTGCACCAGACTTGCATTGTGTAGCCGTGTGCCCAGACCATGATCACCTGGCTCACTCTCACTCTCACCATGCTCCCTTTCTGCATCATGCCGGACAATGTTCAGTGTACCGGTAACATCTTCATAACCGTCAACAACGGTTTAGCCAATCTAGGTTGCCCTAGGCACTACCTGATCCCCTGCCCCACGTCCTTCCTACCCTCCCAGCTGCCTTTTCCAGCTAACCACCACTCTCACCTTACTTCCTCCATAGACAACAGCTCCCCTGCTAATGCGACCTCCAACAAAACTCCCAATTATAGCACACTTAGTTCTCCATGTCTCACGGGGCCCCCCACACTGAAATCTCCAGAACCCCTACGTTCTACCAACCCAGACATCACCGCCCGCAACAACAGACTAGGCACTAGGCTGCCCCTCACAAATAGCATCCACCTGACCAAACTCAACACCAAAACTACGAAGAAATTAAAGACCCCTAATGCGCCCGACCCACTCCCTCTAAAAGGAGCCCTACTCAACGCCAGATCCCTGGCCGCTCACCCCACAGAAATTGCTGACACCATTCTAACCTATGAACTTGACTTCCTTGCCCTAACGGAAACATGGCTACATGAGGCCTCAGGACCACATTTATCGCTAGCCATTCCTGCGAACTACTCCATCCTTAGAGCCGACAGACCTAATGGTAAGGGAGGAGGCGTAGCAATCATTTCCAAATCACCACTAGGCTGAAGACTAGTCTCCACCCTATCACTTAAATCCTGTGAGTTACTCACAATCAAGTTACAAACTTCCCCCACAAGTACGATTACACTACACCTTATATATAGACCCCCCAGGCCATCCGGGAACCTTCGAGGAAGATATTACAGCGCTCATCACTGAAAATTCCAAGCCACTAGCACAAACTATTATCCTCAGCGACTTCAATCTGGGTTACAACGACCCCAAGGACGCACCTGCCGCATCCTTAGCAAACGCCCTATCCGAGCATGGATTCGCTCAACTCAGTATCTCACCAACTCACCAGAAAGGCAGAAGTCTCGACTGGGTAGCAACTCTTAACTGCAACACCACCTGTAAGGACCCCCAACCTCTTACATGGACAGATCACTACCTTATCCCACTCGAAATTCACACCAACCAGGCCACGCCTAAGAAGCGCCCCCTAGCACCAGCCTGCCCAACCAGAAACAAGCACAACATCACTGCCGAAGCACTATTACCCCTGGTCCTACCCACCCTTAAAGTTCTACCGGACAATGCTGACCGTAACCTACTAGTTGACACCTTCAACAACTCCATGGCTACCGCCATTGATACCATTGCCCCTTTGAAACTACGTAAAAGTAAACCAATAAACCACCTGAACTTGTGCTATACTCCCGAACTCAAACTACTCAGGAAAAAGAAAGCCAAACTAGAACTACTATGGAAAACCAACCCATCACCTGAAAACAAATCCAATCTCAAGAACATCTCCACGCTATACAAAAGCGAGATAATTCGCACCAAAAAAGATGCCTATAACGTCAGGATTGATCAGGCAGGCTCTTCCACCAAAGAATTATTTAAAATTCTAAAGGAGCTAGAAAACCCCAATCCCCCACCCCCCAGACAACTGCTCAAAAGATAAACCCTGGTGCACCAGCATCCAGAATGCCCTCAACAATAAAATTACAGGGCTCAAGACCAAAATTGAGAACAAACGCCAACAACTCATCAGCAACAAAACCGCTAATCCTAGCTTAAGCCCACCAACACCTAACAAAGCCAATACAGGCTTTACCTTTAAGAAAGTGACCATCTTAGAAGTCCAAAAAATCATCACTTCCCTAAAACCTGCTAATTGTAAAGGGGACAGTTGCCCTGCCCAAATAATAAAAGACGCGGCCAGAGACCTCTCCCCCTTTATCACCAAACTAATCAACCTTTCATTTGCTAACAATTCTGTCCCCAACAACCTAAAACAATCCTTGGTGCTCCCTCTGCTAAAAAAAACAATACCTAGACCCAACCATACCAACTAACTATAGACCCATCACCACTGTCCCTTTTCTGCTAAAAATCCTGGGCAGAGTCGCCTACATCCAGATTCAGGAGTACCTGGAATCTAACCAACTGCTAGGTATATGTCAATCTGGCTTCAGACCTCAACACGGAACTGAAACCGCTCTGGTTGACCTCAAAAGCCAGATTGATGAAATCAAAGACAAAGGCAATGCAGCCATCCTACTTCTCTTAGACCTCTCAGCGGCCTTCGATTTAGTCGACCACGAAATCCTATGCAACCACCTATCTATCGCAGCCCACTTCTCCTCCTCTGCCTCCGCATGGATACAATCCTTCCTGGCGAATAGAACCATGTGAGTCTTCTCCACAACAGCTGCTGCTGACCCGAACCCCATCACCTGCGGAGTCCCACAAGGCTCCTGTGTCTCCCTCACCTTGTATAATATATTTACAAAGCCTCTATTCGACAAACTGGACCGTCTGGGTGTCACCTACACCAACTATGCAGATGACACCCAGATTCTCCTCACCATCTCAGGCAACTAAAATGCGGATGTCACCCGGATCAACGAAATCTTCTCCATCATTCAGGCATGGATGGCCACCCACGGCCTCTGCCTGAATGATGAGAAGATGGAGCTGCTGCTGGTCGGCTCTCCTAACAACCTGTCTAAACTCAGTCCCAGCTACAAGAACATCATTATAGACGGTAATACCACCCCTATCGCCAAAAGTGTGAAGACCTTAGGTTTCCACCTTGATGCCAACACCAACCTCTCCAAACAAATTAACTCAACCGCCTCGGCCACTGCCTATATGGGTAAGCTAATCAGGGCTAGCAGACCCTTCCTATCCCCCGACAGCTACCTCCCTCTGGCCAGAGCACTCATTCAATCCAAACTAGACTATTGCAACAGCCTGTACCTAGGAGCCAACCAATCCGTAACTAACAAACTCCAGGTTCTCCAGAACAATGCTCTACGTGCAGCACTCAACATCCCAAGGTTTGAGCACATCTCCACAACCAGGAAAGCGTGCAAATGGCTCTCAATACAGCAAAAAATTGACCTCAAAACTATCTGCCTCACTTACAAGGCCTTAAACAACCTAGCCCCACCGTACCTCTCCAACAAATTCACTCTAAAATCCACATCCAGAACCACTAGATCATCCAACTCCTTATGCCTGCTAGTGCCCAGATTTGCCTTAAAAAGAGCAGGAAGCGATAGCTTCACTGTGCTAGCCTCCCAACTTTGGAACACCATACCACTCAAAATTAAAACCACTGAGTCCTTCCCGATCTTTAGGAAACTTGTTATTGGCTGGTTACTGAACAAAGAGTAGTATTTACCCGCATCTCTAATCTCTAACAGCCGCAACCTTACCTGTATTATATGAATATGGTTGTACTATGTAAATGTTTTTGTAAATTGATGTACTTTGTAAATGTAAATGCATATCTTATGCCTGTAACCGTGTCCTTAAGCGCCCTTCTACCCACGGGTCCGGAGCGCTCTACAAATAAATTAAACAAACAAACAAACAAACAAACACAATGTTAGCAAAAGTACAACATCATGTATATCATCTCTACAGAAGAGGTTGAAGCGCAATTACTCAACCAATATTGGAATAAATTAGAATTTGTATGTAGTGGAATATATGGGGGTGCTCTTAGGTAACTACACAATTTTCTTCAGAAAACTGTTCTTAGAGCCAGACAATGTGTTACAAGGACAATATCCCTACAACTCTGAACTGTGCCAGGCAGCTAGTTGTGCTTGCAAGTTACATATTTCAAAGGATGGTCTCATAGATGCATCCCATTGTTCATTGGTATATTTGAAAATAGCGGTTTTATACCTAGAAAGCATTACATTTGCTTTCTCCAATTGTTGGATCCATTTCGCTGTCTAAATGTAATTCTTAGGTAATTACACATCTTAACTTGATTTATAGGCACACCAATGATTCTTTTCATTGTAAGCTATTAGTTCGGGGTCCAAAAGAAGCTAATTTATGGGTGATCAATTAAACAATCAGAACTTGGAAATGAGGTTATGTTGATGATTACAATTAAAGAAATACCTTTGTTTAAAATATTTCACATTTAGAATCACCATTATTTTTTTATTCTGATGTAAGGGTTTTCATTTTTCAGGACTGTCATTATTTATTTTGCTTTATTATGCATGGAATGATTCACTTGTTAGAAACTACATTCATTCCACAATAAGGGGCACTTCTAGTGGATTCCACCCAGGGTTTCAGTCTGCATAATGACCAACATTGATTCAGTAATCAAGCCACCTATGAAGTTTATCCAAAGTATTTACTGTCCCTTCATAGGTTTGGAGTGTTGTGTGTAACAAAATCTATCTATGGCATATTTGCTGAATATGTAATTGGTTCACATATTTTGGAGAAATGGTATTGAGCTAATTGCCCACCACAACAATCCCTCTTCCACAATCTGGGACAAGAAAAGTGTGGCATTTAATCTCTTTTACTTTCAATAATAAATGAATACAACAAGCTTGTCTACAGAAAGTTAAATGCAGCCTGCATGTTGTTGTCACACTCATGATGTATATTACAATATCACATTTAACTTGTGTGTATAATCAGATACAAAATAGGTACACAACGGGATCTTGTAATATGTAAAACTTAGTACTCCATTCTCTGCTAAAATACAACATAACTCAAAGAAACATTTCAGTAGCAGTGGGGAAAAAATCCCATTCCACAGTTGTCAAATTGTACAAGCACCTTGTGGTATCTAGTAAAAATGAGATAATAATTTGTAATTAAATATTCCATGTTTTGTTGCATATTTATGGTATCAGCATCAGCACTACAGAAAATACTTGTTGACGTAGCTCAGATTTTTCTGTTGAAATATCTGAAAATCTCTGCCAGGTAGAAGCTTTAATTTTGGGGAATTAACATACTGTATTATTTTATAGTGTCCCCGAAACATGATTTCATAAAATTGAAATGGAAGAAGAATCAAAAAATTAATTTCAGTTTGCATTATGAGTACCCTTAAGGAATAATCACATTTCTATTTAGAAAAAAAATGAAGTTTGTCTTTACATTGACATTATTTTCTTGTGACTGAATGGGAGAAACCAACCTCCTTTCCTAGACCACTTGAATGATTAGAAAACTATTCAGTTTTTTTGTAATGTAAACTATGGTTTTCACAGGCCAATACATTTATCAATCAGTGCAAATCTATAAGAGAAGTTGGATACCACACTCGCCAAACAAGATGTAATGTACTTTTATTGAAACCCACACATTTAATTCATAATGTGTTACTCTCACAGAGAATTATGACCTGTGAAATTATTGATTCTAGGGCAGTCTATTTTAAATACATTACACAAAGATGTAATTTACCGGCTTAGTCCCTCCTTCAGTGACCTAGCTTGTAAACAGGGCTCCCCAAAATGCTTTTGAATGCTATCTGTTTTTTTTGGACATTTTTCCAAATGCTCTGCGATTATTGTACTCACTTCTTGTTAGTTTTTCAAAAGAACAGCACAGGTAGAAACATCAACCATCTACCAACAGCACCTGCAGAAAGGCTTTTGCCTGCAACCCTAAATTACACATGGCACTATTTCAGGTCTGGCGGGATGTTAAGGTCTGTATAAAACGTAGTCCCAGAGGGTCCCTTGGATTAATGTAGTAGAGACTGTGTGGTTGCTTGTGCTGTATAGATTAAAGGCTACAGTCACGATAAGAGTTGTTGTCCGAACACGACGACAATTATGCCTAGGGGGCTGTATGGTTTCTATTTATTTATTCATTATCCTATGTCATTCATTATTCATTTTCCTATGTCATTTTATTTATTTACTTGTTTTAGATTTGCACATAGAACATGGCATGTTTAGTGGATTTTAAGATTTTTTTAAGATTTTAAGAAAGGCTTTTCCTTTCCTGTCTGTACACTCGCTCTCACAATCCTGCTCAGGTAATCTGATTATGTCTTTTAAAAGTCCTCTGCATTCAGCCACCTCTAGAAAAGTTCTTCTGGAGGGCATATTCCAACAGCTACAACCAGGTGATTACCCCAATAAACATGTATACTACCTAACACACTCTCCTCCTATTCTGTTTCCCAAAAATCCACCTTTCTTCCCATGTGTTTGAGTTTAAATATCCAGGAAACTTCACCGATGGAGCCACATTTGATAAGGCAATTTTGGATTGGACAGAGTGTGAGATAGAGACCCTTTATTACTTGCTTCTACTAGGATCCTCCCCTTTGCTTTGACTGGGCCTTTGAATGTTCTTTGTCATAAGGGCATATGTTAGCTATGAAGTAGAGCTCCCTTTGGGAATGTAAAGTCAACATTGGACTATAATATGTATTTCCCTTACAAACCCCAGTAGGGACATGTCATATTTATAGGAACTATTTATTCAGATTTGCAAGAATATTCTGAATCCGAAGACATCCTTCATATGTATATGCATGCCATTCTCCTTGTTCCACTTCAAATCAATAGATCTGCTTTTATTGTTGAAATTGGACAAATGGTTCTAAGGTTATAGCTGAAACAGTATTTCACCTTGTTCTATTAAAATTGATTTTTGTGTGAATATTTTACTCTACAATTCAGATTTGAATAATGACGTGTTTTACCAATGTCCTGGTACCAACAGAAGCATCTAATGAAATGAACAAAGTGTCATTTTAATAGCCTGCTTTTAATGCAGCAGACCCATTTGGCCTGAGACTCTTCCAGGTTAGATGTCAGTGTTTGTTTGGAAATCTGCGTATTTGAATTTGCCATTGCTGGCTGACAATGCAATTATCAATCTGTTACAAGGGTGCCCATCTAGGTGAGCCGACACAAATGGAACCATGAAAATACTAGATTTCTAATAGCTCTGGGCATTTTATGTTGTATTTTACACACAGGCCTTTGGCCTCAGTACACACAGCTGTTTAATTAGCCTTTTTAATTCCTTGGTCACAGTGATGGATAAAGATGCCTAAAGATGCCTAAAGATGCCTAAAGATGCCTGTTTCCAAGAAAGTTCATTTAATTTCAATTAATGTTCTGTCCATCACTTCCTTTGAGAATACCAAAAAAAACAAGTTGCAGTTTATAATGTTCCCTTTTTAAATGACATAAATAATTTCATTTTTAGTAAACCTTTAGTCTTTTTATGTTTAACCTTAAATCCTTAGTATATATAGTATTTCTGAGTTAAGCCATTGTGAACTCACATTGTTTAATGGAAAGCATTCCATTGAATCAAATAATGGCTAACATGTCACATTCTTCCTGAGACCAACCATAAATGCTGGCTTTAGCAACAGAGTATTACATGTGCAGCCAACAAATGCTTATATTTTAAGTAGTCTCCGCCTCTTTTTCAGGCCCCTGAAACACCACCGGATTCTGGGATGACTTTCTACTGCTTGCAGAGTCTACACCTGCTGCATGTACAGACATGTATGGTTATGTTTAGACCTATTTCCAGTAGGAGCAATTGATTAGCAATGTTGATTAATGGAGCCAGTCTGGCATAGTGATCTATGCAATCTGGTGCCCTTGCCACAAACTGTATGTTGGTAAACAGAACGAAAAATCAAAACCTGCATAACAGAACACAAATGGTGTATTAAGAATCAGGTACAGAATGCACCATCGGTCTCACATTACATTGAATTATCACACAACGTAGAGGATTTGTGGTGTACTGTGCTCACCAAGGTCAAAGCCAGTAATTATTCAAATATGGATAAGAAAAGGCTTTACCAAAAAGAGCAAGACGTTTGTGCAGGGCCTAAATGAACAAATGGTCTGGAAAGAGTACTGATTTGTGGGTTTGTGAAAAGCAGTTCATATCTCCTCTAAACAATGGAAAAATCTTTCCTGCACATAGTAGTGACCACACATTACATTGAAACATAAGCTTATACTGACATGTAGAAGAGTTAAGAAGCCCTCTTCATTGCAGAGTGACACTTGTACGTTTGAATATGCATGACGTTTTTACGTCCAAACCGGAAATAATAGAATGAGGTGTGTGCGCCGCAATTAGAGTTAGACTAGACGAACGAGATACAACTCTGAAATAAGCGACTAGGTAAGCACAGCGCGTAACACAACCGAAGAGTCACAATGTTTTCTCCTGTTTAGGTGGACATCCTCCAATTAATTGTCCTGCTCATGTTTTGCAATGAGCACACAAGGACACGGCAAGCCGACGTGCACCTCTTTTATTAAGGACACTTGATATGATATTGCTGCTCTCTTGCAGCAACTAAAGAATGCTGCAATCAGACAATATTGCACTTAAGATGAGGGCATTATATATCCACATATCTGTCCCATTTGGGGTATGATAGGTTATTTAAAACGCACTTAATACCCAGAGGTTTCTAAGAGCGGACCAGGGGATCAAACCTGTGTTGCTCCGTGTCGTCTTGCTTCCAAGGTGAGCACATTGCCCCTGAGCTATCCTCCTGTGACTTCATAAAAACAAACAGGTGATCACTAGAAGGTTCAGAAAGAATCACAACATCTGGTATTGCTCTGGGAAACCAGCCAGCCATTACTGTGATTCAGTAATATGTGATCGGGGTGGGTTTTACTTACCTAGATGTCTGTGGTTTGTGTATATGCTCTTCTGTTCCCGTGGGTTTGTTTCTTTGCTTGTGCATTTTTTATAGCGCTACGAACCGTCAGGTATCTGAGCGCTGCTTATTTCCCACGGTGTGTGGTGCTCATTTATCGACCCCAGAAGGATGAAAGGCTGAGTTTGGCCCTGCCGCGATTCGAACCTGGGTCAGCAGGCTCTATACAGCTGTCAAAGCTCTACTCACTGTGCTTGTTGTTGTGTGGATTGTTATTTGCTTCCATTTCGTGGAGGTATTAGTTCGGGACAGATGAAAGCTTTTCAAATCGCCTTGACCTCAGGTGTTAAACAACTTCCACGTATCTAGACTGTCATGCATGTTGGCATAATATGCCTGAGCAAGATAGGTGGCACTGTGTGTAGTCACCCACATGGTCTTCCTCTTGGATACATTCTCACATGTTGGTAGACTGCCCTCCAACCTGAACATTGGCTGCTGAGTGTAGCTCCGTGTTTGGATTTGAGTGTTGGGTGTTAACGCGCCTTCATTTCACAGTATGGGCCAATAACTCAAGATGAAGTCCTACTTTGCACTTTAAATGCCACCCTCAACTCGCGCCTTGAAACACTTGTGTTTAGACGCATTATAAATGCCATATCATATCATATCAGTAGGGTGGTATTCTGGATCTCAAAATAGGTGCTAAGTGATTGTTAAGCCGAAATCCAAAATCGCCTGAGACGTGTCCCCTCTTGGGGTGTGCATCATTTCGTTTTTAGAGGGTGTGAGTGCACACCCACACCTTTAATCCTTTAAATCTCAAGAGATCCCGTGTGTAGGGTCACCACTATTTTGGTTGCCCACCTTACACACATCTTTCACCAAGACACCGCGGTATGATCTGGAATCAGTGCAACGAATGCCTGACCCAATTTGGCTCAGAGCTTCACAAGATTGCTGATGTGGTTCACAAACAATTTGAACTTGTTTTAAACTTGATGGAGGTGAACCTCTCCGTGTGGTAGAGGGCTGGCCTCTCCCAGAAGAACAGCCTGCAGTTCACACATTCCAGTCCTCTACCAGGGCCCACTTAGCCTTTCCTTTTACCAAATATTGATACACCGTGTGCCATTTAAATGGGGTAATAAAAACACCTATTATTGTAACACTTAGAAGCGTGAGCAGTCCTGCAGAAAGCGCTATATAAGCACACAATTCATTATTCTTAAACTGAAATGCTGTGCAGGCAAAGAAATGCATTGCACAATTCAGAGGACCTAACTATGAGTGTGGTGGAACAGTAAAGCATTTGGTATTGTTCTATCTTGTCTGTAAAATAGAATCTAATTATGAGTTGGGAAAACATGTCATATTTAGAAGAGATGGGTTTCTTACCCCTTTGCAGTATTTTCAATGTGCCTGATGTGGTAAATAGTTCATGGCATCCCTTACCATGACATGTCCTAATTAGGTGGCATTTTAAAAACACAGCCTATTTAAAATACTGCATGTTTTCACAGCTAGCAACATTCTGAAAATAGAGTGCTATATTTTAAATGCTATCAAGTTTTTTATGTCTCGGATATGCAAAAGGACTAAGGAGTCTTGTTAGATAGTTCTGTGCATTTAGCACTTGCAGCATTCCAGGCCTCAGGTTCCACATCCGGCCGGACAGCAGGGCCGGCCTAACGGCAGCAGCAGCCTGGGCCCATTGAAAAACAATAGGCAACCCCCCCCCCTACTGCATGCGCACCCCTGGTCAACAGGCAGAGTGGTGAGGGGGGCAGGAGCACCACATTTTTTTCGAACTCCCCGCTCCGGCTCCTTGCAGGGAGTTAATCGCTAGAATTGCGCGCTATTCCAATGCAAACCGCCTCGCTCCCGCGTCGGAGCATGGAGGTAATCGTCTGAATCAGCACCCTATTGTTATTAAATGCACCCCACCACCACGGGCGCATTTTTTAACAACAAAAGGCCGTCTGCTGCGCCTTAACCCACTACACCGTCACTGGGGGGCCCTTGAAAGACTCCGCCAAGCTCGGTGGCAGCGGGCTAATGGCACCCTGGGGGGCATTTCACTCTGGATAGTCGCCCGGCCCGCCCTGCCCTAAGGCCCACCCTGCTAGGCAGACTCACACTTGTATCCTTCCCTGGTAGAAACATTGATAAAACTGCTATTTACAGCACTACAGAATAAAAAATAAAAATGGCATCTAGTACAATTTAGGTGTTTGCTTATTTTGTCTGTTGGGTACATTATGTCCTGTCACTAATGCTCCTTTGGATTGGAGTTTTACTGTCATTATAGTGCACGAAGGCAGTAAAGAAATTCCCCGATGACAGAGGCGTCGCTAAGGGCGCCATTGTCAGTAAGCTAAAGTGTAAACACCTGTTTCTTGCCGGGGAAACGCTCAGGGTGGCAGCGCTGCGAGAGCAAATGCGCTGACCCGAAAAGCAGGCTCCTGCCAGATGGAGAAAACATTCCCAGATTCTCCGAGCCGTTAGACCTCCTCCCGGAAGTCGCAGGACGGCCTCTATTCTTCGTCGGGGAGGGCAGTCTAACAGTCCCTTGCCAATCCCGTGGGCTGAGGCCACCATGGCCATCGCAGCTCGCTTCCAAGATCCGGCGAAAGGTCACTTGCTGGGAGTGTGTAAATATGCAAAAAGCTGCCTGCACTTGCGTGAACAAGTTGCTGCATTGTGTTGGAAAGACGCAATGTCAGGGCATTCCATGCATCAAGTCCTTAAAAAAAAAAAAGTGGGGGGACTCATTAACATAGCAATTGAATGGGGCGTCAACAGAAATTATGTCAATGTGCCCTCTGAAATAAGTGCGGGACTCTGTCGACTGAGCCCTGGCATTGTCGAGAAGAGAAACTGATGTTGTAATACACCCCTGCTCTTTTTACACATTTATTTTAACATGTTTTTATTGGTATATATATATATATATATATATATATATATATATATATATATATATATATATATATATATATATATATATATATGAACAGTAGTTACACTTGTTGCTTCCATTAGTCATACCGTTTTTCGAATGTAATAGTCAGTCAGACAAACTTTTATTCCACATAAAATCTTTAAGTTAACACATACAAATGAACACATATCAATGGGAGGTTCAACATACAATTGATGGGCCTGATCAACAACTCTCCACATTTCATTAAGATAACATTTTCAACACTATAAAATGCAATATCTAATAATCAAACAACATTTAGGTCCTCAAATTCAGAGGAGAGCTAAGCTCGCAGCCTTTGACCTTATATTTAAATGAAAATTCCCCGTTCCCATACCACTAATGTTTAATACACCCCTGCTCCTTTTACTCATTTCGTTTTCCACATATAATAGCACACACATGGAACGTGTGCTTGATCTATAACTGCGTTTTAATTGGAAAACTGCATCCTTCACTTGGCAACATTGCAGCCAAGTGTAACCATGTATCAGTTTCCAATCTCATTAGAATCTCACTAAAGACACTTCATTTACAGTTCCCACTAATCGTATAACCAGCCAGATACTGCAGCCCAGCTATACAATGAATATATAATTCAACAGTTGTGGCATCACCACAGTGTACTTGGCAGACTCTCCTCAGTCAATTCTACCTTACCAAGCATCAGGCTTCATTACGGATCCATAAGGGGGTAAAAAAGCATTGATAATTCCTTACAACCCTTTCATTTAGCAGTAAATGAAATACCGCCACATGTACTGCACCGACACATTTATCGGAGTTAAAGTTGATGATAAATACCCAGTAAAAAAATTAAGATAACATCTCCACTTTACCTGCAATAATTGGTGGATTTACCACACATAATTACCGCTTATGGTAAATCCACAAAAAATCCATATAGTGTCTTCTGGACTCCAAATATCAGGATCTGCTGTGCTAGACCACTACTCATAATCCTGCGGTAATGCCATAGGATGGAATGGCAGAAGCTGCAAGTGAGTATGATGGAAAACTGGCATATTTAGTGTTGTTACTGCCAGACCTGTAATGAGGTCCATTCTACTTAGGGCTGGCCCACCATCTTGTCTCAGGAGGAAAGCTCAGGGGCAACACACTCACCTTTGAAGCAAGTCGACACAGAGCAACACAGGTTCAATCCCCGGATACACACTTAGAAACCTCTGGGTATTAATTGTGTTATAAATAACCAATTACACACAATATACCTCACCAAAGGACCAGCCCTGCTTCTCGCCAGAGACCTATCCCATATCAAGTGACTTCCCTCCCGAGACCCATCCACACTAAAGACCCTTGACCTTCTTATTTACAACCCCTGCCCTGAGACCCATTCCTAAACAAAGACCCTTGCTGCCCCAAGGTCCATGTCTAAACCAAGGCCCATCTCCTCCACTAAGGCCACCCCATGTCGCATCCTGCTCTGAAGCAATTCCTGCTCCAAGACCAACTCATCTTTCCCAATATCCAACATTATTCTTAGGTCCATTCTAACTTTTTGCCAAAACCCAGCCCTGGGCCTCATCCTTGCCCCAATGTCAATCTTTTCACCTCACTAGGGTCAAGCAACCGACAATAGTGGTTGATCTAAAACCTTTCTGATAACATTCATTCACACTGAATTGCTATTTTGGATGATCCCAAAGTAAATATAAAAAGTGACACACGTCCAAAATATATACTATTTGGACATTGAAAAGTAACCTTGAAGTTTTGTGACTACGTGACAAAATTACTTCTGCCCTACAGGAACACAAGGATGAGTAGTCGTTACATCACCTATTCAACCATTACACTTCTACAGAACAAGAGAGATCCCAATAATAGATACAAGAAATTAATTCTTCACTTTTCTTGTGGTAATGTTGTTGATGGCAGGCTGTAATGGAGGAGTGTGAAGGTGCTAACAGTAGCAACCCAAACAGAAATAGTACAACCATCCAAAATAAAGGAACATCCCATCACGGTCCTATAAAAATGTATATACTTTAATTAAACACACAGATATGCAATAAAAGCTATAGCAGAAAGCACTAATAAAAGCACGCATATGTCAAGAACAACAGAGAAAAGCAGAATTTAATGATGCAATCACTCAGGATATTTAGCAGGGAGGAAAAGGGCAATTCATCACAAAGGACATGTTTCTTGAGGAAAAAGGGTAAAAGGGCTGTAAAAGCAAAAGAAAATATCGAGGCTGAGTACACCAAAAGGAAATACACCAAACACAGGCTTTTAAAGATTCACAGATCTTTATTCTAATGCTGTACAGTTACAAAGAAACAAAATCAGATAGCTATCTGGCCCTCAGTACATCACAGCGAATACCAGCCCTTTCGGTGTGAGAAGTGAGAGGTACTGGACGTCTAAACAGTTGTGCATTTTATACATTTTCGATCATAATGTCCAGCCCCTCTGCAAGTTAATAATCCATGGTCTAGAGTTTGTGCCGAGTTCACTTATGGCTTGTCCGACAATATGCACATGGATCATCCTCAGTTTGCATGCAAACAGGTTACAATGGCATCTCCTTTACAATGCAGTTCAGCTAGTGTCTACGTTCAGTATGTGTTCAACATTGTGGTCGATGTATGTCCTTGGATCAGACTTATTGGCGCAGACAATCCTCTGTCTACAAGTCAGGCATGGGACAAGGTCTCTTTACTCAACCCAAACATTCAGCCAACTGGCAGTTTACACATTAACCAACGTACAAGGTGCAGGACAGCTCAGTTACAAGCGGGAAACGCTGTCCACCATTTTAGAATACAGAGTTACATTGGAATGGAAATCAAAATGGCGGATGGACCTAAAATGGTGGCGAAGTCGATCTAGAATCGGAACTTTGCAACGCGGTTTTCTTCGCAGAGCGACTGGGCTTAGGCCAATATATACAAGAAAGGAGGTACGATATGATATCCCGTTTAACAGGGCTGCTCAACCAGACTTCGGGTCCTAACGAATGGAAGAGGGGGACTGGGATCTTCCAATCATGGGTTTCCTTTTTCTTGGCCATTGCATAGCATCAAACTAGGCTTCTTATTGTTGGGAGAGTGGGTCAAACAAAGTTACGATCCAGCGAATTGTGATGATTCAGTCGTGGAGTAGTCGTTGAGTCAGGTTCAACCTGGAGCTCAATGTGGTTTGATGTGGCTCTCGAAAGGAAGTGGGTGGTAGGAGACCAGGATCAGCTCATCATTTGAGCTTGCGTTGTTGACAAAGATGCTGGTGGCTCCAGATGCTGTTTGAAACATTACAGTTTGAAAATGTCCACAGCAACAAGCTTCTTTGTTCATGCTAGGGCAATCGATGCTCACAGCTGCTGCAGCAACTAACTGGTTCAAAGAGCAGCAACAGTGGTGAAAGAGTTTGAAAAAATGAAAAGGGAAGCACCTCAGGTTCTGCTGATTTGAAGATGCACAAACATTCTCAACAATGATTCGACATTGATTTGATGTAGTAGAAGGCAAGAAAGTAGCTGCTTTTCTTCATCAGTTGTTGTCAGTCCCAATCCAGGGGCTCAGGGACAAGATGCTTCCTTGTTCTTGTTTTCTCAATGTGGGGGAGGCTGGCTTAACTCCTGCAGGAGTCCTTCACCATCAGAGTGGTAGGTCTCGCTCCTGCAGCAGCTCACCCCTAATAGGTGAACATTAGGCCATGGGTAGAAATCACACCATGTCACTGCCTTGGAACACCTGTTTCTATCTCTTGTAGTGGGCGTTGGAGGGTCAATATGATTTTATCGTTAAAACCTGGATGGTCTGAAAGTGAATCAAAGTAACAAAGAATTAAAGCATCAAAGAAAAGGCAATAGGCCACAGAGATTGGGGGAATGCAAGGCTTCTTTAAGGGTTCAACTCCCTGTTTTTGTGAAAGTGGCCCTTGCCTTTTTGCAGCAAAGTGTAAGAGATAGGAAGGAAGGAAAGTTATAGAGAAAAACATGATCATGGTATCCTTACCCAGCTATGATGAGCTACCTCTGACTACACTAACTCAGCCCCCTTCTCAACCCATAACATCAAAGGCCCTTTGATGTGCAATACTATAATGTGAGCTAGCCCTTTGGTTTAAGGTGAGCCATTTGAAACCTGTTTCTCAGGACAGCTCTTGCTGAGCGCTGTCCTGTTGGAATGAGGTGATATCCAACCTCACAAAGGATCAAAGGCTAGGTAGCTCCCACTGGCTGTTGTCCTACTGGTTGCAGCAGAGACCGCCAGCCTATGGAGACTACACACATATCGTGTATGGGCTGGGCTCACAGTAATGATATATTAATGATACAGACCAGATGTGACTTTAATAATTATGAAAATTACCAGCAACTATACTTCAAACTCATGTATGGCTTATGTTTACAGATTAAGCTGCCACCAGCATGATAGTTCATCATAATTACCTTGTTTTGGAACAGAGGTGCAGATTTAAATGCTTTATGCTGCAGTGACTTGGCCTGCTCTGTGCCACTGAAAAGCAGGGGCTGCAGGTTAGGAGACAGATAGAGTGGGGCAAAGGAGTTACTAAGCTTTTGGGATGGAGCCTTAGGGCAAGGGGTATCTGGTTTGCAGGTCACCCTTTGTAAGATGGAACTGCCTGCATCAGTCTATTTTTAATAAACATAACATATCCAGGTCTTCTACACCCTTACAAGATGGAAATTCTTCAAAGCCTGTATGAATAATGTATCTGTGCTTTGTGTCACAGAACTACTCCATAATGTGTCTTATATCATCATATTTTTCAATATATATAAAGTACGTGTCATGGCAATGTGGATCAGCCCCATATAGCTTATAACATGCTCACCTTCTTTGTTGCCTCCTGGGCTGCAAAGGGAAAACAACTTGCCAATCTGTGGCTGCCATCTTGGAATGGTGACTCCACTCCAAGCCACTGTTTCACAATGGCCATACCAACGTGTTTATTATATTCATTAATGAATTCCCTAAATGTACACACCTTTAAAAGTAGTTTTAAATCGTGTTCAAATGTTCAATTATTTTATTTTATGTTTTATTTATTTTTTAAATCAGCCTCTGAGTTGCACTGTGTAACAACTGTTAGCAAATGCTATGGTAAATATTGTGTTAGATAATATCTAACTCTACTCTCTCTTCATTCGCAAAATGGTTCTTCGCTCATGTGAATGATCCCATAAATGTAGAATTGCAATTTGGGAATTATTTTGATTTCTGATTAAATCATGCTTTGAATTTGGAGGGCTGCAATCTTGTTCAGTGGCACCCCTTTATCTGCAGTTCAAATCTTGGCCAAGGTTACCATTTTCCAAATGGTTTTCACAAGATGTATCTCATTGTGTTGTCTCACTATGGCAAGCATTTGCACCAGGTCACATAGACTCACATATTCAATTGCTGCTCTTAGGTACTTTATTACTGAGAAGTCTGCAAAGCTAATATCAATACCTAGACAGAATGTTCTTATTACAGTACTGTTGTGAAGTCACTAATCACCTTATTTTCATGTTATGTGCTTTTGCCACATGGGGGCTCATTATTTTTAACATGGTTTTGGAAATCCCTGCAATTGGCTACCATGAGGCATCACTCAGTAATTACAGGCTGATGCTAGTAATGGCACACAGCATTAGGAAGCCTGCAAAAAACTCACATTGCTACAGCTGTACACAGCTGAGGGTATTCACGAGTACAGTTTACCATAATGGTAAGTGGCGTTTCAGGGCCTGTAAATGTGTGTATCTCATTCACAGGATCCTAGGTAATCAAACAAAAAATCCAAGCAAGTCATGAAAAGGGAGTGACGTAGGAATTCCGTGGACTGATTTGTACCCCCTCGATGAAATACCACCGTGATGTGCTCTTTGGTCCAGGACAGTGGCCTTGCTGTGATGTAGTCATGCATGTTTCCCAGCGGTATCATTGGATGCAGATCCTAGCACATGTTTTAAATCTTTACAGCACGTTCTATTTCCGGTCTCACTGTTCAGGTGTCAAAATTCAGATTTTATGAGCTGGAGCTAAAACTAGCCCCTGGGTTTTGGCCATCACCTAGTAGGCAGGAGCTTCCCTGGGGAACCAGGAGCTATCTAACTTACATGAGATGCAAACCTTTGTCCATTCTATACAATTCATCATACCTTAAGTGTCTTCTAGATGTCTTTAATGGTGCTGCATACACCTGCCCAGATACAGACAGTTAATGCTGCATCGGCTTGTTGGCATGGCAACAGTTTGCCTGAAGAGCCAAAGGTAGCAGCTCCTGGTAGCTATTGGTATCAAGTTAACAAGGCTCTCCTCAAGCAGGCGCTAAATAGCTCGCAGCAATTTCGAACCCTTCTATTGCATGTTGATACCCTAATGATCAACCTCAGGCCTAGTCATTATTGCCTAGCGCCCCCGAGACACACACGCACATACACAAACACACACACTTTTCGGCAGCAAGAGGTTTGCCGACTGAGCTATATTGCTGCAATATAGGCGTTCAACCTTGCAGTTAAGATTCCAATGCTTTCTGGTAGTAAAGATGACAAGCGATAAAGACATACATAGTTTCCAAATGAAATATGTACTAGCCTCGGGGTAAAAGTCTCTGCACACTGCATGTTGCGCACTACCTTCTGTTCGTCAGCACTGACTGATATCTTTAAAATGTCAGGGCGGCGTTTACAATCTCCACCTCCCTGTCGCATTCATGCAACATTTGGGAATCGCTATTTCCAATTGAAATGACAGAGATACAAACAAAACAGGCGATGATGGGTTGGGTCAGTTCACTAGTCAAGACTTGCTTGGGTGGCCCCGGGAATTGCGTTATTAATAATTATTGCTACGGCTGCCGACGCGGAGATTGGAAAAGAAAAAAGCAGCTGGGAGTCGCGAGATGGCTGGAGCACCCACCCTCAGCCGGAGGATCCGTGGGTAGGCGGCTCACGCCTCATCATGTAAAATGTCAAAATGTGTGTTCTCATCCGCTAGGATTGTCAGGGCAATATTTCAGAAACGCACCTCAGGAACGCGACGTTCCGGCTCGCGCGGGAAGAATACCTGCGCTGCCTGCGCACGCAGTTCAGGGCCGATTGTTGTATTTATCTCTTGTTTATGCCTGTTTTTATGCATTGGTGAGATCTTAAAAAATGATCGCGCTCCCATTAGTGCTAGCAACCTCACCCTAAAGTGCTATGCCCCATAAACAAAAATGATGACAAACCAATAAAACGTACTTCTATGGCCTCATTAGGTCGCTATGAATATCACTGGGGGTAATTGGCAATTGCATGGGCGTAATATTAGGGGGGGGGCAAGGGTGTTTGTCCCCCTCAACTTTCATGGCACACCATTTTGTCCCCATTCATTTGGATGGGGCACCTTTTCTTCAGATGTCATGCCCCCCCTTGCCCTCCCAACATTTTCAGCAAAGCTACTCTACTGGGCAATTGCCACGGCTGGAGAAATGTTGCCTACTGCAGAAAGGCAAAATAGCACCTTGCACTGAAATCGACTCAGCAGGGTTAGTGACCACTGGTGCTAAAATTACAGCCAGTGTTAA
The DNA here is from genome assembly GCF_040938575.1 of Ambystoma mexicanum. Classification (NCBI taxonomy): domain Eukaryota; kingdom Metazoa; phylum Chordata; class Amphibia; order Caudata; family Ambystomatidae; genus Ambystoma; species Ambystoma mexicanum. The sequence continues at coordinate 1,182,166,723 of NC_090933.1, read as the reverse complement.
ACATTTACAACCAAAGGTACTGCACCACGGATGACTATGCCCATTTTAGAAGTAAACACTGCCTAATAATAGTTGAAATTACCACCAGAGGTAAAATGAGCTCTGATTTGGTATTAAAAAGTGTGAAGCCCATGGTCAACTGCCGCAACATGGGGCATATGCTATGTGTCAGCAGTAGGCATGTACACACTTTCAAAAACGGACCCATTATAGGGGACAGATCTTTAAAAGAAGATGTGTCCCTGCTTTGGGCAGGGGATGTTGACTAATGCTGGGTGAATTGCTTTTCATTCAAACTTCCAAACACCCGAATTTTATGTGGCTGGAAACGTTTGAACCAAGGTCGAAATTATGAAAGGTTTGAACCAAAAGTTCAAACCTGCTGGGTATCTAAGGAGCCATGTGGTTAAACCTAGGGCTGATTTTTAGACAGCATTTGAATCAGCGGGAGCTTTTTGTAGTTAGGTATCCCTTCGAGATAGGGGAAAGTTATAGAGTAGATATCCCGGGGGAAGGGTTGGGAAAGGTGGTGCTGGTGTGAGAGTTTGAATAGACATACTGAGTGTATCATTGTGTGATTTTTCTGTATGACTGTGTGGAGTTAGCTACAGAAGCGGCATCAGTGTAGTGGTAGGCAATCCCTGAGAGGGACATCTGCTGGGGGTCTATTCCATGGGATACATGCGCAAGACCTTTGATTTTGTGTGAGACTTATTGGGGTCTGGAGAAAATTACAGTGACCGTTGGCAGTATAAATTGAGAGATCTTTAGGGAGTTAAGTAGCACTGATCTAAAAGCGAGTGAACAATCGCAAAGAACAGATAAAGTTACATCAGCAAATCCTGTGACAGCCGTTCCAGGAAACTGAGTGCTCAACCAAACTGCTCGTGGAGCTAGTGTATGGTTTAAACACTGTATGTGCTCAATATATTGAAGAAAGGTACATAGCAAAGTAGATTCGATATTATTATACAACTCATCAGCTATAGCGAGCAGCGTTTGTAATGCAAACACAGAGGAGGACAATGTGTAATAAGCACGGTCTGCCAATGCATTTTCGGACCTAGTCCGTCCTCAGGGCGACCTTAACACCATAATATTAACAATCCCATAACCAGATATTGTGTGTTCATACACGTGATGACAGGGACGTCCTTTCACCAAAATGCCAGGGGTAGCGAAAGTGACATCACACAACCTTTGACCCCTGATGACATCACAGGAAGTGATGTCATTTGACCCCACCCTGAAGTGATATCGCCGGAAGCGATGGAACACCACCTTTCACCCGTTGACAAAACAGGAAGTGGCATCACATAGCATTGTATACTACGAAAAACATGGTTACGATATCACTATAATGTGATGTACATTTCATACAAGAATGGATTGCCACATGTATCATTAAGATCAGTGTATATAAGCCCATATTGCCAAATTACTGTGAATGCAAGCAGACGTCCATGACCAAATGATAATGATGTGTTATTATATAGCTTTTACGCTTAAGCGCTTGACATAGAAGAAATATACACGCAATATCAACCAACCTGTGTTGGTACCCATTTATCGACCTAAGAAGGATGAAAGGCTGAGTTGAGCCGTTTAAGGACAGACTAAATCAGTGACTCACCCCCTGAAGTGTGCCTGAAATGAACCTTTAATGAGTCTAGCAGTTACTCTTTCTTATTTAGGTTCAGTGCTGAAAGTGTTAGACTTGTGGCACTCCTTTTCTTATTTTTCTTCTTTTTTTAAGGTGCCTGAACAAGAAAGCTAGCCACTCCAGAAGTAAAGAGCCACATGGTGCTGGCCACAGCCCAGCAGCTTGCATTGTAGTAAAAAAAAAATGTTTAGAGGTCGCAAGGGAGACAACAGAGGTCGCAAGGGTCAGAGAGGTCACTTGCGACTTCTGGCGACCCCAAATGACGTCCCTGCGTGATAACGCCACAGAAAGAAGCATCAATATAGTAAACAAAGAAAATAATAATAATAATGAAATCAAAATGAAGAGACAGAAATCCGACCATTCGACATGTTTACAAAATGACATTGTGAGATGCCTAAAACTATAGAATCATGTAACCTATAGCCTAAACACCTCTATGCACCCACAACTCTGTGCACTCTAATACATAGAAATAAAGATAAAGACAAGAGGTATGAACACTGATCCAGCCATTACATGAGCAAATATATCTAAATGTATCTAACAAGGTTCACCTGTGCCAATGTCAAACTCTTCCTGAAGTTGAATGAGAGCAGGCACCTGAAAATAAATCAAAGCATAAAGTGGTGTGGGCGTAACCATGAGCTCAGAAAAAACCAGTATCTGCGTGCCGCAATAGCAGGCAAAGTGTGGGTACTTACAGCCATGTAAATGTGTATAGACCCCAAGCAGTGTTTGCGCGAGAAGCAAGGAGTGCTCAGACTTACCCTCTCTGTTTAAATGTTCAGGAACTTCTGCGCTACTTTCTGCTAGCGTGGCTGAGGGACTGGCGCGATGACGCCATCACGCTGGTGGCATCATCGTGGCGGTATCCACCCTGTAAATCTCGTTATTTAAATCACAAAAGTCCGCACATCTTGGAATGTTGCATAAAGTGACAGCAAACATAAACTGAAGTAGAATAAAACCTAACGGGGGTCATTACGACGCCATGGTTGACGCCGGTATTTTACCGTGCATGGTGAATGGCGGAATTACTGCCCCATTCCAAGGTTGGCGGGTGGTAATTCCCCATTCACCATTGGCCCTTCCCCATTCCCATTTATGCCGCATAGGGCTCAATGGAAATGGGGAAGGCGGTAGTTACGGTACCGCAAATTGCGGTACCGTAAATACCTCCAAGGTCCCTTTGTGGGTCCAATCCTTAACGGCTGGTCAAGACCAGCCGTTAAGATAGGGACCCGCAAAGGGACCTCGTAATTAGGCAGTAAGGTGTTAACGGCGCTGCAACCTTTTACGGCGCCGTTAACCCCCTACCGCCTGGGTCGTAATGAGGCCCAACATCTCAAAAGCATGATCCAGGGTATGCACATAAAACAATCTGAATACCATCCTATGCGCTCTCAATCCATAGATTCAATAATGCATGACATGAAAGGCTGAAGCAATTGTGATCAAACAGTATCACTACAGTTAGAAAATGGGAGTACCACAACATTGGTGTCTGAAAGTCAGACAGTCATAACTGGGCAGCAGTACTTCATGTACCAGAAAATGATGTTTGAGAAGCATCAAATTCCAGCTTGCGGTTCTGAACCAGCAATGCGCTTATAGAGAAACATTCTGGTTACTACAACCTAGGTAGATGAAGATCGGAAAATTCCAACTGGGCACACGCACATGATGTGCCGAACATTAGGCTAAACGAATATCTATAAATCAAATTACAACATGCTGGAAAACATTAGATTTACTGACACCTTAATACTAAAAGGTTTGCAAACCCAACTGGACACAGGGCCTCATTACGACCCAGGCGGTAAGTTACCGCCTGGGCCGTGACTTTACCACCATGGCGTAAACTACGTTTACGCCATGGTGGTTGGCGGACTTACCGCCCCATTCTGACCTTGGCGGGGCGGTAAGTCCCCAATCCCCATTTACCTTTCCCCATTCCCATTTTTGCCCCATAGGGTATAATGGGAGTGGGGAAGGCGTTAATTACGCCACCGTAAATTACGGTGGCGTAATTAACTCCATGGTCCCTTAGCGCCATGGATTTTAACACCTGCTAAAAGCAGGTGTTAAAAGCGCCATGGCGCTAAGGGACCTCGTACTCAGGCGGTAAGGGTCGGCGCTGTTAACGCTGCCGTTAACCCCTTACCGCCTGGGTCGTAATGAGGCCCACAGACACCTAATGTACATGTACAGATTATTCTGTGAACACGATTGTATCATATAGGGTCAGACACCAATCATTGATACATCTTTGTATAAGTATTGTATATAGCTCACATAAAAGAGAGACTATGCCCCGGTGGAGATACTGTGTCGAGCACAATATTGGATCAGCTCACAGGTTACACCTGGGCCAGAAGTTGATACTACAATCAACATCATAAACAGAAAGTAAAATTACAAACTCCATTCATCCCATGTGGAGTCACTGAGTAAAATTAGTCTATCCAAAAGTCCTTTTTTGGTCTTACATCTGTGCCAGGTTATCTTGTGATCCCCATTTGCGATTATTCTCCAAAATCTGGAAACAAATCTGCAAAGTATTGTCTCGCTGTTCCAGCCTGTGTCATGCTACTGAAGAATTACATTTTCTTATCTGGTTTTTGGAACAATGTTAATTTCAACGTAATTTGCACAGTCATCCTGATTGTCCCACATAACATATTCCATGAGTGCAGCGAATTGCATAAAGGCATAACAATATCTTCTCACCTGATCTGGGGTGATACACAATGTTACTCTTTGTAACAAAGCTGCGGTTGGTTCAATGCAAAAGTACCATTAGTTTGTTATTCTTAGGCCAAGATCTATGAATAAACCATACAGATGGGTCTCTCAGATTGGTGCTCTGTTTATAAGCGAAGACTAGTGGTTTGCGAAACAAATGTTCAACTCTTGTATTGCATGTAAGTATGTTCCAATGCTTGTTAATAATGGATGTAATCTTCCTACTCTGTATAGAGTGCTTAGACACTTATACCAGATTCGGCTGGATTTTCACTTTTGGGGTACTGCAAAACAGATGTTCTCATGCGATGATAGGGTCTAGCCTCTCCGTGGCTGCACTGAACTTGTCTGCTTTATAACCTCAATCAATGAATTTCTGGCTCATGATATCTGCTTGTACAGTAAGCTCATTTGCATCACTTAAAATGTGCTCAACTCGTAAGAGACTCTTAAGAGTTGGCTAAATGGGAGATTGCTTAACAAGCCTGGTGGGTGGAAGCTCAAACGGTGCAGAAGTTTATTCCTGTCAGTAGCTTGCCAGCAGATATTGGCAGAAAATATGACTAGATTACCAACACAATCTAGAAGAAGGTGCAGACGGGCAGCAGGTGGTGTCTTGAGACAAGCTGCAGAACTTGCTGCATGCTCTGATGATGCCAACATATCATGAAGGGATCACCAACCCCATATTCTAACCCCCAACACTCATGCCATTCTGTGGAGCATGCAGTACATGTAAATGCACAGGATTTGGATCATAATGAATGTGCACGCAGCCATACAGATAAGGTGTATCTTTCAATTGCATCTACTATTGCAGGGGCCAAGGGTCAGATCTTGTGTACCGAAGTTCAGGAAAGAACAACACACAGTGCACTTGAAGTCGAGGTTGAAATTGAAAGTTCACGGCCTCCTGAACTCCCATCCACCGAGGAGGAGTCTGACAAAATTGAAGATGTTCCGGATGACATGGACTATGATCAAGATAAAGATTGTGATCCATCAGAGCCTGGACAGAAATGTGCTTTTCTGCTGAAAAGCAGTGTCACTAGTCAAGGAGAGCAGGAGGAGAATGTGACCACCGAGGCAGAAGTAATAGAATCTCTCCCCACCTTGTGTAGTGTATCTTTAAGAAACCGGCTTCCTGTCTTAGATCATAGTGCAGTGTATCATCAGGTGCCACCTAAAAGAGCACCACCACCGCTCCCAACACTGCCACCACCAGCACAGTGTTCAGAAGTACCCAACATGAGTGTGAACATCCAAAGTGTGGCAGTGCTGCACACACAATAAAATGCTAATTAATCTGGCCACTTGCACAATGAAAGGCATGGACCAACTTTGCCACCACAACATTGCAAACCCATTTAATGCAGCAACATTCACATACATGGCAAGAACTCAAAAGACCTGGGCCCAGATTACAGAAACTTTGCACTGGTGCAAGGGAAAAGTTGCACAGTATTAGCAGTAGGGCAAAGTTTTCCCTATTTTTAAATACACTGGGACACATGAGAAAACTATTGCACCAGACAAGTGCAGTTTGACATATTAAAAGCACGAGGGCAAAAACTGCGCTAGTGCAAAAAGATACATTTTTGATGCATTTTTGCGTCAGGGCAGAGTTTGTATTAGCACCAGGGCAAACATTGCCCTGGTGCAAAAATGCAGTAGAAAAGCATCTTTTTTGCACTAGGACAATTTTTGCCATGGTACTTTTAATATGCCAAACTATCCTTGTCATGGTGCAGTTGTTTTCTAGTGTGTGCCAGGGTTTTTAAAAATAGGGCAAACTTTGCCCTAGTGCTAATACTGTGCAACTTTGCCCTTGCATTGGCGCAAAGTTTCTGTAATCTTCTGAAGTGCACCCTTCCCCATAACAAAAGACAAGCAGCATTCCCCATTCTGCACAGGCACCCCTGAAAATACTAACATTGTTGCTTTACTTGGCAGTGGTAAAAAAAAAACGGATTTGTTGTGGAAGCATTTCAGTGCAGACAAAACACTTTGCAACCCCAAGCCCGACAGCACCTGGTCAATGAAAATAGTGCCATTGTGTTGATGGCAGAGCACATGACCTACTCTTTCATTGAGAAACCTGGATTTCGGGTGGGTTTTGGCTCAGCGATCAGCTGATCACCGATTGGAAATTCCCAGCCATTTCTTTTTCCCAAATAAGGCGATCGCCGAATTGAACAACCATGTTATGGTTACAGTGGGATGGGTTCTACAGCATTCAGAGTGTTCAAAAATCCATCTTACTATGGAGATGTGGGTCAGTGGTCAAGGCTGTGGGGGCAGTGTAATGCAATACACACAGCATAGCACTAGACAGCATTAGCAGTTGCTGAACAATGTCTGCTCTGTGTTGCATTCTTTTGAGAAGGCTGCTAAGTGGGTTAGCTGCCACAGTGAGCAGTGACGTGTCGAGTTGCAATGAGGTCCTCCCTCTTGTATACCAGCTAGAACTAAACATCTGCAACATGGCAAAGGCCTGTGACTAGACTGTGATGGCGAGGTGGCACAACTGCTGAAGGACCTGCTTACAACCTCGCATGGTGATCCGTGAGTAGTCAGAATGAAAGGTAACATCAAGTACCCGCTGGCCTCTGTTTTAAACCCACATTACAAGGTGAAAATGGCTGCTTTTAATAATGTAGATGTGTTATATATTTAGCGCTTTCATCACAGTGCTTTACATGGAACTTATTAACAAACAATGTCACCCAAACGCAGTTGTTACTTGTTTATCGACCTCGGAAGGATGAAAAGTTAGGTTGGCCTTGCCGGGATTCATACCGGCAAACAGCAGATCACACAGAGGCCGTATCGGTGAGCGCTCAACCTGATGAGCTGTCTTACAGGATATATGAGTATATGAATCAACATGGTTGTCATCCCCTACCAGGTCAAAGCATTATTTGTGGTTCTTCGTCCTTATTTTCACCCCACATCCACTTTAAAAAAGTGTACTTCATTTGAACAGCTGAACCATTTTCATTCCAGAAAACAGTTTTATTTGGTCTAGATAAACTGGACAATAGTGCATAGTTGGCTGCTTTCATTCAAGGGATTATTTTTTGGGAAATGATCTACCATTTTAAAAGGAAAGTGACAGCATGTTTAAGTCAGTGTCAGGGCTTTGAGCAGGTTGATTGCTTGTATGCCAGCAGTGATATCATGCTCATTTAAAGATCTGATATTACACTTAAAATGTAGCATTCTGTTTCTGTTCTCAGTTTGCGTATACTTTGCAATACCTCACAACCAAATGTATTCAAATGTTACCCCCTTTACTTGGTGGTTTTTTCTGCCTGAAAAAAGCAGGTGTTCTGGAATGCCCATCTTTGGTATGTGTCTCAGACACATCAATGTCTATGCATCCTCACCTTCTACTTCACTGTGTTGAATGTGCGTTCCCTAAATCTCGGCCTGCACACTTGAGTGGACACTCTCAGAAAAAAAGAAACATGCATGTTTCCTCCTTATGTGAGGTTTACTGCTTGGCAATGACATTCAACAAAAATATGTGCATGTTTCCAACTTTTACTCCTCTGCTGAGCTGAATGTGCCAATCGTTTTCAGCTGTTGTGGGTTTTTACACTGGAGAGATGCTCAGTTGGTTCCTAATGTGGCGTTAACACCCGATTCAGCGGGCCGTAGCGGTTGTTAAGGCCATTTGCACCCCGGGTTACCAAAGCAGCAACCCGGGGTGCTAAAAAAAGGATCTTCCTTCCTACAAGAAGACAGGCGCGGCGTACCGTTGCAGCAAGGAAAGTCCTTTACCAACATGGCCACCATGGAAACATAAGGTGAGGCTCCGTACGGAGCCCCTCTTCCCATTCCATTGCAGCTGTTTTGCCCAGAGAGGAAGGTCTGCCGCAGCCGCAATAAGGTAAGTTGGGATGGGGGGTTTAAAAATACAAAAAGGGGATGGGGCTGGGGGAAAATAGCAGCGGGGAGCCGGGTGTCAAGCGGCTTGGAATGTGGGCTTACACCGGCAGTTCAAGCCTGCGCTCCTGGCCACCTGATTGGCTGCCCCGCCGCAACCACCGCCCGGGTGCTAATATGCCTTTTGATCTCTAAATAAATAGCTCAGAGGGCTACAGGTGTATTACTGGCACTCAGAAAATAAGTGATATGTGTTTCTCCATCAAGCAGTGTTTCTATGTCTCCCAGAAAAGAGCAATCAGAAAATAATTTTATTTGAAATGGTAACAATAATGATGCCATACATACAGAGTTGGGAGGAATCAAGCGTAACACGCTGTATAAACTTGAAATAATTATTGTTCTTGTTTTTCCTTTTTATTTGGTGGGCGTCTTTATATGTTGTATTTGTGTTTATTTATTTTTTTGGGGTAAGGATTGAAACTGGGGATTGTAAAGTTGAACAAGAATGACAAAAAAACAAAAGGTAACTAAGGCTGGCTCAGTGGGATCTACCAGGTGGCAGAATGACATTTACTGAGGTGGCTACCCTTGTGACACGCCTCTCGCTCGATATGTACCCACAAAGCCACAACATGGCAAATGCTGAAGACCTGGGTAAAGAAGTCCCTGCATAGCAGGCCCTCCCTCTGGCCTTTGGGGGATGGTTACCTTGGCAACTACTGCTGGCCTCTTCGTGTGTGCTAGAAAGATGGGGCTGATGGGGGACCTGCAGAGACACAAATGTTATGTGTCCTCCTCGGGTGACTCATGATACTACAAGTGGTTAAAGTGGTGCCCTTTCCCATGCCAACCACGTACCTACCAACGCTGCACACCACCATGGCTGCCTGTTTAGTTGGCTGGCTCCTGTGAAGCTGAAGATAAATACCTCCATTCCCATGAGCACTAAAAACCTTTCAGGTCCACTCCACCCATGCCTGAGGTCTTATAGAGCCCTCCTGCCTCAGCACAGGTGCTGTACCTCAACTGCATAAAGCAGATTCTGCTGCAGTTTCTGGGTCTGTCCTGGGGTCTTCTGGTTTGGGACAGTGGAGGACTTAAATTTAAATGTTCTCTTCCCCTTTCCTTCAAGTACTCCCAGACCCTTCCCCGGCTACATTTTTCAAGTAAACAGTTGATATACACCAAACACCCACATACCAAACAGCCAGCTCTTTCTCCGTGTGTCTTCCTGTTCTCTCTCTCTCTCTCTCTCTCTCTCTTCTCTCTCTCTCTCTCTCCCTCTCTCTCTCTCTCTCTCTCTCCCTCTCTCTCCTCTCTCTCTCTCTCTCTCTCTCTCGTCCCCTTTTCCTCTCTCTCAATCCCCACCTAAAGATAACAACAGGAAACAAATAACAGGAAGTTTGTAATGTAGTTTCACTTTCTCTTGCTGGGTCGAGCTCCAATGCGAGCAATAGAGAGCTCTTGGCTCGAAGTGAACTGAGCCAATTTGAATTACGCATTAGTCAAATCAGGCTTTTACTGACTCCACTCAATTCCACTCTCGAGCCATCGCTATTTTACTGTTAATGTGTTCCATTTTGAGTCAGCTCAAAATGTGTGCTGCGCTTCGACCCCATACACAGCCTGCAGGTTAAGTCATCTAAAATCCTCTCAAACCAGTTTATTAAAGTCTTGTCTTTCCAGTACCAATGCTGACAAATCACCAGCAAGCACCTTACAGGCTTCTAGGTGTGGGATGAGGATATGGACAACAGATCAAGATGCAAAATAAAATAGAAACCTTTGAAATTAATTAGTTTGATGTATGGCTTTTAAAGTGATATCAGTACAGGGAACGCAATCCAGTAGAACGATGTAAACATGGTTTGTTTGTTGTTGACTCAATGATTGTGGATTTCAGGGGAAAGTAACCCCTTTTACTTGGACTAGGACTGCAAACCTTCTTCTTTGAAAGGTTGTTTTTCTCAGTACGTTTCTGAGGGGCCTCGATTTTATGAGAGTGGCCACCAGAGAAACCTCTGCGACATTGCGGGCCATATGGCTCAAACCTTAGAGTGGAGATTAATATTGTAAACTACTAATTCATGATGACAGTGAAGTATAACGCTTCTATTTCCAGAACGGCTCTGTAATTCTGTGCAAGATGAAAGCTCATGAATAACATTTATTTTAATTTGACTGGTTATTAAATAACAGTTAGATGAGGTGTACGCGTGTGGCCTGTGCCTCAGCCAATCCAGATTGACCTGTCTGAAGTGATTCAAGTAAGGTGGGCTGGAGGGAATTCACACTTTTGATGTGGTATTAAAAGTTATTGTAGGGTGCACAAGGAGTCATTTTCCTATGCAGAGGTCAATCTGGGGCACAGGCACACAGTGGCAGCAGATATAACCTCTGTGTCATCAGTTCTACCCAATGGTCATTCTTTAATGTAATGCCATGCAAGTGGAGAATTACACTCAGAGATATCTCTTTTGAGTCATAGTGGGATGGGGAATGGCTTGAGTGCTGTCCTACCGGCTGGTGGAACGGTGCAAAGAGCCCCATATCAGGCTTCTGTTCGTTAGGTTCGTTAAACCGGATAGTTCAGGGCCAGTCAGTAGCTCCTAGAAGAGTCAGAACCAGCGAGTTGGAGCCAAGTGTAGGGCATTTGTTCTGCACTGTCAGAAAGTACCCTGCCTGGCCAGAATGGTGGGTGGTTGGACCACCAAAGGTATGGATTGTGGCATGGGGAGGATTCCCTGGCCAACCCCGCCATTTAACCCACAGAGGACAGGCAATCACCACAGGAATACAAATAACTACTGCCCCTTTAAGTGGCAGGATACAACATGCATCTTCCTAGCTGAGTCCCAAGGTTGCTAGAAATCTTGAACGCATCTACTCTGGAAACACACACTCAATATGGTATTGGAACAATCCAAACCACAGCATTGGCTCGTGAGAGTCGAAGTGGACAAGTTGTTGGGCATACTTTACTGGAGTGGAAGAGGAAGCTGGCGTGAGCATACCACTCTGTGTGGCGATGCTGGAACAAGGAAACTATAAATTGGCTTCTTCCACTTTACTTAGCCACTGCGCCTGCGGACCTGCAATGCGAAAATCCACCGCACCATGCACACTAGGTAACGTTTCCTTGCACTCCAGATCATCCAATACAGAGGTCATGTTTTACTAGCCCCACAGATGAAAGAGCTTGCAGCACCCGAAGCACCAGAAAGGAACAGAGAGAGTTGGGGCAGGTGGCAGGAGGGCCGAGAGAGGCAATCAGAAGGAGGGAGGCGGAGAGAGTAAGCAAGAGATGGAGAAAAGCATCTTAAGTAGGGAACAGGAAGGGGAGATTCATCAGGTGTAGCAGGAGTGGAGCATAACAAGATGAGAGAGAAAAAGAGGAGGAGGGTCGTGTGGGAGAGGGCAAGTCATGGCCTGGGAGGTGTGAATAAACTAAGAGAGGTGTCAAGGGGAACTCTGAAGCTGACCATGTGGTGCTTGAAATGGTTGAAGTAACAAGGATATTGAAGAGTGTCAAGGTGTTGTAGGTGACGTCAGTGATCAGAAAGAAGAAGGACAAGGGAATACAAGGTTTTCCAATAGTTATGGGCACGGGGCTAAAACGTGAGGTGGTGGGAGACCTGGTGAAAAGCCAATGGAGGCACAGGGGTGGCATACAGTTCCCCTAAAGCCTCTGGAATGTATGTGCCACCAGTGTTGACCCTTCTGGGTGATACTGCACTGGCGAGTTAGACCTTTCCTCAGGAAGACCCAAGCAAACTACAGATACCAAAATCAAAACTGGAAGACCAGAAACACCCATCTGACAAGGCTTGTGAGTCATTAACTGGGCCAGTTCTTCTTTTTGTTTTCACCACTTTTTGCAATCCTGTACAAAGCCACAATAAACCTTGTTGTGCCTTTTTGTGAAAAGCACTTGTCTTTGTGACAAAACTTTGTCCAGTTACAAGTGCCAGGAACTGATTTGACTGAAGACAGCTATGAAACAGTGTTGACAAAAGAACCAGTGAGGGACCGGCCAAGTCCTTATGAAGGCCATGCCAACAGTAGAAGGAGAGATAGAAATGTTCTTCTGTACTTCTGTATTTAACACATTGTTATATATGTGACCAGTGGACAGATACACGAGGGTCATTGCTGTGCATTTTTCTAGGATAATATACACACCCCTACACAGATGCATTTTAATGGTATGAATGTGTATCTAATTTAAACTTCAATATCTGTAGTATTTAAAGGTGTGTGTTTTCAGACACATATATTTGGTGTATATATATATATATATTTTCTTTTTTTTGATTTAAGAGTTTTCTAATGTTTATGTAGCTTGTACAATAGAATTACTATCGTTTTTGACTCTGAAAATCAGGTTTTATTAGCCTCAATGAAGAATACCTGAAAGATGTTGTGAATGTATAGCCAACACCCACCAACTTAGTCCTATATGTATTTATTTATTTGAATTGTTGTTTAGCGCCAGCCTTACTCAGAGAGTCTCGAAGCGCCTTACATGGTTGAAAGATTGAAAAGGTGGGAGTTGAAAAAACTAATTTACAAAATGTTTTCAGAAAAGGATAGAACAATTAGGATAGACAAGTGATAGCAGGGAAGTTGTCCAGGGTTATGTGCGGGGAAACAGGTATGTTTGAAACTCTTTCTGAAAGTACCTATGGAGGATGCATTGTGTAAGTGAAGAGGTATGGTTTTCCATGCCCTGGGTGCCCATTGGGTAAATGCTTGATTTGTGTGCATGTGAATGTGTAAAAGGTGCTCGCTGGCTTGTCTGGTGTATGTGTTGGTGATAGGTTTCAGTTTGTCATGGAGATGAGGTCTAGTTTTGACATGGATGGCTTTGAAAGCAATGCAGTGTCCTTTGAATGTAACTTTCTGGAGACTGGGGATCCAGGGGAGCTGGGCAAGTGCGCAGGGTGATGTTTGTATAGTTGGAGGATGAGTCTGGCTCCATCGATTTGTATGGCTTGCAGGGCTGTAAGGGCGCTGTTAGGGAGTCCAGTTGTAGAAGTGGAAGGCATGACAAAATGGGGAAGGCCGTGTGGGTGACCACAGGCAGAGCCACAGTGTTGGGTCAGGGAATGAACAGATCCTGGTGGGGTGTGCTTTGTGTATGCATACTGGGTCTCCCCTCGGCCAATAATAGACAGACTACTCAGAAAACTGGCAACACACATGAAGGTACCAAAGTCTTTGCAGAAATCCGGAAACCAATGTATTACAGATAGGGAATTAGGCTCATTGCCAGCAGAGTAAATAAGGCATAGTGGACATGGATGATTGTCTGCACCGGGCTGCAGGCACAAGGCAGCCAATTGATGGCAGGCATGCTGGCTGGGGACTCCCGGAGGAAGAGAGGGAGAGTTGAGGGAGAGATAGAGAGAACGAGACAGAGAGGCAGAGAGAGGCACAAAGAGAGGGAGAGAGAGAGAGAGAGAGAGAGACAGAGACAGAGACAGAGAGACAGAGAGAGAGGCACAGACAGAGATGCACAGAAAGAGAGAGTAAGAGAGAGAGAGTAAGAGAGAGAGGGGCAGAGTCATACGTGAGCATGTTAGGAAGAAAGGGGCACCAGGGGAGTGGAACGGGAGTAGGTAAGACTGAGAGAAGTGTAACTGCTAAGGGGTCCTGTAGCTCCTCTGCCCCCCACCCACTTGCCCAGTACAGCACTGCAGCTTTAAAAAAAAAAGAGAGCAAGCCCTGGTCCTCGGTCCACTTATAAGGCTGATGTTCCGTCCCTTCAGAGCCCGACCGTTCCCTCCTCCCCCAGATGGAAACAATAGTTCCCAGGGTCCAAGTTGCAGGAAAAAGCTGGGGATTCACACAGTGTAGGATGACACATGCAGGCACACATGCCCCTTCCACAGCTGTCACTTCCCCATCCAGTGGGTAGGGGAAGAGTTACTCAGGAAGAGATGCAATTATGAATACAGTTGCCCAAGTGACATAACGGGGGTGAAGGAGGTCAACATGATTCACATGGTCAAAGTGATGGACAAGGGTGGGGATATGCCAGGTGGGAATCATAATAAATGGTTTCCAGGAAGGGAATGGAGGGGCTAGGCTACCAGGCTGCAGAGTGTACACAGGAAGGGGAGTCAGATGAGTAAACATACCCCATGATGAACACAATAATTCCCACATAGTTGTTCCAGGGTCCAGAGGGGCTGGTGACAGGAAGACGGGGTGGTAGTGCAAACATAGGCAGGGCAGAAACTGTTCCCAGGAGGGCTGCAATAGATGCCAAGTTAAACACAGCTGTTCAAGTGACTGAAAGGGGAGGAGGAGGTCACAGGATGGGGACAGTAGGATACACATGCAGGGGTTGGAGAGGACTACAGAGGGCAGGGGAAGAGCTCCACAGGAAGAGGTGATTCAATGGCCGTAAAACTGGCAGGCGGCAGTTAGCTGTGTATGGGGTGATTGATTGATTGATTATTTATATAGCACCTATACACAATGTGTTTCAAAGCGCTTCAAGGCAGGGAGGGAACAAGGGAGAATACAGTGACATTCTTACAGTCTTTTATACATTCAGAATGTGAATTTAACATTCGTAATCAGCCTGGCGACATTTCAGATAGTGCAAGAGCATTTGACAATGATAGGAGGGGGGGGGGGGAGGAAAATGAGACACACAAGCGGTTCCATTACTATGCCTGGCGACAATTGAGGTAGTGCCGGAATTTACAATGGGGGGGAGATGGAAGGGGGACAAATTTCATGTTATTCATCAAAATGCAACATCCCCTGTGCCTGGGCCACTGCAGTCACATACAGTGAAATACATTTGTGAAATGAAATGTCATGTGATACATTAAAATGTACCAAGTATATATGAAACACAGGTATGCAATGCATGAAAATGCAACAAGTAACATATATCAGAAAGAACATAGGTATCTACCCGTGCAGACTGCAATTTCCACACAGTGAGCAGAGCATTTCCATAGTCCAGCTTAGATCGAAGCAGTGTTTGCACTGCATTGCGGAAGTCATCAGGGGGATGGACATGTCTGATTTTGCGCAGGAGGTGTAGTTGTAGATTGCATTTTTTGGTTCCAGCGACTATGTGGTGTTTGAAGGAAAGGTGGGTGTTGATGATGAAGCCAAGGGATATGACAGGTCTGGTGAAGAATGTGAGTGGCTTGTCCATGGCGAATTCTTGGATACAGGATGTGAGGTCAGTTTTGTGCCTGATGTTAGGTCAGTTTTGTGCCTTGGACAGATGAGGAGGTATTCTGCTTTGGAGGGATTGAGTTTGAGGAAATGGGTGGTCATCGAGTTGGTGATGGTGGAGAGAAAGAGTGTGGAGTTGTGAAGTGGATGGATGAAATTTGGAAGTATATTTGTGTGTCATATGCATATTGGTGGAAATGGATGTTGTATTTGCTAAGTGTCTGTCCAAGGGATTCAACATATATCTTAAAGAGGCGTGAAGATAGGGAGGAGAGTTTCATGACCCGATACTTGACAGGGGTGGAATCCGATCGATAAAAGGGTATGCAGATAAAGTGTGTCCTCTTAGTTAGAAAGGAAGTGTACCAGTCGAGTATGGTGCCAGAGAGATTCAGCCTTTGGATTAAGATGTCTAGTTGATGGTATTGAGGGCAGCAGAGAGGTCAAGGAGTTTAAGCAGCACTGTATGTGCGTTGTCTGTGATGCTGTGGAGGTCAACGAGGAGGCAAAGAGTAGGTTGTTTGTGGTGATGTGTTGTTGCATTTAGGTAGTGACAATACATTTCATGATTGTGTTGAGGTATGGTAGGATAGTAATGGTGCTATTTTTCACTGATTGTCTGGCTGAGAGATTTTCTTTGAGAAGGGGTGAGATTTGTCAAGTTTTGACTTCAATGGGGAAAGTACCATGTGAGAGACATGAGTTGATAATGTTGAGCCAGTGGGGAGCTATGGTGGTGATGCAATTGGATTCATCTTGAGTGTGTAGGTTTTATTTTGTCAGTGAGGGTGATGAGGGTGTCAGTGTCCATGGGGTGGAAGGTGTCCCATGTTTTGGAATGTTTGGGAGTGGGGTGTGTGAACAGGAGAGCTGCGGGGAGGGCTATCCTGATGATATGCATTTTGGAGTTAAAGCAGTTCATGAGGGTGTTGCATACATATACTGTTTTGCTGATAGTGCATTCCACTGAGTCTTGCTAGTTTCCAGCTTGCATCTGTGTTCACACCTTCCAATGAGGTTAGCATAACTGGCTCCACCTCCCTTTCTCTGTTCCAGACACCTCCATATTTCACGAGCCTCCGACTTGCCTCTCCCTTCCTGTCCTTTACTTCCCTCCTCCAGTCCTGATCTCCTACTCATCTTGGTAGTTCATCTGCTAGCATACCCCTGTTGGCCACTCCACCTATACTATTTGCATCCCCCACTCAACTTGATGTGTGCTGCCTTTGTATTGCAGTCTCCTTTAGTATTACCCCGTAGATCGGTCCAAAGAGTTTTCTTCAAGTATTCCTCTCTGTCTGCTTTCGGTCTGTTCTTACATTAATCTGACCATGATCCCTCAGCACCGTAACCTTCTTCCAGACGGTTATCCACACAGTTTAGAGGCCTATTTTCTGTATGCCTACTTTAGGTGCTCTTCATTTAACTCCTCACTAAGTGTTGGCATTATTTCACATGCTTTCTTTCTGATTGCTTATCTTCTGTATTATATGCATAAACCATTGGACAATGCTGTGAAACCCATTGGGTCCTGGTCCGGGCTATAGAAAAATAAATAAGAAAGATGAAACTATATTTATCAACTGTTAAAACCGGACAAATGTATTGTACTGCAACATGTGGTAAGTGTAATTGTGCCATGTTCTTATAAATGGGTATCTGGTAATAATGACCCCATACATAATGTCCTCAGGAAAAGCCATTGGCAACTTCATATATGGTGACATTATGCACAGGGACAGGTTGCAGCGATGTCCCCTGCTCCCCTTGTAAAAAGAAATGTTTTTAAAATAAAATAATTCAATAAAAATAAAAATCAGGGGTTGCAGGGATGTCCACAGCATGTTCAATGTAATAATGGGCCTCATTCCGGGTTTGGAGCTAACCAGGGAGTAATTAGCTCCATGGTTGCATCCGAAACCGTCCCAAATCCGGCATGGTGAATGGAGTAATTACCGGTCCATTCCAGGGTTGGAGGGACCAGTAATTCCCCATTCACCTTTTGCCCTTCCCCATTCCCATTTCTGCCCCATAGGGCTCAATGGGAATGGGGAAGGAGGTATTTACGGCATCGTAAATTACGGTATCGTAATTAGCTCCGAAGTACCTTTGCGGGTCCTGTACTTAACTCCTGCTAAAAGCAGGAGGTAAGGAAGGACCCGCAAAGGGACCTCGGAATACGGAGGTAAGGGATTACCGGGATCGGCACCCTTACCGGTGCCCGTAATTCCTTACCTCCAACCTCGGAATGACCCTCAATGTCTTTGTAAAGAACGGTGACTTTTTTGTCAGGAGACATTTTTGCCGGGACATTATTACAGGGAACCTATAAATGTTCATATGAGTGCACAACGGGCTTTATTGTATATAGACATAGGATCTAGGCCAAAAATATGTATCGAGTTGCACTGGGTGTCTCACTTCTGGGAAGCTTCCCTCTCAGGATTGTGTATAGAGCTTACTTTAGCACACGTTATTTGTGTTACTTAAAATTGCAGGTTTAATGTTTCACAAACTGTAAACAGAAGCTATGTTGCTGCCTTCTCACCGCAGGATGCATGAAACTCAGGCAAAGAAAACATCTTCCCTGCCAAGAACACTTAAGTGCCTCTGAGCTACCTTCATTCACTAGGCGTGTGAGGGGGGACCGTAGCGGCACAACCGCGGCACAACTCGCCCTTAATCTGCCTCTCACAACCACCTTGTGAGATTGTCAATCGCAAGAGCAATGTTTCTGCAAAGTGCAGCGTTGTTGTGCGAGAAAAAAGAGGCATTTTCTGTAAGTGACATAAAAGAGGCATTTTCTGTAAGTGACATTTCATAAAACATTTACCCGAACTATGGGTAATTGTGTAGATTTGAATAGAGGACTTCCTAAAACAGTTCATTGGTGCTTATTTTGTCAACTGTAGGGTGACCAGACGTCCTGCTTTTCCCGGGACAGTCCTGGGAAATCCCCCTCCGTCCCGGGATGGTTGGTTGGCTACAGTAATTAAAATTGATATTCATTTTTACAACACTTTCTGAATTTTGAAGTTGGAGGATTGTCTCAAACCCCCATCCTTTCAGACACAAGTCACAACCCTTACTAACTGTACCACAGAGACTGGCTTGGAAACGATCGTACAGCAAGCCATGTGATTTCAATTAGAGCAAACGCTTGTTTTGAATTAACATGCCAAGATTCACAGAAAAGACTGAACAAATGAGATCATATACAGTTTATAGAAAGGAGAAGTGCAGGAAATATGATTGGTTGGTGGCTGTGGGGGCGTGTTTGGGGAGGGGTGGTAATTGGTGGGCTGCGATGGGATAGTCCCTCTTTTATGTTGTTGTTCATCCCGGTTTTTCGTTTTGGAAATCTGGTCAGACTAGTCAACTGCCAGAATGACAGAGGTCAGAGTTAATCTGTTGTGATTGTTGACAAACACAATTAGTTTGTACAGAGATCTTTGCAGTAGGGGCATTAACCGGGTGGCGTACGTTAGTAAAAAGCTCAATCCTTACACACTGTGTTACTTACACGAGAATGTTGATGGTGTGAGAGTTGCTGCACACTTGGATCAGCAGAGTGGCGACTAGTCTGTGGTTATACCACGAGCGTCAGTGATGTGCATTAGCAGTGTTCTAGGTGCAGCAGCTCCGGAGGATGACAGGGTACTTCAGATTCCAGAGACCGCACCGTAGTGTCATAATGGACGTATGAGAGAAGGAGTCTGCAACCTCTGGCTCTCTAGATAGTACTAGACCGCAACTCCCTTGATCCCTCACCATTGATTATGCTGGGCATGGCTGATGGGAGTGGTAGTTCAAAACATCTGGCGAGCCAAAGGTTGATGACCGCTGCATTAGAGTAAAGGCTACTGCAGCCCACAATCAAGCAATCGCATCATATTTTAAACAGAGATGGTTAGTATTACAGAACGGGGAACTTCTCCCCTCCAACACTGCTTCTAACAGTGAAATAGGTTCTGTGCGCTTATTGGAGTGACATTGTTACATGATGTCCATGTCAAGGATTCATTCCTCAGACAACTGCAAAGAGAGGGGAAATTCAAATAATTACTTGTGTACGTCTCAAGTAAAGTATCCGCAAATTGAATTACAGCCACACAGTAATTCCCCATGCACAAAGAAACTAAAAGAACATAAATAATCGTATGCCGTTGTTTTAATGGAGTAAATTACATCAAACTAATTTACATGGTTGCAATTAATTTGAATTACTTTGTGCATGTATTTAAGCGTCTAAGGGCTTAAGGGGATCTGGGGAGCTGTGGTAGGGGTGGTAGTGAAGGGGGAATAGGGTATGCGGGGGATCCCCCTATAAAAACAAATTGAAAAAAAATGAAGTAATGACAACAAAGTAAATTACCACAAAGTAATGTAATTCATTGTAATAATTTTGAACCGAAAGAATCAGATATTCAGAATATTCAGTTTGTGCCCTGAATTTTAGATAATTATATTTACTTTATTCACAGGCAAAACGGGAACAAAGTGCAATTCTGTAAGGCTGAAAAGTGAGAAAACATTCATATTTTAACCTGAACGTGATGACAACTTTGGGGAAAATTAGCTACTTTTATGAAATAAATATTTTAAATAGGAAAATCTATTCCTGTGGATTTGCTCCTGTCCCAAATAAGACTTTGCCAGGCTTCATGCATGAATCAGGTCAATGCATGTGTGTCAGTGCCGGCTGCGCAAGTGGACGGGCTTTAACACCCCCTCAGCCGATCATAGTGAGAGAGCCAATCAACCCAGTAGGGCTCTACTAGGGTCTTCTACTGAGGAGATTTTTGTAAAATAAATGGTTAAAAGGATGCATTTTACAGCACCCTTTGTACAAAAAATAAATGAATGGGGTAAAAATCCACACAGTTTACAATTCATTTTGTAGGGTAACACGAATCCAATGGAGGCCAAGTAACCAACAGTTCACAGGAGTATTTTTAATACATTCTCGTGATGCCTTTGCACACACTATGTGCCAATATTCTGCCAGTATAAACAAATATGTGCCTAACATGTAAAACTGGATGCACCAACATATGCCAGTAGGCCCAAATAAGAAAATACTCATGTTTGCTTTGCCCATAATCCCAGATATTATATTATAAGCAAATATGTTGTCTTTGTCAATATATGTCAGTAATCCCGATGCAAGCCTATTCTCCTGTTGGCTTTACCCACAATGCCATGTCATCCCACTGTAGGAAAACACAGCCATATTGGCTGCGCCAATGTAGGCCAGTAGGTCTGTGTAAGAACACTCAACACTCAAGCTGGCTTTGGCCATAATGTATCTGCAAAATGCAACAGTAAGAACATATGTCCATGCTGGCTGCACCAATGGCAATGGAGACCAGTGTGCCCACACTCATCATGTTGACTTTGCCCATAATGCCAGTACAAAAATGGCTTTTTATTGTGTGAATACGTGACCATACTGACTGCATGAATGTTGACCATTGTGTTCACATACGAATACTCACATGTTTGCTTTGCCCACAAGGCTAGAATAAAATGCCACGTCTTTATAAGAAAACCTTTCCATACTGGCTGCATCAATGTACGCCATTATGCCCATGTAAGAACAATCATAATATTGCCATATTGTTCATAAAATATGCTTTGCCATTATAAGAACACACATCCATTCTTCCAATATGGGCCGATATGGACTTGTAAAAAACTCATTCTGGCTTTGACCAACACTGCCTTACAAAATACCTTGTGACTGTAAGAAAACATGTCAGTGCTGCCTACACCAATACAGTCTCCCAACGCCCATATAAGATCACCAATCAAGTTTGCTCTGCCCACAATGCCAGCACAAGTCATGCCAAATTGCACACTGTAAGAAAACATGTCAATACTGGCAGCCCCAATATAGATCTATTAGAGGCTGTCACAAATTTTTATTGGTCGGACGGACACAAGCCTTCTCGGGTGGATTGGAGACAACACACCTCCAACCAATAAGGAATTATCCACTAGGCTATCTTGGAAAACCTACCTCGTGGATCCTTCTGCATATACAGGAGTTCTACATGACACCCCCCTCTATTCTGTTGTCTTTACATACAGGAGCTGCACAAGGGTTAAAAAATTATTAGACTTTGATATACAAACAACAAGATATATGGGGGATAGATATATACAGTTGTTAGGATTACCTGAGGTCTGATCAACTTCACCTTGTAACCTCGGTGGCATCTCAGAACATCAATAGGCTCTTGAACATCAAATATTCATAGGATGAATTATATAGAGCAAGTGTGAACATACTGAACACCTTGGAGGATCCTTGGTGGGAAAAGACAGTTGCAGGAACAGCATCCCGATAAACTGAGCCTTCCTTACATTGTGTGTAGTGTGCATGTGATCCCCTTGACACAAGTGCGTGTACAACGAGGGGTTTAGAAAAAAGGACCATACTGCATGGTCATGCACCACGCAACATCCATTCCTTTCGGGATGTAAAACTCAATGCTCTCCGCCCTTGGATACTCATTTATCGGTTGCGGGCCGCTCCAAGCCACCAGGGGAGCCGATAGGCTCCAAGGAAGGAAGACGACTTGGAATGACTAACTCATCCCCAAAGAGACAGTAAATTGGTCCGAGGTACGGGGGCATAGCAGAGACTCACTCCGTGCCTGCACGCACACACATACATATTCACAGAAGTAACCATACAACATACATACTGCTTCTCATTGTATCATATAAATGGCACACACTGCTAGTGGTTCACAGGTGCGTCACTATAACATACAGAAAGTCTACTGTTCTGCAGGAATACAGGGATGAAAAGTGTGTAAAGCGCCCTCACTAAAGCAGCAGTGATCACATTCTTAAAGCTGACAGGTATATCTCCTTAAATCCTTTGGTAAGGTGTGTGGATTGCAGACTAGCCTCTTCATGAGGATTTGAACTGGCACAACAGCAATACAAACAATACAATACATAACAAAAATTGTACAAGGGTTCTAAAATAAAATAATTCTGATAAAGATTCTATAAATTAACAAAAATGCACACAGCAGTACTGGCCCACCCTTATAAAAGGGAAACACGTAGAAAGCAGATTTTAAAATAAAGGCGCCCTTTGGGTTTCTCGACAGGGTTGCTTGCTCAGGCAAATCTTTCAGCAGAAAAATGACAACGTTATTTGATATTCCTTTCAAAAGGGAAAGAAGCCCGATTAAAAGTCACTATGGACCTTTAGGTTGTACGAGGGGGAAAGGGCCTATTCAAATACATGTGGTATCTTGCATTTGGGGTTCAACTGCATGGAGCCAAGCTTCTGGGTGCTATACTACAGTCAAGCCAGTGTCAATACAGCTAAGTCAGGATTTTCCAATGGTGAGCCAGTTTGAAGTGCATGCTACCGGTGCATTGAGTCAGCATTCAAGAAGGGTCCAGATAATGTCTTCCAGTGAGTTGAGTCAGGGGTTGAGTCAGCCTTGAGAGGATGCTTCTCAGCGATTGAGATGGGCAAGTTGATGGCTTCCAGCAGGTAGGACTGGTAAGAGTTGTCCCGGATAGTGGGGGCCAATTTCAATATAATAATTGGGGTGCTCTTGCCAACACTTTGGAAAACAGTGGAAACAAAGGAATGCAGCAAGTGTGTTAAGAGCTGCACATTATCATGTTGAAGGCAATCAGCAGGAGCTGAAACACTAAATGGCTGGTGAATAGCTAATAATTGCTATTTGTCAGCAATATGCTAATGCAAACAAAACCAGAGTAAAAGGCAGCAAGTTTATGACAGCAAGGGCAACCTGTAACATGTGCTGCAAAGGGCACATTTAATTTCATTTAAATTCTTTATTAAGTTGAATGCTTTAGTGCGCCAGCAAAGGCAGCATTTAACCTGCACGCAGCAAAGAGCACATTTAATGTCATGAATTAAAGAAATATGTTGCTCTTTCGTAACACTGCCAGCATGGGGCAGCTGCTCGGGCACCCCTTATTCTCAAGGCCCATTACAACTAAAAGAGTTGAAAGCCCCTGATGCCATCGCTGTCAAAAGGCCAGGCCAGCTATCCAGTCGAATCAAAACGGTCGATCCAGTCGATCCAATGATCAGGTAAAGGTGTGACAGACTGCTTCAATGGGTTAAGTCAACGTCCGGGTGGTTCTGCAACTGGGTAAGTGGTTTGAAGTGCTTGGACACAAAACTGTACGGTTTATGTTCTTTGTTTAAAACGATTTACAATCAAAAAGGCAGTCCCACGGGTCCTGTAGCAGCACAAAGTGAATCAAGCATGGTCAAACCAGCTCAAAATGTGTCTTTATGTCGACAACAGGCTTTGGACTTTAGAGAGGGCACTTGCAGTTCTGTCCCCTCCAGTTGAGAGTCTTGGATACAAGTGCCTTAATCCAGCCAGCTCAGTATCCCAGATAGTCACTGGGGATGGCTAGGGACAAGAGCTAGCCTTGTGCTAGGAAGTCTCTGGTCTTTACATCTCTAGCAGTGGACATTAGAACAGATCATACTGCCATCTATGTTTGTCCCGGGAGGATAGCTCAGCAGCTACGTGCTCATCTTGGAAGCAAGACGACACGAAGCAACACATGTTCGTTCCCCGGGTCCGCGCTTAGAAACCTCCGGGCATTAAGCGCATTATTAATGCAACTAAGACATATTCCTGTAACAGCGCCTTGATGCCCCCGGGTTGTGTGAGTGCTTTATAAATGCAAAATAAATAAATACGTTCCAAGACAATCCATTTGCAAAAGTGCCCGGACCATGAATTGACTAGTCAATCAATCAGTTTCTTGTGTAGCGCACTGTCACCAAAGGCATCATGGTGCTTTTGAGAGACTTGATGGATGAATCACATACAAAGGAGTGTTTTGAGATTTTGTTGAAAGAGTACAAAATATGTGGTACTTCGCAGCTGCAAAGGCAGCGAGTTCCAGAGCCTAGGCCTTGCAATAGAGGAGGCCATACCCCCCAATCGCTCATTTCTATATTCAGGAACGCGGAGGAGCACTGCATGGGTGGGTCTAAGAGGCCGACCCAGAATATAGCTCTGAAGCTTCTGCCGAAAGGCCAGACAGCCTTTACCACTCAATGCACGGTAAATCAAACAGGATGCTTTGAATTTAAGAAGAGGTTCTCCCCCTCTATATAGGAACACAGCGTCAAGGGTTTGGTTCACAACATGCCTGCTATGAGGGGTCCATTTCTGGACAGTCTCGCCCACACATCTGACAATCAGTCCCACTCCACCCAACCCCGGGTGTCCAGATGGGGCCGGTGTGGTGGAGAGCTTTAGGAGTTCCCCCAGTACATCTTGTCCATTACCAGCACTGTTTACAGAACTGGATTACAACTTTGGGTCATGAGTATCAAAACGTTCCCTTGCGCAAACAAATGGTGCAAGTTAAATAAACAGCTTTTTGCTGCTTAGATGATATGGAATAGAGCAAACAAGTTCATTATTTAAAAACACTTTTCACTGGGCAAATAGCAATTTTGTGCCAGTCAGATATTACGATGAGCTAAGTGCTCACCCCTGATATCTGTAAATAACCTGTTGCAGGTTCGAATACTGACCGGGTCAACTCATCCCTACAAAGTCAATAAATTGTGTGCCACTCTGTCAGATAATAATGTTATCTGTTATTTCAGTGCTCTGAGGCCTATAGTTGTGTAGCGCTATACAAGAACTATATTATTATTATGTTATGCAGCAAACATAGTACAGAAAACAGTCTGATTCATGTTTGCCATAGTACAAAAGTCTTTCTATAATACGGATTGTGACAAAACCTCTGTACTCCATTTCATACTGTCAAAGCATTTGGCCAATTTTTTAGCCCTGGAGCAAATATTTGATCATCTGACCCCAGATAGCTACACTACATGAAAGCAGTGATTCTGAAATCCAGCAATCATGTTTTAGACTGTGACTCTCAGGGCCGATTCATGGAATATTTGCCTGGTTCAAAGTGAATTTGCACTGCTGAAAAGTGACTTTGCACTGCCGACACAAACCCTGATTCATGGAACCGGGCACAGTGTATTTTTACAGTACAAAGTCCGGGCAAACTCAGCGCATAGTGATTTTTGCAGTACAAAATGACTTTGCCCCGCAAAAATACACTTTGCACGGTTCCATTAATCAGGGTTTGTGTCGGCAGTGCAAAGTCGCTTTTCAGCAGTTCAAATTAACTGTGAACCGGGCAAATATTCCATGAATCGGGCCCTAAGTAGCAAACACATGTTGCAAGTTGTGTTTCTGGGACACATTTTGGTGAAGGCCTGAAAGTGAACTGGAGGTAAAATTACAGAGCAATTTAAAAACGTTTTAACCTTCTCCAGGAGCCTTCTGTATACACTTCTTACAGGCAAGGCCTGCTGCAGTCCTCATACAAAATCTATTCCTGGGAAATCTGCCTCGTCCTTCTACACCCGCCCAGCAATTATGCTCAGAACGAAGGCCATTTGGCAAAGCGGAGAAAGTTCTTGGTTCCAAAATGGCCCTGTTTCTGTGTCATGTTTATTTCAGTCGAATGGAATGGGGAAAATGGCGCGCATATGCCGTGTGCCGCCATCGAGCCGTTAAACAGAGCATGGCTATTAGCTTTAACTGACCTGCGTGGCCTGCGTGGGTGGCCTCAAATGACCAGACAGACCCCCTCTGGCGAAGGCCTCAGCTGCGGTGCCCCCTCTCACTTTTCATTCCTTTTCCTGAGACTGGTAATTAACGCTGGGAAATTGGGTCGCCACGTTTTAACCTGGTGTGTTCCGATGCATTTCTTGGGCGCTCTGTTGTTCCAGCAGTCTGTAATAAAAATGTAAAAGACATATGGAAATAGCCTGTAGTGTCTAGGTTGTTACGACACGTAGACACGTATAGAATTCCTGGACCAAGAGAAGCTGAGTGCGCTGCTTTGTTATTCTTGTTGAAAACAACAGGGGGAGGGGCGGGGACTGTTGTGAGTGTGTTCACTGCTGGTGCAAGGGCCATTTCCTTTTTTGAACAAAGTAAAGGCCATGGAGCTTGCACATTCAATCAACACACGTGTCCATTTCATAGTAATACAATTAGGATGACATAGGGGCATGTTGATAGGTTCTGATTTGAGGAAGGGTATGAGGAAAGGCCGACTATCCTGTCTCTAGAAAACATCAGTCACAAAACCGTGTCACTGCAACATAAGAAAAGATACATTCCATAACATAGGATATTAAACTATAGCATAGCATAACATAAGGTGTGCGGTTACACAATCAGGTCGCAGCTGGTGAGGCAGGGTGTTGGCTACAGCCTGTTAGCTACTATTCAAACAGCTGCTTACTTTATGATCCTTGATAACGCACTGTACTTAGGACACACAGCGCGGTTGGCTAAACCGTATTTACAAAAAAAATAGTAGTGATTTTGAATAAGCAAAAACCACTAACCTAAAACAACAACAAAAATCCAGACATGTTACATGTGCTTGATATGCGTTATCCAGCAAAGCTGGAAGGGCCGTTCTAATGAGTATCATCTTGATCGCTTTTCTTTTAGCAAAAATGTACACTTCTCCGCAGGCAGACAGGTAAAGTCCTATACACACGCAAATGTAGAGATACTTCAGTTTTGAAAAGCACTCAACCTTCTGTGCTATCTTACCAGCTTTATGTCATTATAGAACATTATAGGTCCTTCACAACTGTTTCACTATATAGCAGCTTTTTTAAGGAGGAAGAAAAGTTAAACTAAATATTAGTGTCAGGGAATGACCGATCTTTTCACAGCAATATGGAGAATTTGTTCAACACAATTATTTTGCAGCAATGGCAGCAAGTAGCGGATCGTGCTCTTCATGATAGAGGGGGTGTACATTTAGGCCATTTTCTTTTTGGGGGTCAGTTACCACCTACAAATGTCGAAGGTCCATATTGGACGCTGCAGAGACACATGACAGAACATCAAAAAACACGTGCCTACACATAATCACATTCACATTCTTTGACACCAAAGCTGCCAAGCAGCCAATACCAATGCGCCCCGCCTTCCGTCAGCAGTTAGCTGCAATTGGCATGCTGGGACTTGTAGGTCCATATGCACAATAGAATGGGAACAAAACGGCAAGCCCCAGAATGCAGCTGTCATGCCCCGCATTCCTGTTTCTGGACACTTGCGGGTATTTACTTCCAGGTGGAAACTGTCCTGGAGACTGTTTACAGCTCACGGAATCCGCCGCACTACAAGGTCCAGAATTCCATCTGCTCGCGGTCACGTATAACGCCCGCAACGTGCTTCGCGTTCTGAAACAGATTCCAGTACTTAATGTGGCGTGTCCCTGTAACGGGTGCTCCTAAAACTGACTATTCAGTTCGAGTACTCGATCTACTGTTACTCTGATTCCTGTTTTATTCCTGACCCGGCTTTGTATCGAGGACTATTCTGAACGTCTTTCCCTTCAATTTCTGGCTCCTGGCTCCCTCGGTTGTTTCCCCTGGTTAACGAACCCCTGGCTCCCATTTCGGATTTGTTCTCTGCCTGCTCCCGTATGTTATGGTATTTGGATTTGTGCAAGAATAAAAGACCTTCAGTGCTACTCTCTGTTGAAAACTTCCACGCACGTTTCCTTCCCTCTATTGTGCTATCACTATTGCACGAGTTTCCTGCTTCCCTTCCCTTTCACCTATCACACAGAAAATATACAAAGACAGATCCATGGCGCTGCCCGCCTCACAAGAAGACAACGCTCTACATACTGAAGTGACCAAACGGACGCTCTCCTGTTTCTGGTGGTCACTCCCTGGATTGGAAACACTTGGGGACGCTCTGCTGAATACACTTGGGGATTATTTTGGACACTTGCCGTTCGGGTTAGGTGGACCATTGCACAGACTTCCTTCAACTGGAACTTCCATTTTCTATCAGCAAGTCAACATCCTACTACACTCTCTTAGGTTACGGGACTTCCTGTCTTGCTAAGCAGGTAAGAGGGGGCAAGTACGGGGGGAAGGAACAAGTGCTGTATTTTCGTATCTCTTTGGCTGCTATCTTGAACTATCCTTTTCTTTGTTCCCTTAGCTCTGTTGTCGCTGCTCCTGCCTTTCCACTTAAGCCCCTGGCCTGTTAGTTGGTATACTTTCTAAAGGCTGCGCTCTTTGGGGGAAAGTCTTGTGCAAACATTGCATTCAAGATATCCCAGAACCATCTTGGTGATAGTCCAGGACGTCCCAGAGTGAAGGGGTTCCAAAAGCGGATGCTGACCTTGTATCCTTTAACAATCTGTATCCTTTTCCAAAATTGCGTAAAAGTTGTGACAGATTTAGGAGCCTATTAATTTTGCCTATCGGTTATGGAAACTGGAGCGGATCCAATGGCTGCTTTAATGCAAGCCTTTGCGACCTTACGCACCGATATGGCATCTGCTAATGCGACTCTCCATCAACGTATGGATGTACTACAGAGTTTTGTGCAGCCCTTACCCCCCGATGAGGAGTTCGGTGATGCTGCTGCTGCAGCAGCCCCTCCTGTACCCCAGGCACAATCTTCCGCACCCATTGTGCTTCCTGGACCGTTCCCTTTGGCCCCTCCAGAACGCTTCTATGGAGATCCTAAGACTTATCGGACCTTTGTAAATCAATGCCGTCTGCATTTTCTTTGTCGACCACTGGCATTTCCTGACGCTGTTACCAACGCAGCGTTTCTCCTTTCGCATCTGGGAGGAACAGCAGCGGCTTGGGCTAACCCTTTACTCGAAGCCAATGATCCAGCCCTATATAATTTTGATGCCCTTATTCAGTCTATGAATAGCGTATTCGATATGCGTTACAAGGCACAAACCTCGGACCTCGAATTCCTTGCTATCAGTCAAGGCAAATCAGACCTTCTGTCTTACCTCGCTCGCTTTAATCAATTAGCAGCAGAAACCACCTGGCCCGAACAGAAGAAGGCAGCTGTCTTCTATAAGGGTCTTTCGGATGAGTTAAAAGACACCTTATCAGTGGTACCGGCTTTACCAACCGGCTTCCCAGAATTGTTGGACTTGGTCCTACAAGTCGACGCTCGGCTGCGGCAAAGACGTGGCGAACGGCGTAGTCCTGACCTTCGCCTCTCAGTCAAGTCAGAAACGACTCCGACTACTTCCTCAGGTGAAGCCGAGCCGATGCAAATAGGGGCCATCAGAGGACCTTTAACCAAAGCCGAATGAGAACGGCGTATGGTTAACAACCTATGCTTCTATTGCGGTCAATCTGGCCATTTCATTCGTGCATGTCCTAAGAGACCTGTTAAGGTAGCGGGAAACGCCAAGACTCGTCCTTAAACCGAGCCCTAAGGATGAGTCGCCATATGGATGGCTCGGACCAATGCCCTTCCTCCTCACACATCTATCTTGCCATGTGTTTTGTCCTCCCTGGTGTTGAGCCCTTCACCAGTCCAGTTATGATCGATTCAGGGGCTAGCGGAAACTATATGGACATACAATTAGCTCAACACCATGGCATACCGGTGGTTCCTAAAAAAAAACCTGAGGAAGTACATGCAGTGGATGGTTCTCATCTGGTATCCGGATGGATAACGGAACAGACTGTCCCACTTCGCATGTCTACCTCAGAAGACCACATTGAGCAAATAGTTTTCGACCTTATTTCAGCCCCTCAGTTTGGGATCATTCTTGGTCTTTCTTGGCTCCGGACTCATAACCCTATGATTGATTGGGTCAAACAAACAGTGCATTTCTCTTCTGCGTTCTGTACCCAACATTGCTCTCGAAGCCCCGGTGTGACGCCTTCGTCTCCCTGTTTGGCTTTGGTGTCTAATGTCTCCTCTGTTAATGCCACGCTGGGAGACCCAAATCCCGAACTACCAGCAGTATACAAAAACTTTTCCGATGTGTTCGATAAAGGGCTATCAGAAAAACTCCCTCCACATCGTTGTTATGATTGCCCCATTGATTTGGTACCTGGGGCAGTGGTACCTCATGGTCGTGTTTACTCCCTGACCCGGAACGAAGAAGAACACCTGAAAGAGTATGTGGAGAAGGCATTGCGTCTGGGACATATTCGACCTTCCCGGTCCCCTGCTGCCTCTCCCATCTTTTTCGTACCGAAAAAGGAGGGGGATCTGCGCCCTTGCGTGGATTACAGAGCCTTGAACAAGATAACAGTCAAGAACCAGTACCCGTGGCCCCTCATAACGGAACTGCTTGATAAGATGACATCCTCCACTATTTTTACCAAATTAGATCTCAGAGGGGCATATAATTTGGTGAGGATACGAAACGGGGACGAATGGAAAACCGCTTTCAAAACAAAGTTTGGGCTATATGAGTATTGCGTCATGCCATTCGGACTTTGCAATGCTCCAGCCACATTCCAACACTTTGTTAATGATATTTTTTGAGACATGCTAGATTGCTATGTGGTGATCTACTTAGATGATATCTTGATCTTCTCGGATTCACTCACTCAACATATCCAACACGTTCGCTCTGTATTGCAGCGTTTACGTACACACTCTCTCTATGCCAAATTGGAAAAATGTGTATTTCATGCATCATCATTTGAGTTCTTGGGGTTTCAGATATCTGCGAAAGGGGTGCTCATGTGTACTTCCAAGGTTAAAGCAGTAATGGACTGGCCAGTCCCAGATTCTGTAAAGGCACTTCAATCTTTTCTGGGTTTCTCGAACTTTTATAGGCGCTTTATTGCCTCATTTTCTGAGATAGTAGCGCCCTTGACCCGTCTCACCAGCCCGAAGATTCCATTCCTTTGGGATTACGAAGCCCAGTCGGCCTTTGAGGCATTAAAAGAGGCCTTTACTACTGCTCCCGTTCTGCAGCACCCAAACCCTTCCCTTCCATTTATAGTGGAGGCAGACGCATCCGCTATCGCGGTGGGGGCCATTTTGTCACAGATCTGCCCCACTACACAGCAACTGCATCCAGTGGCTTATTTTTCCCGTAAACTATCTCAAGCTGAACGCAATTACACTGTTATGAAGAGGGAACTCCTAGCAATTCGAGCAGCTTTTAAGGAGTGGAGACACCACCTTCTGGGTGGTCGACATCCAGTAACTGTGTACACCGACCATCGGAATTTACAGGCTCTTTCACACGCAAAATGTACCAATGCTCGACAAATACGTTGGCATTTATTTTTCACGTTATTTGACTTCACAGTTACTTATCGCCCTGGACCTCTACACGGAAAGGCAGATGCCTTATCCCGTGTCGGTGCCGATTTCGACACCCGGGAATCGGTTACCTCTTTGCTACCTTCGGGTTCTGTCATTTGTGTTTGTTCGGTCTCCCCCTCACTTCTGGATCAAGTTCGACAGTGGGCCAAAGAACATGCCTCTTATCTTGATACCTTGGGTGCCCAGATTGTCACGGGTCTTCCTTATGTTCATGGTCTTTTATACTTACCTGACAGCCACACCAGACGGAAGGCTTTGGAATGGGCCCATGATACCCCGTTAGCTGCACATCCAGGTCAGCTTAAAACCTATGACCTGTTACATCGATGGTGCTGGTGGCCAGGTATGAAGAAGGACACCGCGTCATACGTATCTACGTGTGCGATATGTGTACAATGTAAAAGGCAACCAGGGAGACCCTTCGGTCTATTGATGAACATGCCGCTTCCTCCACATCCCTGGCATACGGTTTCACTCGACTTTGTGGTAGAACTGCCCTTGGTTAGGGGAATGTCAACGGTGCTTGTGGTGGTGGATGTATTCACAAAGATGGCACGATTTATACCATGCTCAGGTATACCTACCGCCTCATCATTGGCTACTCTTTTTTTTTGATCATGTGGTACGCTTCTTCGGACTACCCACAATCATGATTTCTGACCGGGGTACGCAATTTACTTTGCGGTTCTGGAAAGCCCTTACCCATTCTTTGGGTATTGATGCACGGCTTTCGTCATCCTATCATCCTCAAACGGACGGACAAACCGAACGCACAAATGGCACCATGGAACAATACCTTCGTTGCCTGTGCTTGCAACATCAGACAAATTGGTTATCCGTTCTGGGAACAGCGGAGTTTGCTTATAACAACTCTCGACATACTTCAACAGGATGTTCCCCGTTTTACGCCTTGTATGGATTACATCCAAGGATCCTTCCACCTGTCTTGCCTTCCTTGGACCAAATCCCTGCTGCAAAAACCACGAGGGACCCTCTGGTTGCTATACGGGATTCCGTTATGTTACATCTACAAACTGCGCAGTCCCGGGCAAAGACGCAAGCGGACAAACATCGGTCGCCTGCCCCCTCCTATGCACCGGGTGATCGTGCCTGGCTGGCAACTAAACATCTCAACATTCGGGGTAAACGGAAACTCATGCCTCGTTATGTAGGTCCATACAAGATCCTTTCTTGTCTCAATCCTGTTGCTGTCCGTTTGAACATACCATCCCATTGGCGGATTCACCCAGTCTTCCACGTATCCCTGCTCCGTCCTTTTATACCTGGCACTCGGCTTCCTGTTGCCCCTGCTCCAATTATTGTACAGGGTGAAGATGAATATGAAGTACGTGCTATATTGGACTCCCGTCTGCGTTGCGGAGTGCGTTTCTACCTGATTGATTGGAAGGGTTACGGTCCTGAAGATAGGACTTGGGAACCGGCCTCAAATC
Organism: Ambystoma mexicanum; assembly: GCF_040938575.1. Lineage (NCBI taxonomy): Eukaryota > Metazoa > Chordata > Amphibia > Caudata > Ambystomatidae > Ambystoma > Ambystoma mexicanum. Next base: position 1,182,133,592 of record NC_090933.1, on the reverse strand, counting down.
TGCATGCACCCCGACTCTTGCGGGCCTTTTGGTTGGAAAGACTGCATGCCCGCAGGGGTGGTCGTCCTTTGCGGGGGGGTACTGTCATGCCCCGCATTCCTGTTTCTGGACACTTGCGGGTATTTACTTCCAGGTGGAAACTGCCCTGGAGACTGTTTACAGCTCACGGAATCCGCCGCACTACAAGGTCCAGAATTCCATCTGCTCGCGGTCACGTATAACGCCCGCAACGTGCTTCGCGTTCTGAAACAGATTCCAGTACTTAGTGTGGCGTGTCCCTGTAACGGGTGCTCCTAAAACTGACTATTCAGTTCCAGTACTCGATCTACTGTTACTCTGATTCCTGTTTTATTCCTGACCCGGCTTTGTATCAAGGACTATTCTGAACGTCTTTCCCTTCAATTTCTGGCTCCTGGCTCCCTCGGTTGTTTCCCCTGGTTAACGAACCCCTGGCTCCCATTTCGGATTTGTTCTCCGCCTGCTCCCGTATGTTATGGTATTTGGATTTGTGCAAGAATAAAATACCTTCAGTGCTACTCTCTGTTGAAAACTTCCACGCACGTTTCCTTCCCTCTATTGTGCTATCACTATTGCACGAGTTTCCTGCTTCCCTTCCCTTTCACCTATCACACAGAAAATATACAAAGACAGATCCACGGCGCTGCCCGCCTCACAAGAAGACAACGCTCTACATACTGAAGTGACCAAACGGACGCTCTCCTGTTTCTGGTGGTCACTCCCTGGATTGGAAACACTTGGGGACCCTATGCTGAATACACTTGGGGATTATTTTGGACACTTGCCGTTCGGGTTAGGTGGACCATTGCACAGACTTCCTTCAACTGGAACTTCCATTTTCTATCAGCAAGTCAACATCCTACTACACTCTCTTAGGTTACGGGACTTCCTGTCTTGCTAAGCAGGTAAGAGGGGGCAAGTACGGGGGAAGGAACAAGTGCTGTATTTTCGTATCTCTTTGGCTGCTATCTTGAACTATCCTTTTCTTTGTTCCCTTAGCTCTGTTGTCGCTGCTCCTGCCTTTCCACTTAAGCCCCTGGCCTGTTAGTTGGTATACTTTCTACAGGCTGCGCTCTTGGGGGGAAAGTCTTGTGCAAACATCGCATTCAAGATATCCCAGAACCATCTTGGTGATAGTCCAGGACGTCCCAGACTGAAGGGGTTCCAAAAGCGGATGCTGACCTTGTATCCTTTAACAATCTGTATCCTTTTCCAAAATTGCGTAAATGTTGTGACAGCAGCTGATGAAATTCAGGCCATGGAGCAGCTATATCTCTCAATCGGAATGTAGCTCTATTCTAGCATAGTGTATTATTTGCGGCAAGCACTGTTTATAGTGCGATATATTTTAAGGATGTAACATTGGAGGGCGGTGTTGACCATGTCTTCAAGTATAATCCCAAATTCTGATGGGCGAAAACATTATCTTTCAACTAAGTATCTATCCATCCGACTGTACTGAGACCTTAATCCGACTGTACTGAGACCTTAATCCGACTGTACCGAGACCTTAATCCAACTGTACAGGGACCTTAATCCGACTGTACCGAGACCTTAATCTGACTGTACTGAGACCTTAAACCGACTGTACCGAGACCTTAATCCAACTGAACTGAGAACTTAATCCGACTGTACTGAGACCTTAATCCGACTGTACCGAGACCTTAATCCAACTGTACTGAGACCTTAATCCGATTTTAATGAGACCTTAATCTGACTGTACAGATACCTTAATTTACCAGACCTAATTTAAAGCAGGAAGGAGTCCTTGAGCTCAATACACACTTCATTCAAGGGTTACCTGTACTAGGGCCAATAGTTAAATGCAAGGGACCCAATGTACGAAGCTGCCAAAATCGTAATGAGGCCCATACACTAGATCAAAATCATCATGATACAACACAGCTTATACATTACATTCGTCCCTTCCTCACTGTTGAGTACTGCGGTCTGCTCGCAACAGCACTTGTTAATGAAAGACTTGACTACTGCAACTACTGCAACAGCTTGCTTGCAGGTATTACAGCCTTCAACATTAGAGCCTTAAAAGTGACCCAGAACAACGCTGTTCCGGCTACTCAAGGATTATCTCAGCGAGCGCATGTCTCTGTCGTTAGGAGAGCCTTGCATTGGCTACCTATTAAGCACATGATTACTCACAAGATCTTGATCCTGGCCTTTAAATGCCATTTCGAATATCTGCTCAGCTTACCTCTATGATCGCGTTAAGCCTCACATTAACACAAGGAATCTTCGCTCCTCTGCGGCACCTACTTTCACTCAGCGTGGATAACATTTGGCTCACTTTGGAGGGACGTCTTTTGACGTGCAGGGTCCCCGACTGTGGAATCTCGTTCCTGCTCCCATACACCTAGCTGTCAATTTGTTTATTTTTAATAAGGCCATGAAACCCCATATTTTTAACATTGATCGGGACTAAGTCTGGGTTATGTTCTTTGCCATTCCACTGACGAGCCTCTGCTCTCTCTTCCTATATATGTCTTGTTATGCTTTATGTGTGCGCTCTGAGGCCCACAGGCGTTTGGCTCATAATCAAAATTAAAATAAATAAATAGCTGGCAAGGACAAATGCATTCCCAAATTGGGAAAGGACAAGAGCCTAAGAAAAGCTGGTCTCCAGTGGCTTAAACCATATTCGCTGAGGAAATTTAAAAGTAAATGTTTGTGGATGACGTTATAGAGTCGGCAAAAGAGAACAACATGTTCACAGGGTTCCCACTCTTCGCCAAAACAGAACCCATCACTGTTGTGCTTCCTGGAACACTTGCAAATTACTGACTTTAGATGGAAACCATTTAACTGGACTCTGGTTAACAAGACGTGGAGGTACTGACTGATAACCTTAACCCTCGTTAGTTGGTCCTCCTACTGGAGAGGGTAGCGTCTATCAGAGGCCTTGCACACAGTTTCATCATCTCTCATGAAGGCCCATAATGTCCCAAATCGCTCCTTTGTCAGCCGAATAGAACAACTAGGAATTCTCTCTGGATTCCTCAAGCAGTCCGCAAAAGACTTTTTTAATATAGGCACGCCATTCAAGGTTCTGATAGTTCCCCAGTGTAAGAACACTCCTAAGGAGCAATCCAGTTAATGATCTGCTTCATTTGCTCACACTAAACACAAGTTTATTGTTATGGAATCTGAGCCCACATGGAATTTTAAGCACTTGACAGCTCATCTTCTCCACATAACTGATTACACTGTGGCTTTAAAGAGCTAACATTTATGCTGTTTCATAGAGATTACTTGAAATGGATACAAATCACATAATGAATACACCAGACACATATATGCATTTTTCCGCTAAGGCAAAAGAGTAGAGCGTGTTTGGAGATTTATTTTAACCATCCCGAATAGCGCACTACAACTACAAGAATGCACCATAATGTCACTTACAAAATCTCTGCTTGACTTTGTAATTGGACTTTCAAGACTTCATGAGGCATTTCAACTTAAAGCAAAACTGACTGTGTAGTGCTTGTTTGAAACATGAATACAGATTTGTATTATGCACAGAGTGACTATTAAGTGAAGTTCTAAATAAAGGAAAGCATGTCATGCTCTTCATATGTCTTGGAAGGCAAAGATGTCCTGTGAGATGTTGGGGGTGGAGAATGATGACAAGTTAGCACTGTGCAGTGAAGGCCGCTCAATTTAATTTGTGTTTATTTATTTATAGATGTTATATAGCGCAAACCTGACAAATGAATTGAAATCCGAGCACTGTGCACCAACTTCAGGCACAACATATAATCAATTTCTCAAAACAGCAATAAAAGAATACATAACATATTTCTTGCATTAAAAATACAATTAATTATCCTCACTGATAAAATGATCATAACAACCGGATAAAAGATAGAGCACAACAAATATTAAAAGATAATGTATCTGTCGTCAAAATCAATTAAACGTTTTTTGGTCAAACCATGCTACTGCTAGTTTACGGAAAGGTAAGTAGTCCATTGTCATTCTCAATTTATTCGGAAGATCATTCCAAAACCTTGCTGCTGCTCCTGAGCATGAACAATTTAGGGCACTTGCCCTTTTAAATGTAGGCACTTTTAACCTTAACACGTCATGTCTCCTCAAACCTCCCTCTCCCCCAGAAATGTCCAGCTTTTTTCTGCTAGGTAGGAATTATTATTATTAATTATTTAGCGCGGACCTAGCTTCGAGAGTCAACAGAACACGCTACAGAGGTATACAACAACACATATGCATAACAGAGTGCTTTTCAAACGTAACAGAATGATAAACAACGGGGGTGGGATACAGATGAGCACAGAGGAAGGATACAGATGTACCGGGTGGCGGGGACGAGAGGGGCGGGCAGCGACTAGTGAGTCAGGTGGCACGAGGGGCAACGCAATGGCATGAGTGTTGAGGAGGAGAGACTTCTTGAAGAGGTGGGTGTTGAGATCTTTTTTGAATTGCAATAGTATGGGGGCGTGTCTGATGCTGACGGGGAGGAGGTCCCATAGTCTTGGGGCATAGGCAGAGAAGGCTTATTTTCTGGTCCTTTCCTTTTTAGCAGTGGCGGATTTCGAGTCTGCACGTGTCCTGGCTTCTTGTGCTGCACTGTCCGCCGGTGATTCTGAGTTTCTTTGTGAGGTAGATGGGTGAATTGAGGACAACTGCCGCATAGGTGATGCAGCAAGACTTGAAGGTGATTCATGCATGCAGTGGGAGCCAGTGAAGAAAGATGAGGGCTGGGATGATATGGTCGTATCTGCTTAGACCCTTGATGAGGAGTGCAGCTGTGTGTAGTGTACGACACTTCTCAGGGGCACAAGCGAGGACGACTGGAGGCCTTTGTGGAGTGCATTTCCCCTGTCAAGGTGGGATAGGAGCAGTGCTTGAACGGTGGATCTGAAGCTGTCCAGTGGGAGAAAAGGCTTGGCTTTCCGCAGGAAGGAGAGCTGATACCAAGCTGTTTGAGTCTTCTTAGCTATGTGTGTATTGAAGGAGATGTGTTTGTCGATGTGAAACCCAAGGGAATTGCGCAGGAGGTGAGCACGGGTGTGAAAACACCAGAGTTCATGGTTGATAGCCAGGTTCAGTGTTGTTGATGAGGAGTAGGAATTCGGTCTTGGAGGGGTTTAGGGGTATATGCACTCGATGTTTGCCTGCTATGTTCTCTAATGGCTTATTCTAGAAATTGAAAAGAATTAGTGATAGATTTGAGCCTTGTGGTACTCCATATAGAACCTTACTAGCATCTTATCTTTCCTGACCAATGATTACTTTTGGTAAGAAATTATCAAGAGCATTCTATTCCTCCTAGTCCCATCTGGTATTGCCGTGTATCCAATAAAACTGCATGATCAATGGTGTCAAACCCCTCTGGCAGGTCTTATATTACCGGCAAACATTCACCACCATCATCCATCATTTGCAGGGCATCATCTATGGTATGTAGCGTTATATGTAGCATCTATTCTAACATTCTCACCTCAAGGACAATAATCAATTTAGTGCTGACTCGGGTGCAAACACATTTCCCAGTTGAAGACACTGCAAATGTAATCAATAAGGTCTCTAATAGTCCAGGCCCTGCTTTGTGTGACTTTACTTGCCCCTGTATATTTCTCAGTTGTAAGGGCAGGGATGGATATCAGGCAGTCACCACTCACCCAGCTCCAGGCAAGAGTCATTTTATTTACCAAGTATATTTTTCATATTGGAGTTAGGACGTGGCACCTGTGTTTGCTGCCAGTACCTTGAAACTCGAGTCAGTCTCAAGTCAGCCACTTGGCCTGAACCAGGCTGTGCCTAACTGGCTCCTTTGCCAGTTTCAAAATGCTTCTCCAAGGTTTCAGTAATTCAGATAGAGAAGACCATTCTGACTCTTAAACCCTCCAACTGCAAAGGTGACCAATGCCCCGCACAACTGATCAAGGACGCGGCTAGGGATCTAGCCTTCATCACAAAACTTATTAATGCCTCCTTCACTACGGGCACCATCCCTCGCAATCTAAAGGAATCTTGGGTTCTCCCCCTTCTAAAAAAACAAACATTAGATCCCAATATTCCCACAAACTACCGACCCATCACCACAGTTCCCTTCTTACTAAAAATATTAGATAAGGTAGCGTACACTCAAATCCAGAACTTCCTTGAGATGAACCAACTCCTTGGCACCCGCCAATCCGGTTTCCGGCCGCATCACGGCACAGAGACTGCCCTTATTGACCTAAAGGCCCAAATAGGCTCACTCAGAGACGAGGGCAAATTAGCACTCCTTCTCCTTCTGGACCTCTCAGCCGCCTTTGATTTGGTGGACCACAGAGTCTTATGTAACACTTGGACTCGGCGGCCCACTTCTCAGGGGAGGCTATAGCCTGGATCCAGTCATTTCTCAGTGACAGGACCATGAGGGTGTTCTCCCCCGCAGCAGCAGCAAACCCTATTCCAATCACTTGTTGAGTGCCCCAGGGATCCTGTGTCTCGCCGACACTCTATAACATCTTCACAAGCCACTCTTCGACGATCTTGATAATCTGGGTGTCACCTACACCAACTATGCAGATGATACCCAGATTCTCTTACCACTTACCGGGGATTACGCTGAGGATCTGGCTTTGGTGAACAGAGTCTACAGCATCGTTCAGGCATGGATGGCCAACCACGGTCTATGCCTGAACGATGACAAAACAGAGCTCATCATCCTGGGCACGGCAGCCCGCATCTCCAAACTTAACCAAAAATACGCAGCCTTTGTCATTGATGGCAACATGATCAAGGTTGCCAGAGAAGTAAAAACCTTAGGTTTTTACCTTGATGCGACACTATCGTTCACCAAACAGGTGAACTCACTGGCCTCATCCACAGCCTATACATGCAAGCTACTACGAGCTGGGAAACAATTCCTTTCAGATGACAGTTGTCTTATCCTAGCTAGAGCCCTCATTTTATCAAAATTAGATTATTGTAACGCCCTTTACATAGGGACTACCAAACAAATCATCAATAGAATCCAAGTGCTCCAAAACAACGCACTCAGAGCAGCCCTAAGTATCCCCAGAAGGGCACACATTTCAGAAATAAGACGTAATCACAAATGGCTCTCCACCCATGAAAAAATCAACCTCAAAGCTGCTTCCCTTATCCATAAATGCCTAAATAATAAAGCCCCCCCCATACCTGTCAGAACGCCTCAACAGGAAATATCCCACCAGACTCACAAGGACAGTCAGCCCTAACTGCCTCCAAGTGCCTAGATTTAAATTAGTCACTATTGGAGGTACCAGCTTCCCAGTCAAGGCAGCGCAATTGTGGAACGCCCTACCTCATGCACTTGGATCTGACCAAACTTTCAGCAATTTCAGAAAGAACACTATAAAATGGCTCACTGAAAATGCGACATAAATGTCTCTCCACCCCTCGCTTGTCCAATTGCACCTCACTTGATACGTATTGACATGCCATATTGCCCGCTTTGACTTGCTATACTGTCTGACACGACAGATTTGACTGCTTAGCTGCTGATTGTGCGCTCTATCTGCACTTGCACTTGTCCTACCTTGAAAATGTAAGAAATGTCTACCATGCCTGCCGTGGAACCTGTAACTTGTAACGTCTGTAACTAAGCTGTAAACTTCCTTGTTCTTTTGCGCCCTGCTACCCCAGGGTCCGGCGCGCACAATAAATAAATAAACAAACAAACAAACAAATAGAAGAATGGGAATGCTTTTTAGATCTAGTTCAAGTCTCGAATTTTCAAGGGTACTCAAGGGTACTCTCCCACCATAGGAAGTAGAAGGGAAGTGCAAGAAAACCCCAGAGGAGGAGCATTATAGATCCTGAGAAATTAAATTCATAGAGGGCCGTATTTATGAAAGCGTTTTTCAATGGATAAATCCAATTGAAAACACATTGTAAATCGAGCCAGAGACTTTTGCATATTAACATCATGACAATAAAGTCTTGGTTTAAATTGATCCTGATCAGATATAATATGGAGTCAGTAAAATTGCATTTAGGTGCCTGCCTGTGCTCCCAAGAATGGTTCTGATTTTTCCGGGTGTGGCAGGGTATGGTCGAAGAGATGCGGTCAATAAGACCCCATCGCCTGACTTGTGAGTGTTTTGCTTCCCCCTTGAACATGTAATTTCGTTTTTGTCCGTCCCTGTGTTTGCTTGTCCAGTGAGAATGTATTGCAATGCCTTGTCATTAAGATTGTTGCCTTTGTTATTTTTTTAATTTTGTAATCGACTATTTTCTATTTGATATGACAAATGAATTTACTGTTTGATTAAAAATGCTAGGCGAGGAAGAGGTTAAAAGAGATGAGCCCCATCTCAGAACCCAGAGTTGAATGGACTATGGTAATTTCTGCAGCTGTCCTGCCATGGACATTCATGGCTACTTGCTGAGTCAGCAGGCCGGGGAAACCTGTGTGATTGACAGCTTCATTCTTTTGCTTGGAATTCCTGCTTTGTTGAGTAGATTGGTATTTCTTTTTTTATTCACAGCCTCAATTAAGTCTGGGACAGGGTTTCTTTAGAGGAGAGGCTAGGATTATTAACCATGCTCATTGGGGCGGCCAGCAATTAGATCAACACACTTCCTGCCTGACAGAATCTGAACATTTGGAATGGAAACATAAAGTCACTTTGAATCAGTTATATAAATGCATCCGCATTTTACAGGATTTATACAACAGTTAACGTGGAGCTCAAGCCTTAAAAGGCTAGTCATGCTGGGCAGAAGGTTCTACTTACCAGTTGGTAAAAGTAACATGAGCCCGGGACTGGAGTTAAGATGGCCGACGAGAGGAAGTGACCCGTGTGGAGACCATGCCTGCAAGGGATTGCAAGCCAGCAGTGGCCAGTCATTGTTCAAGCTGTAGCCAGTGGACTATGGCAAGGATAGCAAACATTCTAATGAGATGTGCACCACAAGACTGCCAACACCGACCTCTCACGTTTATCCTAATTAGAGATGTCAATGTCCATCTCTGCCCCCTTCTGCCCTCCCCCAAACACCCCAGCAGAATAATGGAACTGTCTGTAAAATGTATTAAATAACTGTATTGACATGTTTTAGTGTTATTAGATAGTAAACAAATTCCCTTTAAAACCTTGGAGTCTTAGACAAAGTAATAATTCGGAGACATGTAGAATTGTGGGTGTTGTGCACGCTTGCTTCGGCTAATATTTGAAAACTAGTTCTAGAACTATCCTTCACGGAGTGATTGTGAAAAATCTCTGTGAGCAATGGAGCGGGCAGTTATTTCCATTTCAATGCTTTACTTCTAAGATAATGTATTCATGTTGAGCTTCAGAAACAACCCAGGCTTTAATGAGTGGGCTTTGAGTCAGTTCAAATAATCCTTTAAATCACGGTCTAGTGTCTAACATTTCCGTGCTGCTTTCTATATGCACAGATTCTGTATCAAATCAGCCCAGGCAACACTGGGTTAGTCCCATCTTTTGCATTTACAATAAGGAGTAAACCAGTCTAATGACACTTTTGAGTTGTCAAGTCTAAAATGGTGGACTACATGAGGTGCATCATGGCTTTGCTCAATTATGTTAGTAGATGACATATTAGGAAACATTAGGCCTGACTCAAACATGCATGGAATATGAGCCATTTTCTAGAAATTATGCTTTCATGTTCTCTTCACCGTTAATTACTAATTATTTCATAATTGTAGCACTTTTTAGTGTTAGTCTTCACAATATTTATCATATCTCCCCCACCTGCCTCTCCATTTCTTCTTCTGCTTCTGCTTACACATAGTGCACTTCTTCTTTGGAAATATCAAACACTTAAAATATATTTTGGAAAATATCTCTTTACCCAAAGAGAAACGGCCTTAAAAAAAATAAAAAAGGTAAACAGAGTTTGCATGCTACATGAACCATGCTACAGCTCCTTTCAATGTTTTAGAGTAGTGTTACAGAAATAATATTTCACTTAAATACATTTATATTTACAGACTCGTAATTAAAATGTACTACTTACCAGAAAAAAAAATGACTTGGGTGGAAATAAGATGATTGAGAAATGAATACAATTAGGGTTTTGTAAGAAATAAAAAATAGTCATAAGCCATCGAAATAATTCTGCTGTGTTAACATCCTAAATCTATTGTCATTTAATAAAATAAAAAAGGAAAACTCATTAAAAAGGTTGTAAAGAGTCCATGATAGGGCATAATTCAGTTAGGATACTCGCGTAGACCGGCAGGGTTGGGGGGAAGTCGTCCTGCAAGATGCTACGAAGATTGCTCCTTGTCCTGCACAATATTTTCAACCTCCTTCGGGTGTGAAGTCCTATAGAAACATTGCTCTTCAAGGGATGTTGCGTCAAACAAGAGTGCTGTAGGTTCCTTCGTAGTGCATGTTGCTATTATCTCCAGTAATGAATTGTGGGTCTCTGGTCTCAATATACCCTTGACCTTCATTAGGTGGGTGCAGGCAAGTAACACCTATCAGGCCCGCACAGGCTTGATTATAGATGCAGGCCTAGATAGAGAGACCTAGGCTGTTGAGCCTTCGGTGTGGGGTGCACACCCTGATATCCACTATGTGGTTACCATTTTTTGTTTAAAGAGAGTGTGCGAGAGTAGCAGAACTCATTATGTGTCCAGCTAGACCACATTTGTGTCATGGGGGATAGCTGCATTCAAAGACAGAGGTGTTGTGCGATGTGTCAATGAGAGTGGTGTATGGTTGCAGATGGGTGCGGATGGGTGGCTTTGCCTTTGGCTATCTTCCATAAGTGTGATATATACCCGTGTTTTCTGGATGGCTTCTTGGTTATCGTAGGTGTGGCATGGACTCTCGCCTGTGTTCTGCTGGAGATGGTTAGATTATTCTTACCGTAATTCTGTGATTTCATGACATTTCTTTCTGCTGTCCTGGCCTACCTGAAGTGTTTGATTAGCTTTAGAGGGCAGGGTTACTCAGGGTAGGAGGGGCAATAGCCATGTCTTGATGGCCCTACAGAAGTCCAGGTGGTCCTCGATGCATTGGATGTTAAACGCCATTGAATGCCAGATAGTGGGGGCTTGGTACGAGAAGAAGGATCCTCCTATTCTAGTTTATTTGAAGGTGGGGATCACAAGGAAGAGTGCATTGCCTGAACACAGGATCCCATTGGGTTGGCGGGCAGGTGATTTCCTGTTGAAAGTATTCTGGGCCTGTCTTGTGGAGGGTGCAATGAGTGATGCACATTGTTAGGGAGAATTCTCTGTTTAGGCTGAATTTCCTAACCTAGTAAGTCCCCCAGCAGCTTTGCTGGATTTCTGGAGTTTGTTTTTTCCATCCTGCCAAGTGTGAGACTCTTTTTCTCCCACTCTTGGACATGAATGTGTGTAATTCCGTTGAATGTCAATGTGTTCTATGGGCTATGGGGTCTTTTACTCCATAGGGTCTCATATGTTTTTCTATGTGTGTTACACCGCACCCTACGTGCCGTAATACTGGGGCGTCCTAGCGGACCCCGACCATAGACTCCATACCCGGGGACTGACTACTGTCTCCCCGGGCATGTAAAGTCACCATTGGCTTTACTAGACCTAAATTTACTAACAGAACTAGTACAAACCATCCTATTGTGGATGTACTAGTAGGGGTAATTCGATTACTCCAGGATCTGTTATTCGAGGGGGCACTGTCCCGTCCCCCCTTGTCGAGTTTTGGCTGGTGGCAGTGGAAACTACTTGTTATATTCGACCCCGAATATAACCCTATGGGATTCTTCCCATTGTTAGAGATTGATACTGTTTCTCGTTAATCTCTAACATACCACCGGTCTACTTATCTTAAATAAGTTTATCGGATGGTATTTTCTGCCAGAACTCAGTTTTTAAAATGGCGTCTGTGTTCGTCTCTGTGACTCCTAAACCAAAGGTTGAGCCCTTTGTTCCACTTTTGGCGGGCCTCTGTACAGAGACCCTCCAAAGTGGTGCCATTCTGTATGGGTTACCACAGGGGTTTGGGAGGGGGTTTAGGCACCCTGGACCGAGTTGCCTTGCCAACTCTGGTCGCACTCTGGTGTGATTGGCCCAAGTGGTGAGCCTCCCCGCTCACCACTTAGCATGTGTTGATTGACAGCTAGGCTGAATGAATGGGGGTTTTCTGCATAAAAGCAGGGCTTTTGGGACTGTATCTTCAGAAGTCACCATAGGACCTAAGAATCCGACGAGGGTAACGCTGAGCCGACCTGCACGACGACACCTCCGGTGGAGCCCTGCGGAACTGACTCACCACTTCCCGACGACAGAGGAGATCTCCCTGCCGGAGAGTCTCTTCCCCTGACTGGTGGGAACAACCAGTCCCCTTTGCTTTTTCTTCGCCTCAGGACGCAGTGGTCGAATTGCCCGTGCAGAGCACCTCGGCAACCGGATAGCCACTACCCCTGTACCGCGACCAAAAGGTGGTGCCTTGTGACGGAGCACACCGCGGCTAGTCTCTTCCCTGGTGGTGCACTGGACTTCACTTTTCTTCAACGACGAGATCATCTCTACTCTTGGCAAAGACCCGACGTGCATCCACCACCAGGAACAACTGCCCCCGCCGGAGCTGTCTCTCCGCAAACAAGGTACCGTGTCCGCCTGGCTTCCCTTTCGATCGGATCGAGCGAGGTGTCTTAATCCTCTCCTTTCCGTTGGGTCGCCTCGAATCTTTCTCACGTATTGTTCTGAACTGGTTCAATCTGCCGATAACAATTTGCTACAAAGACTCAAACGCATTTCCACTAAGAGACTTTTTGGGACATATCGCCTTGCCTCTCTCCGAGTGGGCCTAGCCTCTGAACATTATGATCTATTGTGGTTCTTGCCTTCTTGCCTTGCATTTTTCCCGTGAAGTATTGAACTGTGTTGATTTCGTAACCTGCTTATTTTTCTCTCCCGTTCTAACTAATATTAGAGTGCCATCTAGGTTGAGGCATACACCTCTGTCTGTAAATAAGTGATGCTGGTAGAACCTAGACTTGTCGAAATATTGTTAGGGGGATTGATCGTTTCTTCTTCGTAGAGTAATTGTGATTGAAGTGTTTGCCGTGATAGTGCCATAGTGTTTTCCATAGATGTTCCGTTATAAATAAATACCTTAATATCTTTACACTGAGCCTTGTTGCGTGTTTGCTTGTCTTACGGTGAAGAATTGCCCTATATTGTATACTCCACATACTGCTTAACTCTTCTTGAGGGAAGTCTGACTGCTCAGCCACAGCTACCAAGTGAATCTGTGTGGTACAGACTGCTACCAAGTGGGTTTACTGCCAAACACCTGTAGTCCTAAATCTTTTGCAGTGGTCCCAGAGGGAACTGCACAGGTTTCCGCCTAACACTGGTGTACAGCGGTGGGATTTGTATAGAGTATACAGTTTAGAGTGCTTTTCGACACTTTAGGATAACTAACCACAAAGCTTAGCACTAAAAAGCAACTTTCAAAAACATGTCTACGATGGAAACTTACAGTCAAGAGTCCTTGTCAGGTGAAAATACTGAGAGTTTGCGAGCTCTCTGTAGGCAAGAGAATCTTTCTGTAAGAGGCAAGAAGTTAGAACTAATAGAGAGATTGCTGGCGAACCAAAGTCTGGGTACTGGTTCAGAGGAACCAATTTCTCCAGCAACTGTAGATAACAGTGATGGTGTTGATCTAAATCGTAATTCTGATGATAGCGATGAAGAGGCTGACGAGAACGGAGAGGCTAACGAAACTGTCTCCCCAGCTCCTCTACCTGCCTTACCAGCTGTGCCTACGGGGCCCATACCAGGTCCCACAAGTAACCCTGCTTATTTTGAACTTGAAAAAATGAAGCTCGAATTAGAATACAAACGGTTCTTGGCTCAATCTGAACGAAACCAAGAGCTCGAGTTCAGACGGATGAATGCCCAGGCTGAGCAGAAGCAAGCTGAGTTAAGACTCAGGGAAATAGAACTTAATCACGAGTTAGAGATGAAAAAGTTGTCTATAGAAAATGCATCTCTCTCCTCTGGTTCCTCTAGGAGCTCTAGTCCCAAAAGACTCCGGATGCCGAAAGAATTAGTGGGTATGTATGAACCGAGATTGGATGTGTTGGATTGGTTAAAACTGTTTGAGTACAATCATGGGCTCCAGGACATCACCGGGAATGATTTACTTCCCTGGTTGTTCTCTAGGCTCCCTCCTGTTGCGACTGATGTGGTAATGGAGTTGGGGGAGGCGGATAAGACGGATTACGAAAGTGTGAAACTAGCTTTGATAGCTAGATTCGGGAAGACCCATTCCCAGTATCTTAAGAGGTTTAGAACCCTCAAAAAGCATGATGGTACCCCTTCGGCTACCTGGGTGAGTGAAGGGTTGAAAAACGTAGAGGGATGGATTAAGGGTTACAAAGTGAACACTTATGAGGGTATGAGGAATCTTTTTATGTTGGAGTCTATTTATGATGCCTGTTCTCCTGAGCTCAGACAGCATTTGGCTGATTTGAAGGAATTGGATTCCCAGAAGCTAGCTAAGGCTGCTGACTTATGGTTTGCCAACAGGGCTACTCATAAGGATTCTGGGGCAACTCAGAAAAAGGATGAGGGAAAACAGCCTAAAAAAGACTCAAAAGAGAATTCGAATAACTCAAATTCCAAAGAGGGCCCCAAACAAAACCAGAAGGGTAAGCCACCGGGAAAACCACAGCAGAATAGTGTGTCTTCTGGTGCCAAACCGGAAGGAGGTCAGAACAAGCCACCATTCCAAAAAGCATTCGGTAAATGCTTTGTTTGTGGCTCGACTGACCACGTGAAAGGAGATCCCAGATGTAAGGGTAAACCTTCAGGGGTCAAGCTTGTCTCCTTAGCCTTCGCTCCAGAGGAGGAAGTCCAAATGACAAGTGGAAACTTTCTACTGCTAGCTGACGAACCCATTGGAGTCTCAGCCAGCGTTTCTTTAGTATCTCTGGGGTTGTGGGAACAACAGAATTTAGATGTCTATAATTCTATCCCCGATAATACTAAAGAGTATTATAAGGACAGAGTCCAGGTGAATGGTCAGGAGACTCCTGCCATTAGGGACACTGGGGCCAGCATAACTGTGGTGGATAAATCGTTTTTTCAGGCTGAGGATGTTGCTAAGGCACCCAAACGCCTCACCAAGTTAGCTGGAGGGCCTGTGCAGATGCTTCCCCAATTACCAGTTCTCATCCAGTGTAACGACATGACTGTGAAGATACCTGTCAGCATACAGAGTGAGGTACCAGGACGCGTACTGTTGGGTAACGATTTGAAAACTCTTGGAGTTGTATCGCATACTCCCAGACCTCCTAGTAAACGGTTACAGGAGCTAACCAGACCCGCAAGAGAGAGGACCATGCGCGGTACTCTCCAGGAGATGATGAAGAAAGAGATCACTCCTGCTCCACTAGAATTGTCGGCAGCTGTCTCCAAGAAATCAGAAGCGAAAGGGCAACCTAAGACTTCTATCCCGAAACCAGCAGCCAGCATTTCAGTGCAGCCAACACGGACTTCCCCGCGGTTGTCCAAAGTTACACCCGTAACTCCACCTCCAGCTGAGGCTGAGAGGGATTTACAACCCTGTGTGGTAAAATTAGACTCTGAGGAAGAGCTAATGGAAGGCCAGGAACTCATTGGAGATCTGGATCCTGTTGACCATCCTGAGCTGCAGTCTTTACTGGCAGAAGGTAGACCCAGCAGAGTAGACTTCAGTAAGGGACAGAGGGAATGTCCAACTCTGGAAGGTCTTCGCCACCAGGCAGAAGCTCAGGCTGAAGGGCAAGAGCCTGGGAAATACAGGTTGCACTGGGAAGATGGCCTCTTCTACAGTGAACCGACCGGGTCGGCACCTGGAGACTACAAACGACTTGTAGTACCCCAAGAGAACAGACCACAGTTCTTGCAGTTAGCCCACGAGATTCCTTTGGCTGGGCACTTGAGTTTCAAGAAGACTAAGTAAAGGCTCTCTCTCTACTTCTATTGGCCGAAGATGGGGGCCGAAGTGGAAAAACACTGCAGGCGCTGCCACACCTGCCAGACCTCTGGTAAGGTTGGCTCCAAGAATGTGGCACCTTTAGTGCCTCTCCCAGTTGTGGGAGTCCCATTTGAGAGAGTAGGGATTGACATTGTTGGTCCCCTTGATCCTCCAACCTCCGCAGGCAACAGGTTTATACTTGTTGTAGTAGACCATGCTACTAGGTATCCTGAGGCAATTCCTATGAGGACTGTTACAGCTCCGGCTGTGGCTAAGGCCGTCCTTGGTATTTTTACTAGGGTCGGGTTTCCTAAGGAAGTAATCTCTGACAGGGGGTCAAACTTTATGTCCCACTACATGAAAGCCATGTGGAAAACCTGTGGAGTTACTTACAAGTTCTCAACAGCTTACCACCCACAAACCAATGGGTTGGTAGAACGGTTCAACCGAACCATGAAGAGCATGATAGGTGCTTTAGAAGAACCCCTTAAGCGTAAATGGGACCTTCTACTGCCATGCCTTCTCTTTGCTTATAGAGAAGTCCCTCAGGAGGGAGTAGGTTACTCTCCCTTCGAACTACTCTATGGTCATCCCGTCAGAGGTCTTTTGGCCCTGATTAAGGAGGGGTTGGAGAGTGCTACTTCCCCCAAGCCAGTCAGAGTGACTGACTACGTGATAGGTCTCCGGAGGAGAATGTCGCACATGATGACGGAAGCAAGCGATAACTGGAAAGCTGGACAAGCATTGGTCAAGCACTGGCACGATCAAAAGGCTAACATGGTTGAGTTCGCTCAAGACCAGCTCGTTCTCGTTATGATCCCAACAAGGCAGAGGGCCTTGTAAGATAAGTGGATGGGACCCTTCAGAGTTGTGGGTAAACTCGGAGAGGTCAACTATCTGGTGGACTTGGGCAATCCCAAGGAGGCTCTGACAGTCTTTCACACCAACCGACTCAAAGCGTATGTCTCAAGACCCGATGTAGGAGCGTTGCTTCGAGCATCACCCGAGGAAGAAGAAGAGAGTGAAGCTCTTCCGGATCTCCTCCGAGGCTTACCTTTAGACGAAAAAATTGAAGGAGTAAATCTCTCCTCCAATCTGACACCCGAGCAACAAGAAGAGTGCAAATCTATGTTGAATCAGTTTGCCTCTCTGTTCTCGATTTCGCCAGGCTTGACCCCTTGGGGCTAGCACGACATACTCACTGGTGACTGTCTGCCAGTCAAAAGCAGAGGATACAGAATGTCAGAAAACGTACAAACCCACATCAAAAGTGAGGTCAGCAAGATGCTCGATCTCGGGGTAATAGAGCCCTCTACTAGTCCATGGTCTAGCCCAGTTGTGTTAGTACCAAAGGCCGGATCTAAAGAACTTAGATTCTGCGTGGATTATAGAGCTCTTAATGCAGTCACCAAGACTGATGCCCACCCTTTGCCAAGAACAGATGAGTTGGTGGATAAACTTGGCGCTGCCAAGTTCCTCAGCACATTTGACTTGACGTCAGGCTATTGGCAAATAGCCCTGACAGACTATGCCAAGGAGAAAACTGCATTTTCTACCCCCGTTGGCTTATACCAGTTTAAGGTAATGCCTTTCGGATTGAAGAATGCACCTGCTACGTTTCAACGGATGGTAAACCAGGTTCTGAATGGGATGGAGGACTGCTGCATGGCATACTTGGATGACATCGCAGTGTTCAGCAATTCCTGGGAAGAACATGTAACCCACTTGAGAGATGTTTTGCAGGCTCTTGGACGAGCCAATCTGACCATAAAGGTGAGTAAATGCCAAATTGGACAGAGTAAGGTAGTCTATCTTGGACATGAGGTAGGAGGTGGAGAAATAAGGCCTTTGCTCAGTAAGATTGAAGCTGTGCAAAATTGGACAACACCTACTACTCAAACCCAAGTGAGAGCCTTCCTAGGCCTCACTGGGTATTACTGGAATTTCATAGAGAACTATGGGACCATAGATCCTCCACTGAATGTCATATCCTCGCCCAAATTTCCTAAAAAGGTTAAATGGAACGAGGAGTGCAATCAGGCTTTTGAAAACCTGAAAAAGGCTCTTTGCCAAGCCCCAGTACTCAGAGCTCCTGATTACCGCCAACACTTCATTGTGCAGACAGATGCTTCAAATGTAGGAATAGTGTCGTGTGGGCTCTGAAGAAGTTTAGGCCGTACTTGTATGGTTCTACTTTTGTCATTCAGACTGACCACCAACCCTTGAGATGGTTAATGCAAATGAAAGTGGAAAACCCAAAACTATTGAGATGGTCGATCTGCCTGCAAGGGTTTGATTTCACCATTGAGCACAGGTCAGGATGTCACCACCAAAATGCTGATGGTCTCTCTAGGATGTATGTCATCGACTAGAGGTATGAGATTCATCCAGGAGTGGATTAAATCCTCCTGTCCCTTAGTCTGGGGGGGGCGAGTGTTAGGGAGAATTCTCTGTTTAGGCTGAATTTCCTAACCCAGTGAGTCCCCCAGCAGCTTTGGTGGATTTCTGGAGTTTGTTTTTTCCATCCTGCCAAGAGTGAGACTCTTTTTCTCCCACTCTTGGACATGAATGTGTGTAATTCCGTTGAATGTCAATGTGTTCTATGGGCTATGGGGTCTTTTACTCCATAGGGTCTCATATGTTTTTCTATGTGTGTTACACCGCACCCTACGTGCCGTAACACTGGGGCGTCCTAGCGGACCCCCACCATAGACTCCATACCCGGGGACTGACTACTGTCTCCCCGGGCATGTAAAGTCACCATTGGCTCTACTAGACCTAAATTTACTAACCGAACTAGTACAAACCATCCTATTGTGGACGTACTAGTAGGGGTAATTCGATTACTCCTGGATCTGTTATTCGAGGGGGCACTGTCCCGTCCCCCCTCGTCGAGTTTTGGCTGGTGGCAGTGGAAACTACTTGTTATATTCGACCCCGAATATAACCCTATGGGATTCTTCCCATTGTTAGAGATTGATACTGTTTCTCGTTAATCTCTAACATACCACCGGTCTACTTATCTTAAATAAGTTTATTGGATGGTATTTTCTGCCAGAACTCGGTTTTTAAAATGGCGTCTGTGTTCGTCTCTGTGACTCCTAAACCAAAGTTTGAGCCCTTTGTTCCACTTTTGGCGGGCCTCTGTACAGAGACCCTCCAAAGTGGTGCCATTCTGTCTGGGTTACCACAGGGGTGTGGGAGGGGGTTTAGGCACCCTGGACCGAGTTGCCTTGCCAACTCCGGTCGCACTCTGGTGTGATTGGCCCAAGTGGTGAGCCTCCCCGCCCACCACTTAGCATGTGTTGATTGACAGCTAGGCTGAATGAATGGGGGTTTTCTGCATAAAAGCAGGGCTTTTGGGACTGGATCTTCAGAAGTCGCCACAGGACCTAAGAATCCGACGAGGGTAACGCTGAGCCGACCTGCACGACGACACCTCCGGTGGAGCCCTGCGGAACCGACTCACCACTTCCCGACGACTGAGGAGATCTCCCTGCCGGAGAGTCTCTTCCCCTGACTGGTGGGAACAACCAGTCCCCTTTGCTTTTTCTTCGCCTCAGGACGCAGTGGTCGAATTGCCCGTGCAGTGCACCTCGGCAACCAGATAGCCACTACCCCTGTACCGCGACCAAAAGGTGGTGCCTTGTGACGGAGCACTCCGCGGCTGGTCTCTTCCCTGGTGGTGCACCGGACTTCACTTTTATTCGACGTCGAGATCATCTCTACTCTTTGCAAAGACCTGACGTGCATCCACCACCACGATCAACTGCCCCCGCCGGAGCTGTCTCTCGTGTCCGCCGGAGCTGTCTCTCGTGTCCGCCTGGCTTCCCTTTCGATAGGATCGAGCGAGGTGTCTTAATCCTCTCCTTTCCGTTGGGTCGCCTCCAATCTTTCTCACGTATTGTTCTGAACTGGTTCAATCTGCCGATAACAATTTGCTAAAAAGACCCGAATGCATTTCCACTAAGAGACTTTTTGGGACATATCGCCTTGCCTCTCTCCGAGTGGGCCTGGCCTCTGAACTTTATGATCTATTGTGGTTCTTGCCTTCTTGCCTTGCATTTTTCCCGTGAAGTATTGAACTGTGTTGATTTCGTAAATTGCTTATTTTTCTCTCCCGTTCAAACTAATATTAGAGTGCCATCTAGGTTGAGGCATACACCTCTGTCTGTAAATAAGTGATGCTGGTAGAACCTAGACTTGTCGAAATATTGTTAGGGGGATTGATCGTTTCTTCTTCGTAGAGTAATTGTGATTGAAGTGTTTGCCGTGATAGTGCCATAGTGTTTTCCATAGATGTTCCGTTATAAATAAATACCTTAATATCTTTACACTGAGCCTTGTTGCGTGTTTGCTTGTTTTACGGTGAAGAATTGCCCTATATTGTATACTCCACATACTGCTTAACTCTTCTTGAGGGAAGTCTGACTGCTCAGCCACAGCTACCAAGTGAATCTGTGTGGTACAGACTGCTACCAAGTGGGTTTACTGCCAAACACCTGTAGTCCTAAATCTTTTGCAATGGTCCCAGAGGGAACTGCACAGGTTTCCGCCTAACACACATGGCTTGAAAAGCAGCCCTTCATCTGAACGGGCAACACTGGAGGACAGGGAGGGTCGGGGTGATGTGCCTTCTGGGGTTCTGTGGCTGAGGACAAGGGGGAGCCTAGCTGAGGAGTTCTGGACCCTTTGGGGTTTTCTGAGTTGATGAGAAGGGGCGCCAAGGTAGAGGGAGTTGGCATAGTCTAGGCGGGATAGGACAATGGACAAGATTGCAATGACTCTGTGGGGGTAGGAGAGGTAAGGGAAGATAATTCGGAGAAAGCTGAGGTATAGCTAGTACAATTTAGACACAGTGTAAATGTGGTGTGAGAGTGTCAGGTCAGTGTCCACGGCGTGCCCCAGGTTTCTTACTACAGTGGATGCAGTGGGCGGAGGGGGCTAAGGAAGAAGGCCAGCGTTGGGTTAGGGGAAGAGAGCTATCTTCCCTCAGAACATGATTTCTGTTTTTCCGGGATTGAGGAGGAGGTGGTTGGCCATCATCCAGTGATGGATGTCTGTGAGGCAGGAAGCGAGGTCAGGGTGTGGGATGGAGATGACTTGGGGATCTTAAAAGTAAATTGGGGTGAGGTTGAGTGAGCGGATATGTGCAGGGAAAGGGTTCATGCAGTGGTTGAAGAGATGAGGTGATAGGCAAGCATCTTGTGGGACTCTGTTGTTGACTGGGTGGGTGGTCAAGATGAAGGGATGGAGGTGGGTGATTTGGTATCTTTGGTGAGGAATGAAGAGATCCACTTTTGTACTGTTTGGGGTCTATCAATGAATATGCTGTGGTCAACAGTCCACCAATCTATTGCTCTCTTTCTCCTTTGCCACTCCCTTTCTCTCTGCCCACTCCCTCTCTATCTCCGTCTCTGTCTCTGTCTCTGTCTCTCTCTCTCTCTCTCTCTCTCTCTCTCTCTCTCTCTCTCTGTCTCTCTCTCTCTCTCTCCCTCTCTCTCTCTCTCTTTCTATCTCTCTCTCTCTCTCTCTCTCTCTCTCTCTCTCTCTCTCTCTCTCTCTCTATTTCTCTCTCCCCCTCTCTCTCTCTCTCTCCCTCTCTCTCTCTCTCTCTCTCTCTCTCTATTTCTTTCTATCTCTCTCTCTCTCTCTCTATATATATATATATCTTTCTATCTCTCTCTCTATATTTCTTTCTATCTTTCTCTCTCTCTCTATTTCTTTCTATCTCTCTTTCTCTCTCTCTGTCTCTGTCTCCGTCTCTCTCTCTCTCTTTCTCTCTCTCTCTCTCTCTCTCTCTCTCTCTCTCTCTCTCTCTCTCTCTCTCTTTCTCTTCCTTGATTTAGTCTATGCCTCTGTCTATTTCTACGTGGGTGAGAGTCTCATTGTCAATTGTGCATTTGCTAGAGCTACCCCAACCCTTGCTGACAGCTGTGATACCATTGAAAACAGAACAGATATCTTGGGGGCAGGAGGTGTTGTATTATTTTCAAAAGCAGCTATAACAAAAAACATGTTTGTTATATGTGCAAACATTGCAAACAATCTATTTGGCACTTTGCAAAATGTACATTTCTGATGATCCATCCCCGTGTATATTGTATTCATAATAGGAGTCTTACAGTTGTCTTGATGAGCATATACATCATTTACTGTTAGAAGGTTGTCATTCCAAGATAGAAAGTCTGGTATTAATCTTTTGAGTTATTACTCTGGGAAGAGAGATTGGGACAAATAACACTGGTGAGGGCTCCATCCATCCTTGCATAACATCAAAGAGCATTCAGTGAATATAAGATGTCAAACCCCTAACTACCAACTCCTTGTTCTGTGCAAAATGAATACATTCCTCCCCCCCCAAACCTTTTTTAATTGATAGTCAAGCTTTTGTGATTTATCAGGCCACGGTGGTTATGCTGTTTTGATCAGAGCTTCTGAGTGTGTGCATCCACCCCCTCCAATCAGATCTCTAGTATGCTGCCAAATTGGTGCTGGTAAGAACACATTTTATCATATGTATCACTCTGCACACCAATGCCTGCTGGTTAGGTTGCACATTATAAATACTTTCTCACATAACATTTAAAATAACCACATATCTTTATGTATGACATATATGTCTCTGATAAAAGGGTTGCATGCTTAAATCAATGCCAGACTTGAAGCTCATTTAATTGTTCACCACACCTACCCTAACAATAAACTGTTTGTAAAGGTGGACCATATGTATTGATTCTGACAGCACCAGGGCTTGGATTTGAGGAGTCAAAGGTTGCTGAATCAGTCTTACCCTTAGTGTCAAAGTGCCCTTGAGAAAAAAAGGTTTCCTTAGAGATGTTGCTCTACCCATGAGTGTTGAAGATATTTATGCAGCAACAATGAATGCAGTGCATTCTGTCCCTCCCCAATATAGGGCGCTACACCAATATTCCTTTCATGTTTAATCTAGTCCTATCTGTGATATAGAACCATGTAGATCCCCCTCTCTGTGCCAGAGATAAGCCAATAATCAGGCCGGTGTACAGAAAGAATACATATTCATGAATTAATCAGGAAATGTAATATTTACACATCACACGATACATTGCTTTCTCTGTGGCACAAAACAAAGCTCCAATACCAAAAACTCACTTTTTGGGAATAGACAGTAAGAAAAGAGTTAAGATTACACCACATCTGCATTTTCACTTTTGGGCCTCATGTAAATAAAACAAAAGTCAAATAAACAGTTAAATGCTTCTACCACACACAAAAAAAAAAAAAACCTTAATCTCCGAATCCCTTAATGCCAATGATGCAGCAATTTAGAGCATGCAAGATCATCCGCTTGGCAATATACTTTACATGAAGTTTAATTTAAATAATATAAAACACTTTTCTATTTGCAAAAACAATTTCACACATGCAGCACTCTGTATTTCTAATCTTCATGGGCACTAGGCAATGCTCACAGTGTTGGAGCACAACAGTTTTATAATAACCAACACTTTTGATATATATGGAACCCTTCTTCCTTCACCCTATGAAGGTGAAATCCTTATTTTTTTTGTCTAAAATGTCTTTATTCTGAATGATATACCACTCATATCACGCCCCTCACCTGGAACCCCCACCCCCCCCCCTTCCCGGTCACACTGAACCAGGAATCAGGCTGGTTTGCAAAGTTAAAATATTTATTTATGTATTTACAATTTAATCACACTATGTTTTAATGGGTACACAATAATCACCAATGGGGTGATGTAACACTGAATGATCTATTTAATACACCAGGAGTAATAGTGAGCAAAACAATTCAGCACAGAAATAATACTTTTGTGTGTGTGTTTCGATCGAATAGCACTGTGGTTAAAGGTTCCCCCTGCACACCCCTCAACCCCCAATAGGCAATGTAAAGAGATAGGAGGTGAGAGCAGGTTTTCAGGAATGGCAGAATTCACACAAAATATCAATCCCACTTCCCCCCAGCAAACACAAGAGAAAAACGGAATTAACTATCAAGCTGTCAGAATGGCTTTTGAAGTTATCTTAGAATGAACTGAGTAAAACACTAAATACTAAATATGGTAAAAATGCTGAAATTACTATAAATTCTTATGGGAGCCGCTTTGAATAGTTGCACACAAACACAAGCAATGATTTAATACCAAAAAACAATTTTAAATCTTAAAATTCAAGTCGGAAGCAATCAAAAGCTGTTTTACACGTGTCAGAATTTCCCAAAAATGATATTCGTGGCAAGCTTTTCACTGCGCGATAATCACGATAACAGGAGAACCGTATAGATTTGGGATGCGGTTTTAGATGCGATTTAAAGCTGTGGATGTTAGCTACAAGCAGACGTTGTTTATAGCACAAAAACTGAAGAAGTTATGGACGTTTTAGTAGAGGTTGTTTTTTCGAGACAGGTGCAACAATGGGAAACTGGAATTCACTTTTAAAATGACAAAAGGATTTCTTAGGATGACTATGAACTAAACAAATGCCACACAGGATCACAGTCACTTGATCAGAATGACTGCCTGCAGGATTCGCCTTCTTCAGATGAGAAAAGATCAGCACAGAGATAGTTTTAGCAATACTAATACAGGAGGAAGATGGGATGGATAGGATAGAGGGTTCAAACAATTCAAAAATACTCCTAACAATACAGGTTCTTAATACAAGAAAGGATGGGTTTAAGATAAGGATTAACAAAGCAAGGTACATATGTTAGTGACACAGTTCTTTCTATAGAGACTCACTAGATATGTTTTTAAACGGACCCGTCAGGATTCTGGTCAGGGAATGAGATCTGGTTCTAGGACAGACACCTTGGCACATCGGATTGCCACGGGTGAAACCTGGGAAAATTAGCAGAATGGCCCATTGTAAATAAGCAGCAATCAAATGCACCACCTTCCAATAGTGGCCTGGAGGATAGCTCAGGGGCAACGCTCTTGCCTTGGAAGCAAGACGATCAGAACAACCACGGATCGATCCCCGGGTTTGCGCATAAAAACCTCTGGGTATTAGGTGCAATATAAATAGCAATTATAATTACAACAACCCACCACAAACAGCAGAGTCCACTAACAGAATACCACCAACGGAAGGAGATGGCTCAGTGGTTTATCAAGCGCCGCCTTCCAATGTTAAATCATGAGGCTAAAACAAACAGAAAATGGCATGATGTGTTTTGTTTCTGTGTCTGCCCCATTTTTGTGTGGTTTCTTGCGGTGTGCTGTAAACCTGTGAGAACACTCCTAGCTGGAGTTTCCCTCAGGAGGTATCACACTATACAGGGAAACCCTTGGGCCTGCTCAGTAGTAGTGGATGACTCAAGAGATCAATTGTATTGAAAGCCCATTCTTGGCAGCAGCTGCCATTACAGAGCTGGATTGCATTTGATTGCTCACACCTATGAGGTCTATGTGAGTTCCCTGCATAAAGGAGCAGCACTCCCAGGAAGCCCCAAGACACACATGTTCATGTGCCTGACACTGGGTCATGCAATGGATCAGGAGAACCAGGTGCAGAAAGCCCTTAGCCATGGAGTCTCAGTTTGATTAGAATGGAAGCCCAAGCAGAATGAAAGATCCGGGGATCATGATCCTAGGACAGGGTTGTTCAAGCAGTGGTTCACATGATTTTATGGAATACAACTCCCAAGATCCATCACTGGCATCTTCAAATCGTCATCCACTCTCTATGCTATGGTATCTGTAGTTTGATCCTTGCTTCCCATTGGTTGCCTGTATCCATGCTTGAGGACTTTTGCTGTCTCTGAGGCAGCTAATCCCAGACTATTCTGGATTATGTGTACCTTTGTAAAATCTGTTCCCTGCATTTATACTATGTCCAGTATATCTTCCACGTGGCTGCTATTGAAGAAATGTTTGCTGTACCTATGCATGAACACAAATACCCTCGCGTAGACTGCTAATGTTGCCCTTGAAATGCTACTTGTTTATCACTCTGATTACAACATGAATGAACAGTGTAGGGTATCTGAAAGGAAATTTACCATGCTTATTTTGAACTCTGCGAGACAGCATATCAAGCTATGGGTTGTTATCGTGAAACAGGGTGGGGCGCAGTAGATATTCTATATCCCTTAATTCCTTTGGTCTGTTGGAGGAGGGCCCCAGAGGTGTCCTTGCCCTGGGCCCCCAAATTGCTTAAGATGGCCCTGTATTTGTCTCCATTTATGGAACCAAATTAAGCCTTTTCTTTGATCTTTTAATTCAGAGCACATTCCTGAACAATAAGCACTATGTGTGGACGGCTGGTTGAATGAGTATAAGGCGGATAGTCCTTATGTCTGATACCCCATCCAAATGGCAAATATTTGGTTAAAACCGACACACATGTTTCCACGCTTGAATCCTGAAGCTGTTTGACGGCAAGAGGTGCAGTACAAATCACTGAGACTGGTTAAAGGTTTCAGTAGGAAATGGTGTGTCAGGGCTCCTCCACGAGCATGTAAGACATCAGAAGTAGTGCAAAAAGGAGCATGCGCCAGCCAGGAAATAACGCTGTTTATTACAGCTGGGTATGAATGCAAGGGAGGTTATGTCACGTGGAACTCAACAAATATTTTTTTAGTTCAAAATATATAATTGACTTCAGCGCAAGCATTAATGACGAACCTATGAAAAAGAAACTGGTCTTGAAATGCAACCAATTTGCCGCACGAGCCGCTAAACTACATGTGGAATATGGCAAATTTACAATGCTCCCAGTCGTATATTTTTACAGAAATAAAATCATAGCAGCGATGGAGTATGGAACCGGAACTCTTTTTGGGTGTGACCACGAACTGTGGTCAAGATATGAACATTTTATATGGCGAAGAATACTCCAACTGTCCAAAGATTTTCCAACTGCCTGCATGAGGTATGAGATGAGTCTGTTCTCTATTAATGTGATTGTCACATGGAATTCTCTAACTCTATATAGAAAGATATCTGGAGCAGATAACATCGCTCAATTTCACATACTAAAAGAAAAAAAAGAGAGACCTTCAAGTGAAGACCTCTTGGCCTGTTGGAGATCTTCCTGTGAGACGATCCTTAAGCAGTTAAATGTAGTTAAGGAAACACTACTACGGAATGCAATTTGGGTAAAAAAGAAAAACAACTTCAACAGGATTGGATTGATACATGCAACAGGAGGAGACAACATACTAGAATGAAAAGCAACCCACCTGAAGCAAGAACACTGAATGTCCTCTCCAAGTAGATGACTCAATTCCCATGCAAAATGAGGAGATTTATTTTCCTTAAATTTAGATTAAATGCATGGGCAACAAAGGAAATTTCGTACCAGAGAAAGCAGAGTTGCGTGTCTGATCAACTATGCAGTTTCTTTGGAGGTGCGGAAGAATCTTTGAAACATCTGGTTCTGTACTGCCCAAATATGAGAGGTGCAAGAACAAGATGCATGGTAAACCAATAAAAGAAAAAAAAATGACTTCTCATAATAATTTAGCATTTATATAGCTCATGGATGGTTGAAAGGTAGGCAAGGTCAGAACAGCAAGGGATCAAACATATATTCACATTTTTATTCACACATCAAACATAAAACACTATAAATCTGAATGTTCTTGCTATAATTCATACAAAACATCAGATATGGGTTAAAAGGCACAAGGCATCAGGGAGAACAATCCCTAAAATGTAACAGTGCAAGCACGCTGTGCAATCTATGCCAATATTAAGAAAGCGAGGAACAGAATATATCAAATTCAGAGATCATCTTGGAGCACCATAGCGTGGTTCTGTTGTATAATGTACCAATCCAAACCGTTATGAGTGTAATTTCCTGAAAAACACATAACACAAAAATTGTATTCGCACGTCTTGGTCTCTGCACGGATATATATCACATTGAAATTGATAATAAATGCTGCTGGGATGTCACCACTTGGGAGGCTCTTGCCTCAAAATGGTAGCTAGGTAGTATCCCCTCGCAATAGGTGGCCCTAGTTATCTTGTTATCATACTCTACAGTCCCGAAACCCCTTCATGCCCCCACTAGAGCACCACTATTCTGACCTTGTTCCTGGACGTCTCAAGCTGTACACGTGCCTTAGACATCTTTATTACAGCTGTCAAAGATATCCTGTCCTGCCAAGAGTGTCCTTTTCTGCTCACATCATTCCCGCAGCTGGTAGGTAAACCTCCCTTGGTAGCGTTGGATCAACCCCTTCACTGCATTAGAATCACCAGAACTGATGGGAATTTGGCCAGGCCAATCTTCATAAACAGTTTCAGAAATAATTTGACGACATGGACTAATATAAAGCACATGTGCTTGGAGTACATTTACAGGCTCTGACAGCTGTGGGGGAGGAAGGAGCTTGTTGCTGGATGCTGGATTAGTACATTTTAAACTAGAGTGGAGTCAGAGTAGTTTAGTATTAAGGAGGGTAAGCGTAGGGGGAGTAGGGAGTGGCAGAGGCCTCAGAGAGTTATGATATGATGTGATAGTTTATTTATATAGCACCTATACACAATGTGTTGCAAAGCGCTTCAAGGCAAGGGGGGAACAAGGGAAAATACAATTACATTCTTACAGGCCATGAACAGTAAGGATGTGAAATGAACTATCGTACTCGGCCTGACGACATTTCAGATAGTGCAAGAGCTAAGACATATATAAGGAAGGGAGGGGAGAGTGCGAAGGAAATGGAAACAGGCAGGCGACTGCCGTACTAGGCCTAACAGCATTTCTGGTAGAGCCAGAGAAAACAAAAGGTGAGGGAAGTGGGTGCAGAAAGGGAGGGGAGGAAAAAAACATGCCACTATTGTACTAGGCCTGATAACATTTCAGATAGTGCTGGAGGCGGGAGGGAAAAATGTAAGGAGAGGGGGGAGAAGACAGAGGAGGTTGCTACTATACTAGGTCCAGGGACAACTCTGAGACTAAGTGCATAGAATGAAGTAAGGGGAGGAGGGGAGAGATAGGAAAAGGGAGAATGGGCGAAGAGGAAGAACAGAGAGTAAGCAGTCAAAAAGAGTGGAGAAGCAAGAGGGGAGAGCAAATACAATTGCAGAAGTCATCTAATCTCTGCATGTACAAACACGTTTCTTTAATTGTTCCTGTTCGGCTTTCAGGGAAACCCGGTTAATCTCCAGTGACACACAGGGGGAGACGCTCACTGGTCCATTCTCAGGCATTCCCTTTTCAGGTCTAACTGACACTCTTAGAACCACACTCACATCACACTCAGCCAACATTCTCTGTGCTGTCATTCATTCTCATGCACCACCATTTTAGCAGAAGAAAATCAGGCAAGGAGGTACAGTCACAAACACCACCACAAGAGACATACACTAAAATGACTCGCACTCAATATAACCCAATAAAACCTGCCACACTGAATAACCGGGCCGGATGAAATGATTTGTGTTTTATATCATGCTTGCACGTATGTTGCATGGCATCATCTTGTTCCCAAGGTGAGTGTGTGGCCCTTGTTCACAACTATCACTCATAAAGCTTTCCAGGGCACATGGGGCATGATTTCTATTTGAATCGCTCCCCCAGGAGAAACTTAGAAAATACTATCCCTAGTAAAAGTCAAGTTGGATGGTTTAAAAAGAAATATTACATATTGTCCTATCAGCATCAACCTTGCTATTGTCTTTTTTTTCTTAGAAACGTCAGTCACACCAAATATCGAATACATACTTTTTGCATTTGTATTTTATCAAATATATAAAGAGGTTTTGGTAAAACACTGTGCACAGTTTAACTGGGAGCAGAAGAGATGCCCAGTGGCTTCCCAGTAGAGAAGGGATCACATTCAAGACACTCACCCTGACGCATAAATGCCTTAACCTCTCAGCCCCAACATATCTCTCAGAAACCGTCCTTAGAGACACATCATCTCGCCCCAAAAGAACCCACCACACCAATAAACTGCGCATCCCTCACATCCATAGAGCAAAAGCAGGAGGTATTGGTTTCCCACACATTGCCCCCAAACTATGCAACTTACTCCTGAACACACTCAGAGCAGAGACCTCACTCACAGCATTCCGCAAATCTGTCAAAACCACCCTATTCACCTAACACGGCCCCCTCAACCCAGAAACCATATCTGTACCATGGCAAAATGTAACATAACATGTAAATTTGATTGTATATTGCAACTAAGCTCAACTGTCTGTAACAGCGCCACAATGCCCCCGCGCTTTTGTGCGCTTTATAAATACTAAATAATAAATAAATAACTATGCATGATCATTTAAATACATCAAAAAGAAGAGACAACGTGTTATTTTAGAGAAGGAAAAAAAGGCATCTGAAAAGATGAAAGAATAGAGGCGAGAGGACAAGTATAAAGGAAAATGCTGAGGGACCAGGACAGAGCCATGGGAGACACCGAAATGAAGAAGATTACCCGAACCGGAGACAGAGTAACTCAGATAGATGAAATCGAAACAGAACAATTTAAATATAGAGTCAGACCTGCCTAAGGATGATAGCGTGTAAAGAAGAGTAGGGTGATCAACAGTATCAAAGGCAGCAGAAAGAGCACGAAGAGCAAGAATCGAAGAACGGTGGATATGAAGTTTTTCCATCCATCAGTCCGTCGCTAGTGGGTGAGCTCTGCAGAGGCTCCTGATTCACATTGCTAGTGCATGGTGCAAATCAACAACCCCAAGTGTCCCACAAATGTTTGCACGTTTCCCAAACATCCATGCACTAGACCTCGACTCTCTTGCTAGTATGTTTGGCCAGGCCTAATGGTAAATTAATTATGAGTGATTAAAAGAATGATGTGCAAATAGCAAATGTTGGTGCAAAATCCCTATATACAAAGAAAGGATCTGTTCTGGCTCTGTCTGTACTAGTATGATGTACCATACCAAAAAAGATCTTAGAGCCCTTACTAATGCTATGCCTTTAGAGATCTACTGGAAGTGCTGCAATTGTTTCTCTGAGTCGATCACATGCCCCCTGACAAACAACAAGGCTGAGAATGGATTAATCTGAACCTAATTAGTGACTATTTAATGCAAGTTAAAATGCCCTGTTATAAAGGTCACCATGATGGCCTTCTATCGTGGACAATCGACTGAAAAAACCTAGGCGTAGGAATGTTACTATCAATGCAGCGCCTCACGGGGGAGGGTGCAGCCACTTTGAGGGGGAATTTATTAAGGTTTTTGGTTTTTCGGTGTACACCCTAATCAATTGCAAGTGCTCCCACTCACACACGTTCACTACATATCTGGTCCAAGGCACAGCATGAGGCACCGCAATCAAGATCGACAATTTTAATTAGGCACAAACATAGGTAGCCTGCGTGAATACACATGTGCAGCCACAAATAAGGGTTAAATTAGCCTTGATGGAGCAGGCCCTTCGACTTACCAGGAAACTGCTTGAGTTACAGGCTGTACACAGACTGGTGGCATTCTAAAACAAGCATTGCTCAAGGCCAACAGTGTTGGCTTTTGTGTAGTCATGGAATACGCATTTGCCAATGAGTGCAGCAAAGGTATTAACTGGTGATTACGGGTAGCATAATGGAGTGAGTTCCTGGGCATATGACTATCTAATAGATATACAAGAGCCAAAACCATTGACTTTTCCACTGCTTGTTTTTAACAGAACTTCAGAAAAGGACATGCATACTGCTTATAAATCAAGGGGCTCAAGGCACACTTGATTAAAGGCATTTTGAATACACCAGTAGCACATTACACTTCCAACTAATCCATTCCCTTTCAGAAAAGAATGCTTTGAAATAACATGTCAGGCACTCTGGGCACACAGTTTCATATTTCAGCTCGAGAAATTTAGCTCAAAGAGACCCCAGGAGGATGTGTATTGTTTGGGGAGGAGGAAGGAACCGGGTGCACATTACCATAGGGATTGGCATAGCTATGGCCAGTCAATGGGTCGATAAATAACCAAACAACACATACAAGCTGTGTGTCCCTCCTCATGTCCATCTTCATTTTAGCTGTTCTCCAATGCAATCGTTTTGGCTTATAGGGGGCACTTAAGCACCACGAAAAAGCTACAACTAAATCATCCACTTGCACTCGTGCAAATGAATACTTACTCTAATGTGAAAGATCATTTTCTTTAGAGAATGACCCACTTTGCTTAGAATGCACCCAACAGACACCCAGCTAACTACCTTCAGAGCTGCTATAATTTAAAATGTGTTAATTCATTAAAAAAACGTAGCCTACTTTACGATCACTACCGCCAGGTAAAGGAAAGTATCGATGTAGTAAAATGCATTGTTTTGCAACTTGTTAATATAGAAAATTATCAAATAGTTTGTTTAAAATGTGTGTAAAACTTCTATGTAAACACATCTCCATTAAATATATAACACACAGGGCCGCATTTCATTTTGGTGGTAACATAAAGCATTGCTTCTCCCTACTTATGCATTGAGATGAATATTTTCAAATAGGCATGCAGAACATGGCATTTCCCTATGGAATTCTATGGGAACTCAATATAGTGAATACATGCAGAGTCCTATTAATCAGAATCATGCAGACCCTTCTCGTTATCTCATTCTTACCATAGGCAGTAATGGTAAACTATGTAGCCATTATTACCTTAGGCCCTGCTAATGCTTCCAGTGTCTTGTTTATTTCAAACACCTTAGCTAAGCGTTCACACATCCGTGTTTTTCGGTAGCCACACATCCTGGGATCATGGCTTAGAATGATGAAGTCTTCTGCCAAAGGAGAAACACAGCTGTTGTCTGGCCGCTCTTTTAATTTCATCCTGGAAATAGTTCCAAGGAGTGACTGCCAACTAGGAGCTGCCACATTAGCACTCAGACTGTTCAAGAACAAGCGGTAGGGTTTTAAATCGGCATCTGCCTCGTCGCATTGTAATTATTTCTGTACTTCACTGAAGCAGGAGGTGACTGGAGATCTTCTATTGTTAAGGTAGCCCAAAATCTCAGACAGACCCTGAGGGATCGGAGTCAATCCAAACCAGACCCAATGACAGAGTAGACAAAGTGCACGGAAAAAACCCCACGTCATTCACATCGAAACAAAGCCGGGACAGCATACACGTATTGAAATCTCATCTCTCTTGGCATACGTATCAAAAACAGTTGATTTAGTACTACAAATGTGCCATCAATGATGTCATAACAGAATATCCGTTTCGAAAACCTACGGGGAACGGAGATAGGTATGTGGGTTTGGCTTTGTATAGACTCCATGGCCCTCATTACAACCCAGGCATTAAGGGGTTAATGGCGCTGTAAAAGGTGGCGGCGCCGGTAAACACTTAACGCCTGATTACGAGGTCCCTTTGCGGGTTGGAGACTTTAACGCCTGATTTTTGCAGGCATTAAAAACCTACCCGCAAAGGGACCTTGGTGCTAAGTACGGTGCTGCAATTTGCGGCACCGTACTTGGCGCCTTCCCCATTCCCATTAAGCCCTATGGGGCAAAAATGGGAATGGGGAAGGGCCATGGCGGCATGGGGAATTACCGCCCTGCCAACCTCTGAATGGGGCGGTAATTCCCCATTCCGCCATGGCGGAGTCGGTAAGATACCAGCATGGACCATGGTGCTATTTGCACCATGGTCCAACGCCAGGGTCGTAAAGAGGGCCCATATGTGTTAAACATTTTCATTGGGTTACACATATCTGATGGCCCCACCCAGAACCACCCCTATATTGATATAGGTTAAACTACATCATCTTCACGGAAAGGGGTTGGTTGGCATACTGCTTGATGGGCATCATGTCTCTAAGGATTTTGATAGGGCGGCACATTGCTAACAACCTTGGACACTTGACAGGTTGTCAGGATACGAGCCAGACATAGTCCCTCGTGATGACGTTGCTGGTCCGGAAAGAATGTCACTAATTCCGGCACCAGCATTTCTTCCATGCTCGCAAAACATTGTCTTGCGGCAACATTTGTTCAAATACATCTGATGAAATTGAATTTGACGAAATCTGTCATATCCCTGATGCTGTAACCCGTCAGGGCACAATGGGCATGATGTCTTTTGAGGGGCATGTTGCTCAACCCTGCAATCACTGTAATCCTCTCTATTTGATAATTATCACACTGGCACATCCTCTCCCTCCCACCTGAGCATAACAGATCAGGAACATTACAAGGTTGAGAAGGATCTGATCCCCTCAATGAACCCAACTCTTGTGTCCTACTCTCTATTTGCACACGAGGAGTTGAGAAAAGCGTGCAGTCGCAGTTGGTGCTTTATAAAAGAACAGTAATTTATTAACAATTATACAACGCTGCTTCAGGATGTATATACCATGCTTTATCCTGTTTTCATGAAGTGTCTAATATATACCTGAACCATTTTCACTTTCATGGGGGGAATTTCTAGGACCAGGTGCAATCCATCTTTAGACCCTACAATCTGTAGAAAAGTGTTCAGGAGGCTTGTACACTGTTTTTCCTAATTTCTTAAATTTCTTCTGCTTGTGTAATTACACCGAGATCACATACAGGGCAACAGGGTAATTAGCAATGCTGCCTTTAGGGCCTGGGAACCTAGCACATTTTTCCCAACCAGCTGGTGCAAAAAGGACACTTGGCCAATGAAAACTGGCAATCACACTTTTTGATTGTGGGAAATATACATGGTGTGTCCACCCTAATGAGAATGTGCTCAGCATGGGTGAGCAAGCAGTGCAGGGTGCACCACAAATATGGCTTTCAACCTCTCCCTGGGTCCTGTCGAGTTTGACCTCCATGCAATGTGTTTGATGGACTTAGGGTGATCCCCTGGGGGTGATAGTGGCAGTGCACCGCACGGCAGAGCAACCTGGAACCAGGGGTCTCTCTGCTTGTCTTGTCTTGAGATGTGTGCCAGTGACAGCCCATAATGCCATCATGGCGGCATTACATTCTCTGGTCATCAATGACACATCCTTACGTATATCCGCGTGGGACTGCGTACAGCAGACAGCTACCCATTACGCGGCATAATCATTTTCTTTTTTTTTAATAACTAATGTAATGATATTGATGTGGTATTTATATAGCACTTTCGCTAAAGTGCTTTCCATAAAACTTATTTACATACAATATAACTCAAGTTGGTACTCATTTATCAACCTTGGGAGGATGAAAGAATGAACTAGCCTTGCCAGGATTCGAACTTGGGAGGATGAAAGAATGAACTAGCCTTGCCAGGATTCAACCTGCGACCTGCAAATTACACAAAGATGGCGGCAGTGAGTGCTCAACCTGCTAGGCTATCTTACAAGGCTTAATGTCCATGTTAGCGTCACCCAATCCGTTATTTAAGTTTTCCTTTACTAATGGTATGCACCCAGCTCCCTTAGATAACTACCCCAGGAAGGTCAAATTTTATCACAGTGGTCTCTCCTCATTAAAATACAAGAGGCTGGAAACCCCATTGGTCACAGCATGCTAATGAGTGAGCGTGCCTCATTCTGTATGTTGTCCCGGGCTAATGATCTGACCTGGTGTCATTGCCAAGCCATGTACATAGTTAACGCATTCACCATCTTAGATGCCAAGGTAGGCGGCAGACGCGCCGCATTCGTCCGCTCGTTCCCGGCTAGACAGCGTGGGAGAAGTTGCTCAGGAAGTCGAGCCATTTCACTTATTCTGTATCATTTCTTTATTTTACATTGCAACTTCAATTTTAAGATTTTGATCATTTAAATCCTTATTAGTTACAGAATTTATTTTGATTTTTTAGACGGTTTTATCAGAAAATATGGCATTTTTACTTTGTACACTATTTTCTCTATTTTGTTACATTCACCACTGACATTATAGTGTACCAAATAGGTCATACCCTAAGTATGGCAGAGTATGTCATAATATATATGTAGCTTTGCGTGGTTCTTATTGCCAAGAACCCTTGCGTATGCACTGAATCCATAGCTGAAAAATGACAATGGCATCATTCTTGAGGCTAGCCTAGACCAGGGCTACAGGCTAGAGAATTAGAGGCAATCCTTATGTGTGGACATGATAAGCAAGATGTGAAACTTAATTGAGCCTGATTGTGTCTCTGGATACATGCCACTCAAATCTGATTGGTCAAGTGCACAAATCTGTCCTATTTTTTTATCTTGAGACATCTGAATCATGACATCTAAAATGGATCCAGAGGTTTTGCATTTTTAGACTATCTTGATTTACGACCTAAAGTTGGATTATGTTTTTCCCCTCATTATGTTGTCCCATTGCACTCCATTGTGGATTGGCAAAGTGACTGCATGCAGTAATTCCTCCTGCGCCTTTTCTGCCTCTTTTTTCTGGAGGATGGGATATCCTACATTCTGCTAGATTCAGGAGCAGGGGAGAGAACACAGATCTATTTAGTTCTGTGTATAATGAAGACATGTAGGTTTAAGATGGGTTTCCGTATGAATACAGACACGCATTCCGAGTTTGAAGGTGTAGGAAAACAGTTGCAGTAATTCCATCACCACCATTTTTCCTGCACCGTCAAATTACAAATTTGGTGGAATAACAACTGGGGGAATTACCGAGCGGTAATTTTGCAGATTTTTGGATGAAAAGTGGAGTAGTTACCTCATGGTCGTAAATACTCCACTTTTCCTTCAACCTTCAATGGAATTAGCATCCAGAATTACCACTTAGTAATTATGCCAGTGGTAATCCCACCATAAAAGTGTCATGATAAGGATAAACACCACAATACCACCATGGTAAACCCACAAGACCTAGTGTTGATAATGTAAACTGATTTGTGTGGTATTTCAGTGGCTTTATTACCATGTGTAAGCTCTGGATGTGAGATATTGTTACCTGCCACCAGTATTTCTTTTCGGAATTAGGATCTTTGGGATTAATTATTCTTCATTGAACACAAGAGATCAAACTGAGAGTTCCTGATTCATGATGTTTAACATATGTTGTAACCTATTCAGTGTCTAAGTTAATTCACCTTCACTGTGGCTGGTCTGACTTGCTTTTTGTTGTTGGACGATCGTTTCCTTATTTAGCCCAAGCTCATAATAGGCATTATTGCTGCTCTAAGCGCTGTAGATGCACACACACTATACCTATAATGTCATTCATGTGTTTCATAAATATATTTGTGTCCCTACCTATCTAGTCCCTACACTCAGAAACAGAACTCAAGTAAATCTTACAGACAATTCATTTGAGTTGTGCATACCACTGCATAAATCGGATGTACCACCTAAATAAATGGACTACATAGATCAACATGCAATACAGATGAGCTCATGTTGGCCACAGATGTTAAGGTTAGCAGAGGGGTGATTTACATCATTGCAACAGCAAACATAGGCTACAGTGCATGATAAACAGTTTAGTGAACCATAGGAAATGAACAATGTCTGTAGGTGAGTTTTTTGCCCCCAAATGAACAGGATAGGCAGATGACATGCGCGACTATTGACTGTTTACATGTGGTGTTTTTTGCGCTAGTGGCATTACTTTACTTAAACAAAAACAACGTATTTTTCTGTTTTTTTATGACTCACAACCGATAGACATCTGAAATTGACAAACATTCCTCATCCCAATTCCTCAGTTATGAATCCTATCTCCTCCCACCTCCCTACCCCTTGCTCCTTGGGTGTGCAAAATGGTTTCTCCCTCATTCATTCCTCGATTACCTGTGTAGTCCTTCTTCCTAACATCCAACTGCATTTATTTATTTGACATTTGTAGAGCGTTCCGGACCCGATGGCATCTGGGTGCTTGTTACATAAAAGACAAGAAGATAAACAAACAGTCAGGTTGATAGCACCTGTGTCAGGTTGGGGTTACAGGGGAGCATGACCCAGACTGCGAGAGCTATCATTTACATACAGAGGGGTATTACATACATAGCCGGGCATGGCAGCAGGCCTCAATGTTGTGAAAAGCCATGTTTTGAGACTTTTGTGGAAGGACCAGAGGGATGAGTATGATCTTATTGAGAGCGGGAGTGCATTCCAATGTTTAGCTGCTGCCACTGGGAAGCTGCGGCCAACAGCCGTTTTTTGCTTCAATCTTGGGATGGAGAGGAGGTGTGAGTGGCCAGCTTGGGTAGGTTTGGTGGATTATGATTTGGTGACTTTACTAGACAGGTATGGAGGGGCAGTGTTAGCCAGACATGTATGCGTTAGTGAGAGAGGCTTGAACACAATACGATCGCGAACCGGCAGCCAGTGCACATAATTCTTCTAGCAGCCGAGATGTGCTCTGTTTTTGGGATGTTTAGGGCTGCTCTTTGGGCATTGTTTTGTATTACCTGGAGTCTATTGATGTTACAAGTGGTTGAACCTGCAAAGAGGACATTGCAGTAGTATATCCTGGAAAGAATCAGTACTCTGGTTATCGTGTTACAGCTCTAGGAGGTCTGGAATGGTCGGCAGGCGTTGACACGTTTGGTTGTGTATGCTGAGGCAGATGTAATTGCATTCTCTTCAAGTGGCTTGTTAGAGAGAGCAAGGAGTCCAAGTAGACCACCAGCATCTTTACTTCTTTGGAGACTAGGATGGCGTTTCCATCTATGACAAAGAACTTGTAGCTGTGCTTTAACTTATTTAGTCATGTTTGTGTTCTCACAATAAGTAGCTAAATTCTTTCATCTTACAAACATAAACTGTGTTGGGCCATCGAGCTTGGATGATTTGGTATATTTTGTTCAGTTCTGTGGTATAAGAGTTGTAGTTACTGGAAACAGGGAGGAGGATCTGGGTGTCGTCTGCATACTTAGTGTAGGAGACATCCTGCTCGTCCAATAAGTCAAAGAATGAGTTAGTCAAGTTCTTATACTGTGTCGGGTTGTCAGAATGTTGAACCTCACCATCCTTCTCCTCACCTGTGGCTTCCTCTTGTTTATCCTTGGAGCGCTTGGAAGGCCTTCGGGGACTCCTGGTGTCTTCCTTTACGGGTTTGTCTCTGGTCTTCCTGTCGTGCAAGTAGGGCCTGGCTCCCTCGGAGGCCACCTCGACAGGGAGTGGGACCTGTCTCGGGGGGCCCCGAGGAGCCAAGGTCCCGCAACAGGGAAAAGACTGCTGGACAGTAAAAAACCCTGTGTAGTCTTCCGGAGATCGTGACGAATATTAAGCTCTCCAATGGTGGATGTGGCTGTTCGTGATCCGGAGTGAACCAGGAAACTGTGGATCAGGTAAGACTGACCGTCCTCCAATATGGATACGGCTTGAGGAAAGGAGGCAGGATCCAATCCGTGGGATAATAGGCAGGACGTAGGTAAGCAGATAATGAGAGAAGCTTGTGAGAAAAGAGAAGAGGGGTAACCCCGGAACGGGGAAACGTTCAAAGCCCAGAAGAAATGATACGGATAGGAAGAAAGCTGAAAAGTCCCCACTTACCAGATACTGCAAGATCCACAAAATGCACAGGGAGGAACGCGTAGAAACGCGCGAATGACAAGACGCCGAGCGAAGAAAAGTTAAGAAAGGGAAACGGACGAGCGCCGTGAAAGGGAAAGGGGTTGAAAACAAGCCAGCAAGCTCAAGGGTATGTGGGCGAGGGACAGAACTGCAGAAGGCACAGGAGGTGGATAAACAGAGTTAGTAGAGCGCTGGTATCATGAAGAATAACACAGCTACAACGCGCCGAGAGGGGGGCGTGGCTTGCTTAAATAATGAAGGCGGCCATGTTGGATGAGGGCTGGCCCGCTAGCAGAAGGTTCTCCGCGGCTTAATCTTCCACTTCTACCATAGCTTCCATGGGTGGATCCTGACAGTATAACCCTTCTCTCTCCGAAAACCCCCTGGTTTTCCCGGATATTTCAGGTGGAATTCTCTCAGTATTCTTGGGGCATGCAGATGGTGCCTGGGTTCCCAGGTTCTTTCTTCAGGGGAGAAACCTCTCCAATGGACGAGATACTGTAGACTGCCCTGGCGATATCGGGAATCCACCAGGTATTCCACCTCATACTCCTGTGGTTCTACTGTGGTCGGAGTCTTGGTCTTCCGGAGCTTCCGTGAGAAGGGATCCTCCTTATACTCTTTTAGGAGTGAGGTGTGAAAAACTGGGTGAACCCTCTGGAGGTGCTTAGGCAGGTGAATTTCGTAGGCCACTGGGTTTATTTGTCTTAGGATAGGGTAAGGACCCAGATATCGTGGTGCAAACTTGCCGGTGTGTATTCATTTGGGCAGATATCTCGTGGATAACCAGACCCTTTGTCCGGGCTTCCATTCGGGATTGGGTCTTCTACTCCTGTCGGCCCACTTCTTTTGTGAACGTTGGCTGTCCTCTAATGCTTCTCTCGCCAACTTATGTTCCTTCTTTAGTTCCGATAATCGGTCATCTATGGCAGGGATTTGGAGGGTTGTATTCCTGACCAAGGCATCTGCTGAGGATGGTACCCATAAGTGCAATAGAAAGGACTCATTCTCGTGGAGGTGTGGTAGTTGTTGTTGTAGGCGAATTCAGCCTGTGCGAGATAGGAAGACCAGCTCTCTTGTCTGTTGCTGCAAAAACATCTTAAGTACTGCTCAAGACCAGCATTGAGTCTCTCTGTCTGACCGTTGATTTGGGGGTGAAAGCTGGACGACAGTGCTCGATGTATTCCCAACTGTTGACATAACGAAGTGCAGAACCTGGAGGTAAATTGGGTACCTCTGTCAGAAACTATAGTTCGAGGCAGTCCATGCAAGCGTACTATATCCCGGAGGAAGACAGAAGCCGTTTTTGGAGCTGACGGAAGTCCCTCCAATGCAGAGAAATGGGCCAGTTTACTATGTGAATCAATGGTTACCATGATTGCGGTCATTCCCTCTGACTTCGGTAGGTCAACAATGAAATCTGTGGACACGTGTTCCCAAGGCTGGGTGGGTAGGATGGGTTGTTGTAATTTACCTAATGGTTTGCCTGTTTGGTATTTGTTGGTGGCGCAAACCGGACAGGTTGAAACATATCTCTTAACCTCCTTGTGGAGTTCTGGCCACCAGAATCTTCGGCTTATGAGGTCCTGTGTCTTCTTGATACCGGGGTGTCCAGCCAGGGGGGCATCATGACACCAGGAGAGGATCTGTTCCTGAAGTCCTTTAGACGGGAGAAACAACCTAGTACCATGGTAGTACAAACCATCATTGGCCAGATTGACTGTGGGTGGTACGGTAGATTGCGAACCGTATTGGGTGGTGAGTTCTGGTAAAAAGAGTGAGACACCTGCCATGATCTTAAGGTTGGGAAACAAGAGGTCGTGATCTGGATTATGGTTGACTTCTTCTCCTTGACATCTGGAGAGAGAATCTGCCATCCTGTTCTCTGATCCTGGTATATAAGAGATGCGAAATTCATATTGAGAGAAGAAGTATGCCCATCTGGCATGTCGGGCGTTGGTACACTCCATCTGTTGTAAC
This sequence comes from Ambystoma mexicanum, assembly GCF_040938575.1. NCBI lineage: Eukaryota > Metazoa > Chordata > Amphibia > Caudata > Ambystomatidae > Ambystoma > Ambystoma mexicanum. Next base: position 1,182,092,294 of record NC_090933.1, on the reverse strand, counting down.
ACTCTAAGGTTGCGGTGATCCGTTCGTACCTGAAATGGGTGTGCTGCTCCTTGTAACAAGTGTCTCCACTCTTGACAAGCCAATTTGATGGCTAGTAGTTCTCTTTCAAGAACGGAGTAATTCCGCTCGCTTTTGGTCAGGGTTTTGGAATAATACGCCACGGGATGTGTGAGACCGTCTTCTGCTTCTTGCAAAAGAATGGCTCCCACTGCTCCCCCTGAGGCATCCGTTTCCATAAGGAATGGCTTAGCTTGATCCGGCTGTACCAATATGGGAGCGGAAGTAAACAGTTGCTTGAGCTGTAAGAAGGCTCTTCTTTATTCCGGACCAAAGGAGTACTGAACCCCCTTCTTAAGGAGGCCTGTGATGGGTAACATCAAGTTAGAGAAGTTGGGGATGAACTGGCGATAGAAGTTAGCCAGCCCGAGGAAAGACTCGACCTCTTTAACACTTCTTGGCTCCTTCCAGTCCAGAATAGCCTTTATCTTTCCTGGTTCCATCTTGATCCCTTCCTTCGAGAGGACATAACCTAGATAAGAGACTGAGGTCACTTCGAATTGGCATTTCGCTGGTTTTACCAGGAGATGATTTGCTCGGAGTCGATGTAATACTCTTTTGACTTGTTCACAATGGTCCCGTAGCTCTTGAGAATAGATCAATATGTCGTCTAGGTAAACGACCACTGAAACAAAAAGCATGTCTGAGAAGATTTTGTCAATGAACCTTTGAAAGACAGCAGGAGCGTTTACCAGGCCGAAGGGCATAACCCTGTATTCGTACAAGCCGAAGGGGGTCCGAAATGCGGTCTTCCACTCGTCTCCCCTCCTCACCCTGAGGAGATGGTAGGCCCCTCTAAGGTCCAGTTTAGTGAAATAAGAAGCCCCTCTGACGGCTTCCAGGATGTCCCTTATGAGTGGCATGGGGTAGAGATTGCGGACAGTAATCCGATTTAGTCCTCTGTAGTCTATACAAGGACGTAGCTCGGTAGTGTCCTTCTTTGGAATGAAAAACAGAGAAGCCCCCCCTGAAGACCTTGATTCCTGTATAAGACCATTCTGCAGGTTGTCATCCAGATATCTTCTCAATGCCTGTCTTTCAGAAAGGGACAGAGGAAACATCCTGCCAAATGGAACAGTGGACTCTGGGGTCAGTTCTATGGCGCAATCCTCTGGTCGATGAGGAGGCAGGAGTTTGGGTGTAGTGTCTTCGAAGACCTCGGCATATTCTTGATACTGACGGGGAACCGACAAGACCACCTTGAGGAGGGGGGTTCCTTTGTCCTTGTCTTCTTTTACTTGATGGGTCGATCTGCAATGTTGTTCACAGTAGGGAGAATCAAAACGCACGCAGTTTATCTGCGGATTTTGTCTTCTAAGCCAGGGTATCGCTATCACCAAGGGAAAGTGGGCTGCTCTTATGAGGTCGAATACCAGTAGTTCCTGATGTTCTCCCAGATCCAACCGTACGGGCAACGTTTCAGATAGGATCGGGCCTGAGGACAGGGGGGTACCATCGACTCCTTCAACCGGAATGGGCCTTTCCTTTCGCCTAAAAGGGATATGTTGCTCTCGAGCCCATCCTTCATCCATAAAGTTCCCTGCGGCACCGCAATCCAGCATGGCAAACACCTCTACACATGAGGTACCAGTCGTCCAAAGTTTGACTCTAAACACCATCAAGCTGTTATCTTCTTTTAGTTCTGTTGGTCTGGTAAGGTTGCAAGGACTGTGTCTTGTTCCCCCGAGACCTCCCTTGCAAAGGACCGAGGGTGGAAGTTTTCCTTCCTTCTTGGAGGAACTTCAGGGCAGTCTCTGAGGAGGTGTTTTGAAGAGCCGCAATACATGCAGAGACCCGAATCCCTGCGTCTCTTGCGTTCCGCAGGCGTGAGAGGGCCTCGGGCTGCCCCAATCTGCATTGGTTCCTCTTGGGTGGATTGTTCCCTGGTAGGGTGAGGAGTCAGGCTGGATGAGGGTTGACTGGGACGAGGTCTTCTCCTTTCCTGGCGACGCTCGTTGAGACAGTATTCTAACTGTAAAGTGAGAGACATGAGATCCTGAAATGACGAAGGTCGAGCAACCCTGGCTAATTCATCCTTCAATTCATCCTGAAGTCGCCTCCGGAATATCGTCTGTTTCGCAGATTCCGGCCAGTCGGTCTTCGCCGCTAGTCTTAGGAAGCGAGATATAAAGGTCTGTACATCTGTGTTTCCTTGTTTGACGTCTAGTATTGCTTCAAAAGAGGTGTACAGTACTTCAGGTTGTTCGAATCTGCTCTTGAAAAGGTCCACAAATAAGTCATAATTAGCCAGTGCTGGATCGTTTCTTGTCACCAATGGGGTGGCCCAGGCCAAGGCATTCCCTGTGAGATTGGCTATGAGGAACCCCACCTTGGCTCTGGCAGTTTCGAAGGCGTGAGGGCGAAAAGCGAAATATACGTGGCAGGCGTCTAAATACTCCTTTAGTCCGCCCGGGTAGCCATCATATTTTCCAAAGGATAGAGGCATGGGTGGTAGGTCTCCTTGGTCGTCCCTGTGTAGGACCACTTGCTGGCGCAAAGCTGCGTTTTCGGTCTTCAAGGATTGGACTTCTAGGGTTAGTCCCTGTAATGCTGCAACCAGCTCTTGATACTGCTCAAGGGAACCCATGTGTCTGTCTGGGCGTTGTATTCTGTCAGAATGTTGAACCTCACCACCCTTCTCCTCACCTGTGGCTTCCTCTTGTTTATCCTTGGAACGCTTGGAAGGCCTTCGGGGACTCCTGGTGTCTTCCTTTACTGGTTTGTCTCTGGTCTTCCTGTCGTGCAAGTAGGGCCTGGCTCCCTCAGAGGCCACCTCGACAGGGAGTGGGACCTGTCTCGGGGGGCCCCGAGGAGCCAAAGTCCCACAACAGGGAAAAGACTGCTGGACAGTAAAAAACCCTGTGTAGTCTTCCGGAGATCGTGACGAATATTAAGCTCTCCAATGGTGGATGTGGCTGTTCGTGATCCGGAGTGAACCAGGAAACTGTGGATCAGGTAAGACTGACCGTCCTCCAATATGGATACGGCTTGAGGAAAGGAGGCAGGATCCAATCCGTGGGATAATAGGCAGGACGTAGGTAAGCAGATAATGAGAGAAGCTTGTGAGAAAAGAGAAGAGGGGTAACCCCGGAACGGGGAAACGTTCCGAGGCCAGAAGAAATGATACGGATAGGAAGAAAGCTGAAAAGTCCCCACTTACCAGATACTGCAAGATCCACGAAATGCACAGGGAGGAACGCGTAGGAACACGAGAATGGCGGCAAGCCACTAGTGTGAATGACAAGACGCCGAGCGAAGAAAAGTTAAGAAAGGGAAACGGACGAGCGCTGTGAAAGGGAAAGGGGTTGAAAACAAGCCAGCAAGCTCAAGCTTACGCGGGCGAGGGAGAGAACTGCAGAAGGCACAGGAGGTGGATAAACAGAGTTAGTAGAGCGCTGGTATCACGAAGAATAACACAGATACAACGAGCCGAGAGGGGGGCGTGGCTTGCTTAAATAATGAAGGCGGCCATGTTGGATGAGGGCTGGTCCGCTAGCAGAAGGTTCTCCGCGGCTTAATCTTCCACTTCTGCCATAGCTTCCATGGGTGGATCCTGACACGGGTAGACACAGGAGCCTTGGGGCACTCCACAAGTGACTGGGGCTGTGGGGGGCAGCGGCAATATTGGAGAAAACCCTAATTGTTCTGTTGGAAAGGACAGATTTTATCCAGGTGATGGCTTTGAGCGAGAGGTAGATTGCAGATGAGAGATGTTGGCATAGGATTGTGTGGTCCACTAAGTTGAAGGCAGTAGTAGAGAGTTTGAGTACATGTAGGATGGCCAGATTTCCATTGTCAATGATTTAATCCATTTGGATTTTTAAATCCAGTGGTGCAGATTCAGTTCCATGACCCGGTTGGAATCCCGATTGGCGTAAACCCAGGTGGTTATTAGTTTCCAATTATTTTTATATTTGCAGGTAGGCTGCTCTATCCAGAAGTTTGAGTGGGAAGGGCACTGATGTGATAGGGCAGTAGTTAGAAGGGATATTTTGATCTAGGGTAGGCCTCTTTAGGGATGAATGGACCCATGCATCCTATAGGTTAGAGGAGATGTTACCACAGGAGAAGGAATTGTTAATGAGTGATGCGATGAAGGAGCCGAATTCCGCTGTACAGTCTTTAATGAAGGATGCTGGGAAAATATCCCATTGGCATCTGGATGGCTTTAGGCCTTTAATAATTTTAATGATGTTTGCAGTGGAGACAGGGTTGAATTTGAATAGTTTGAGGGATTGTGGGGGTGGTGCCCTGAGGGCCGGTGGTATTTCCATTAGTAATAGCTTGTTATTTTGTCTCAATTTTAGATTGCAGAAGGGTGATTTTATCCAGTAGTTCCTTTTGAATATTGGAGCACCATGTGGTCGTCTTTGCGGCAGCTATCTGGGGGAGCAATTGTGGATTCGAGTTCTCTCAGAACAGCAAAGAGCTCTCTAGGTCAAGAATTGTCCTTTTGTATTCACTCATTGTAGGTTGAGATTTTAGCTAGGAGGATGGCTTGTTTGTAGGCTTCGGCTGAAGAAATAAAGTGTTTTTTGTTTGCGGCTGATGGCGACTTATCCACATGGTCTCAGCGGCCTGCTTAGTGGAGCGTAAAGTTTTGAGAATCAGTGTGTACCATGAGTTTAGGTCGGCTAGTGGTTTGGGTTTGTGTATACTCAGGGTGGCAACCATGTTGATGGCTAATAGGATTGTATGGTGGTATAGATCTACCATGGATGCTGATTGAGTGTTCATTATAGGTTGCAGTAGTAGGAGCATGTTTGCAGGAATTATATTGTGCATATTTATTGAGAGTGGGGCTAGTGGTGGTTTTTGTGTTGAGCACATTTGGTTTGTTTTTACGGATGGTAAATGAGATTACATTATGGTCAGACCAGGGGCATGCAATGTAAGCTACAATATTGGTATTGCAGTTCAAATCAGCCAACCATTTTACCCTGTGACCATTGTCATGAGTAGTGCATTTGATGCAGTGGAAGAAGCCCAGAGTGTCGATGGTGTTGGCTAGCGTCAATGCATTGTCATCGGTAAGGTCTTTAAGGCATAGGTTTATGCCACCTACGAAGATAATTCTGGTGCAAGGATTAGTGTCCTTAGAGAGGAGCAGTGCCATGTCCTCGTTGAAAGATAGCAAGGGGCCAGGTGGTCTGTAGATAGTGCTGATAGTTAGTGTAGCAGTGTTGGAGAGGGCAATAGGCTCTGAAATACATGTGGCATCACTCATAATGGAGGCACTAGGCTCCGATATACATGTGGCATCACTGATAATGGGGATAGTCGGCTCCAGGATATATGTGGCATGTTTGTTTCTTCTCTCACAGCCATTCTGCTTTAAACAACCAGTGCTCCCCTCCCACGATTTACAAATGGCCCAGCCCATGTCATCTCCACTTTTTGTTTCAGAAGTCAATTTCTTGCCTGACAGTTCACATCCACCTATCCTTTGTGTCTGCATGTGTTCCAAGGTGTATTCACCCATCCCTCATGTGTTGGTCCTCCCAAAAATCTTAGTGCAGATGATATTCTATTTTACATCAGAGGTACAACTTCCCTTGTAGGTGTAGTCCTCAGGTCTTGGAAACCTCCTGCATGCATTTTCCTCAAATATGTAGTTTATGTTTCCAGGCAGACTTTTCCCCGTCATCCTCATAAATCCTCCATTTACTACTTTTCATTTGACATCAGAAGCATGCTTTCTCAGCAGAATCAACCGTGTATAGCAACATCACACCTTCTACCAATCCTCTGCCATTAATCAGTGCCCAATATGGCAGCCTCAAGCTTTACTACACAGTAGACATGGACCACCTTCAAAGTGACCTGCAACTTTTTGTGGGTCACCTTTAATAAAAGTGACCCACAAATATGCACAGGACTTGGGGGGTGAGTTGGGGAGGTGGGGGTTGAGGAATTCCCATCTGGCAAGGGTGTAACACCCTGGCTTTTTTGATTTTTCATCCATAACATGATGCATGTGATTTGTACTTCAAAAGGGTAATCTGCTAACCAGATCCACCTTTGTTGCAACTCCATGCCAAAAGCATAGTGCACTTGTGCCCTGCTACATCAGTAGCCTGATCCGCAGCACCGGCTCTGCATGTGGCGCAGAGCAGGTTCAAAGGTCATAAGATGACCACCCGACTACCGCAGTGACAGCAAATTCACTGCGGCACAAGGTCAACATTTAAGATATGATCCCTCTACCCAGACTAAAATGATCATGAGTACCCCATGCTGGTAGCAGGATAATTTCTAAGGGTAAGCTATGGCTGAGTTTCAGCATAGTACATGGCAATACTTATGATCATGGCTGCCACATTCAAATTGATACTACACATGTTTCTGCTCCTGTGAGTTGGGCGGGCCGATACTGCAACATGGCAGGACATAAACCCAGAGGTCCCAGCCTCTCTTTCATTCTCTTTGAGTCAGACGGTAAGCCCAGAAACAGCCGTACAGCAGGCATCCGTCCTGGTCCGCAGTATCAAAGGAGAACACCCATTCAGGAGGAGTAGCCAAACACCAGGGTGCTGCATATCAACAGGTCTTTGTTGTCAGTAGGAGGGAAAGGTGCGGGACTAGGATAGGGAGGAGTGATCTGGACACTGGATGAAGCCTTCCTCCATCTTGTTTCTCACTGCCTCCTCCACTTCACCTGGAGCAACTTGCTTTGGGTGCAAGATCTACAGGGCAAAGTCCACTCCAGCCAGGAGCAGGAATTGGTCCCCCAAAGCAGGCTAGCTTTAGACCAATCACCTGAGGACCTATGCCTTTAAAAGAAAGAGTCTTGCATCCCCTCAGAATTCCGCAAGATGCTCAAGGATCCTTTAAAGGTTCAAGAGACGTTCTGAATATTATCACCTGGACTTCCTTTGGGTCAGTAGCACTGTCCAAAGCCCTCTGCCAGAGGTGAAGAACGAGCCATCCAAGAAAGAAGGAAGATCTGTCCCCTAAACACACCCCGGGAACACTGGGAGTGACCACTGCTGTGTACCAGCACCAAACATTCTGCAACAGATCTTCTGTGTCAGAAGAGCAGACCCTGAAATGGATTTTCCTTTCCTCGTGTACTTTGCAAAGGCCTCAAATCAACCAGAGTGCCATACCAGCCAGAAAGGCACTAGTGTCTGTGTTCCTCCAACCAGCCAAACTGTTGCACTGCATCTGAAGCCATTTGACAATGCATTGTGGTCTAGAGAAGACTGTCACATGCTAGGCCCGAAGCCTCTGATGGATGCCAAACCCAAACCAAATTTCTGGAGGATGTCTCGCTAACTCTAACCAGAAGTTACAATCACAGCTCTTCCCAGCTAGCCTGAGAACTGCCGTTTTGACTGCACAGAGCACCCACATTGAGACTGATGAGCTTGCATCAATGTTTGAACCCAGGTCTGATGTGTCTGCCCACTAAGAACTGAATCCAGGTACTGTGACATTGAACTGCCCCCACGGTCCACTATGAACCTAAATTGGCCACGATTTCTCCTGCTACCATTCAATATCTTTTTTATGATAGTACCTTACCTACCACCCCTGCAACCAGAGTCAGAGTGCTACTTTCTCCAGTCTGTTACACCTTCTCTTTTCTTTCCTTTGGGGTGGGTTTTTGTATAGTGATCTCTTTTTGTTCTACTTGCAGATGGTGCATTTTATTAAAGTGTTTTATAATTTTAAAGAAACTTGATTGGATATTCCCTTTATTTTGGGCTGTGATACTGTGTTTTTGGGTCACTAGTGGCTCAATGTTTACAACCCTTCTGAGAGTATAGCCTTCCTTTTGTCAACAAAAGGCAAAGGAGGTATATCTCTTGATTGACTGTGTTTTACTTTTATGATTGCAATTTGTTTTGGCTTGTAGCAGTGTGAGTACTGAGTGAGACATTTTACCCTACTCATCTTGGTAATCCTGCAAGGCAGAATTCAACTCATCACACTGGTGCCAGTGGTGGGATTTGAAAATAGAATGTGCCTACAGCCCAGCTAGCCAAAATAAGTGTGTGCAGTTATCCTTAGTTTTTATGGAACTGGCCAAAATGACTGAGCTTAAAAGCCTGAATGTGTGATTTGGCCAAATTTCGGCCATCTGAAAATTCTGAGCGGCTGAAAAGTTTGACCAAACCATGGATTCTGTGCTGGGGGATTCAGGGGTATCCCCCGCACCCTTGCTCACTATATTTTGTGCAGGGATTCCGGGGGTGACTCCTGCGGCCATCCCCCCAAAAAATTAATAAATAAAAAAAGAAAAGGACACCGCAGCACCGGTTCCCGATCACAGAAGTGAAAGGGAACAGGCATTGCAAACACAAGGTAAGTAAGGGTCTGGTGGAGGTGTCGGTGGGGGCCAAGTTGTAATTGTTCAGGGGAGAAAAGAACAAAGATTATTTCAGAAAAATAATCGTCAGTCTTTTCTCCCTCGAACATTTGGGTCGAAGGCTTTCAACGCTGATCTGTTTTTACTGCCAATGTATTCTTACGACCATTGAATTCAACATGACTAGAACTTGGCTCAGACCTTTTACAGCAAGTGTCTTGCATGACCTCTGTTGAGAGAGGGGTCTCTCTCATGGTGGTAAGGTTAAGAAGGCTGAGCTGCTGAAGAGCCTCCATGATTGCAAGGAAGTTAGGGGGATGGAGGCAGCCCGGGAACAAGCTGAAAGCTGGATTCCCTAACCCTATTGTCCGCACATCTGATGGGGCGTAGAGACTCTGGGGAGAGTGACAGCAATAGAGCTTCTCATCATTCTTCACACCGCGTGGGCCCTGTAAGCTCTGACTGATCACAAGCCTCCCGTAAGTCATACTCATCCATGGGTTCCTGCGCTTTGGTCAGGCCTACTGGTCATCATCCTGTACTCAAGCCCAAAAGGCAATACCTCCTGGAGGAAAAGGCAATAGCCCCGGAAGAATGGAAAGAGCAAACTGCTAAGGCCCTGGCTGAGAGAAAGCAAATGGCTTTGTGAAGCTGTGCAAGATGTGCAAGATGGAGCTGGAGGCCAAAACCTCCAATAGAGAAGGAAGTGACTCCAGTACTGGCTCCCAGTGAAAGCTTGGGTGCCACCTCCACAAGGATTTAGTTCATGCGTCTGAGGAGGTGAAGGATATTTTCAACTGGTTTGACAAGTTGGAGTTGGCTTTCCACCTCCAGGAGGTGGAAGAGTAGTTGTGGGGTGCAGCTCTTATGAGCCACCTACTGATGGTTGGAACTGACGTTATCATTCAGTTGATAACAGAGAGGCCTATCTATACCAAGATGAAGGCTGCAGTCCTCTGGACATTCTGCAAAACCCAAGAGCAGTACCTCAAAAGCTTTAGAGAGCTCACCAAGACGGGGAGTCAAACTGTTGAGTCATTTATGCATCAATCCCTAAAATATCTGAGTGGTTGGGACACAGGTAACAAAGATGACACATGTATGGGCATGTTGAATCTGATTGCATGTGAGCGTATGCTTAAACAAAGCATTCAGTGGACACAGACCCTCAGGAGCTTGCAAAGGCTGCTTTGTTTGTTTTGTTTGTTTGTTTGTTTGTTTGTTTGTGTGTTTGTTTGTTTTGGTTTGTGGCTACTCGTAAACAGAAAAAGGCAGTGGTTTGTGTATTCCAGCCAGATGACAAAGGCTTTGAAAAACATAAATTGAAAGAGGGCAAGGACAGAGGTTTGCACCCACTTGCCAAGCAAGGGCCCCACTATTCCGAGGAGGACCATATAACATACATTGTCTACTCCAGCAGAAAGGAGAATTAATGGCTCCCCTAGCACAGGGGTGTCCATACTCACAGACCCTCCATGGTGCCTTACCTGCAGAGATCGGAAACATAGGGAGTGAGATCCTGCCTACAAGGGTAGACCCAAGCTGACTGTGCTATGCTCATGGAGGAAGAAGAAGAGGAAGAGCTAGTCAACGTGGGCATCTTAGATGATGAATTCCCATTATGTCTGGCATTAGCCGAATGCACCCTAGTATCCCAGAGTGGAAAAGGTATTTTATTGTTATCTTATTTGCATTTTTAAAGCACTCACACAGCCCGGGGGCACTGAGGCTCTGTTACAGGAATATGTCTTAGATGCGTATTTATAACGTGCTTAATACCCAGCGGTTTCTAAGCGTGGACCCGGGGATCGAATCTGTGTTGCTTCATGTCGTCTTGTTTCCAAGGCGAGAACATTGCCACTGAGCTAGTTTCCCGGGACAGGTACTGGGTATCCTACAGAGGCCCTGGTTCTCACTAACACAGAGACCTTTTCGGACCATGTGTTCATTAACGGGAGCAAAGCCCCAGCACTTTGTGATACTGCTGCGAGTATGACTGTTGTCTGGGGACAGTGGGTACGAGTGCGGCACAAGTGTTCAACTTTGGAAGATATGCATGAGCAGACAGAGAAACAGGTTCTGGGGAAGCCCCTGGTATGTTCAAGGTGTACTGGGTGAACGGTCTCCTGTACAGTGAGCCCAAGACTTCTGAGATGGGGGTCTAGCCAGCATTTGGTGGTACCCCAGTGCCACAGAAGGTTCCTGTTGGATCCAGGTACTGTGACACTGAACTGCCCCCAGGCCCAAGTGGGACCCTAAATACTGGTTAGGTCATGATCGCTCCTGCTTTCAACCCAATATCCTTTTTATGTGAGTACCTTCCCTACCTTCCCTGGAACTACGCTCAGAGTGCTACTTTCTCCAGTCTGTCACATCTTCTTTGTCCTTTCCTATGTGGTGAGTTTTTGTACAGTGATCTCTTTTCGTTCGACTTGCAGATGGTGTGCTTTATTAAAGGGTTCATGTTTTTATAGTACCTTTATTGGACATTACTTTTATTTTGGACTGCGATACTGTGTTGTTTGGGTCACTATTGGTTTAACCTTCTGACCTTTTTGAGAATATAGCCTTACCTCAGCCTGCCAACCACAAAAGGTGAACGAGATATATCTCTTGATTGTACCTGTTTTACTTTTATGATTGCTTTGTGTTTTATTTGTAGAAGTGTGAGGCCCATTTTACGCCTACTCATCCTTTACTCCTGGGAGGCTGAATGCAATTCATTACAGGGTGGGGGTAAAGAGCATAATCCCCCAGACATTACACTTAGGACCCTCAGTGTACCTGACCCCTAATTCCCGCTTACAGCCCCTCCCTGTGCAGGGAAATGCGATGGAATCTTAAATCCTGCTTCTTAGAATTATTAATTTTCCCTCCCTCACAGAGGCGGGCTTACCCATGCTAGAAATTCACATTTCATGTTATGTTATGTACTTGCCTTTTATATAGCATTCTATATATCATTGGTATGATCTCAAAGCACTGGTAGGTTGAACGCGCTCGGGAACTGTAGTTCTGTTAAGTAGAGAGAGATAGTGTTGTAGGGTGTGTGGGTGCATCAGCTATGTGTGCAGCCGATATAACTGCCGGGTTTTAGCTGCATCCTAGCGTTAGGTGTGGTGCTGGAGATATCAATTGGCTCTCTGGACTGGGCTTCTGGCTGTGTTAGGCCTGAAGGATGCATATGTGAGCAACTAGGCCGGAATGTGCTCAGCTAGTTGCGTTTTATTAGGGTGATGAGGTGTTAATGGGGTCATATTCGTATGTGAACAGCTAGGCTGAATTAATCAGGGGTATAGCTGTGGTCTAGTTGAATGATGGTGTTTAGTAGAGAGTAAGCGTAATGATGTGATATGATGGTTATCTTTGGAGTTCCCGAGACCAGGCACGTGAACAGGATGGCAGGGAACATAGCGACACACGGACACAGAGACAGGGGGCTGGACTTACAGCGACAGGGGAGCGGGGTGATACAGATATATAGAAACAGCATGGGGAACAGGAACATTTACATTTGTATTTCTATCCAGATGTGAAGGCTACTGTTCACAGCACCACCCAAGTCTGGGACATGCCAACATTTGCATTTCTATCTACAAGTGACTCAGGCTAACATTCAGAATCCTGTCAGGGTCTGGCGCAGGCTAATGTTCACTGTTCTAACAGAGTACTCTATTAATTACACCCACTTAAAGCCATCTCCGGTTCCGGAAGCACCTCAAGACATTCCTCTTTTCTTCTGCCTTTGCTCCCCCTCTCCCCTGCTGATCTGTTCTCTCTTGGCACCGTACACCTGGCCACCCTCTGTCTTTTGGGCCCAGGTACCTGCTCATCCTGTCACCCTCCCACACTGCCTCCGGGCCACCCCTTGCACTGGGGTCTGTATCTGTACCCATACAGCCCCCCCTTTTTCTTCCTGCACTTATCAGATCTACCCTGTCTGCTGCCTTAAACCTAGCACTTGCAAATTGCTGGCTGCATTACCACTGTTTGTTGCCTTTATTATTTATTTATTGTTATTTATCTGTTTCTCCTCTGCTTTGCACTTTCCACCTCTCCCCCTTCCATGCACTTTTCCCCTCCCCCCTCTCCCATGCACTTGCGCGTTCTCAATGTCACTGGGCCTAATAAGATCGCTGTTTTGTTCTCCCCTGTTCCCCTCCCTTGCCTTGTCGCGCTCTGAAACACTTGTGTACGTGCGCCATAGAAATAAAATATCAATCTCAATCTCACTTCACCCATTCCACCCTTTCTTCCATTCCACCCACTTCACCCATTCCATCCTCTCCACCCTTTCTTCCATTCCACCCTTTCTTCCATTCCACCCTATCTTCCATTCCACCCACTTCACCCATTCCATCCACTTCACCCATTCCACCCACTCCACCCTTTCTTCCATTCCAACCACTCCACCCATTCCATAAGGTCCACCTGGTCCACCAGGTCCACCCTTTCTTCCCATTCACCTTATCCACCTGGTTCATCCATTCCATCTACTCCATCCACTTCATTTATTCCATCCATTTCAATCTCCCCATCCATTCCACCCACTCCATGCATTCCCTCCCCTCCACCGCTCCATCCACCTCATCCACTACACCAATTCCATCCATTTAATTAATTCCATCTATTTTATCCATTCCATCCATCCGCCCCATCCACCTATTCCATCTACTTTTTCAATTCCATCCCTTCCATCAATCAATCGTTCTCATATCTGTATACTTGCTCCACTCCATCCACCCCTTCCGTTACGTTCTTCTGTCCAATCCATTCCATCTTCTCCATCTGTTTGATCCATCCATTCTATCCTCACCGTCCACTCCATCCGTTCCATCCCTCGATCGATTCCTCTCCATCCGCTCGATCTGCCCCATCTGCTCAGTCTGTTCTATCCGTTTCATTTGTTCCATCCATTCATCCATTCCGTCCATCCGTTTTATCCAACCGTAACCATCCGTATCCAACCATTCCATCCAATTGCACATACATCATCCAATTCCATCCATTCCATCTATAAATTCCATATACACATATTCCAACCATTGCATTCATCAATTCTCTGTGCATATCTTGCATTCATTCCACATGCATCCACGCCATTCATTCCATCCACTCATCCTACATGCGTCATTCCACTCCATCTATGTCATCCATCCCTTCCATCTGTCCGTTTTTTTCTATCTATTGCATCAATCCTTTCCATCCAGCATCCATTCCATCGATCTCCTTCATCCATCCGTCCACTCCATCCACACATTCCCTCCATCCATTACATCTATCCATTCACCCACCGTGCCACTCGTCTGATCCATCCACTCAATCCATCAGTTCTATGTACGAAATTCACCTCCACTTTAAAGTGCTTTAGTCTTACAGATCCATCACTGGCAAACCAAGTACTAAGTATCAGTCATTCATACAATACAATGTGTGCATATGTGACAATGTATCAGTTCCTCAGGCCTTGCTGTTGGACCACATCACTGTTCCTTAAATGTTGGAGGCCAAGTTCTTCTGTACACCAAGATTTTCTATTATTATTTAGTTTGTTTCCAACTTCTATATACATCGCTGCATTTGTTTGTGTTTTAGCTTAGCACACCCTGGATCCTGATGGTCCCAATGTATATAAATGGGGAATTGTAAAGTGTGTAATGTTTAATTTGAGGTGTTTACTTGATGAGCTCAATAATCATTAGTTAAGGGAGGGGAAGATGTTGACTGGCCTTTCGAAAAAGACTGACACTTAAACAGTTATAGAAGGAGTTAGAGTAAGATGTATCCCAGAAAACCATTGGACCTATTTAGAGTTTGACTGTTTTACACACACTTAGGAGTCTTATGCAGAAGGCTCTAAGATACAAGTAAGTGTTCAGAAAACAAGAAGACATGTAATTAATTTTGAACCATATCAGACAAGATCTGAAAAGGGCAATTGGATGATAATGACTGATCAAATGAAAAAAATATACAATGGGAAAATGATGTATATACCTATCTCAAGACTTTTAAGGATCATTTGCATATCTTGTTATTCCTTGTATTAAGGTTTCCAAAAGTTAATATAACTTAAGCTTGAAATCATATTTATGTTAACTTTTTATTCATTGATTTATATTATTGAAACAACAAATACATTACATTTAAAAAATGACTGTTTCCAATTAATTGATGTTAAATATAAGAATGTAAATTGAACAAGATGTTAACAAAATATTTACTTTGTTTTCAGATGTTCTCTGCCCAAATGTCAGAGTGCAGGGAGAACGCTTCAAATTTACCAATGGAGACTCTGATGAAATTCCAGGTATTTTATCACGTTCTACTGCAATTGTTTAGCAAATGATAAAACTATATGCATATGGCCCACATATAGTAATCTTCCTCTTACCAAACATACATTAAACTTAAAATGTTCTTTACACGTTTCATTTATTTACACTTTTTCAGTAGAACATACCATATGTGACAGTAAAGGAGTTGTTTATATCTATCAAAGAAATTGCCTTTAACATGCAGTAGGTAGTACTTAAGTAACTTTACATATATGAAACACTTAGATCAAATGAAGTAGGAGAGCAGGATCTTGATTAGGACAGATACAACTCATCACTTTTGGAGAAGGCACAGAGGCATCTAGATGTACAGGCACACATAAGTACCTTTTTGCAGTCAAGCTAGTTGGAGTTTTAACTTGGAGATACAGTAAAATGCAAGGAGATGTAACAGCTAGGACTTGATGGAAACTTCAGTTGTAGAATACATCAGTTTCAAATATGGGGGGTATTAGAAATGAGCAATGCTCAAATATAGTTAAGGAGGGTGGTTGAAGTGAATATATTTACTAGGGGCATGCAGGTTTTGCATTGATATGCACTTCAGTGACAGGTGAGGTGAGGGAAATGTGGTTAAAGTACCAGTAAGGTGAAAATCATTACCCACATCCTTTAGTTAGAAGAATATAGATTGTAGCATGGACAATCAATTCTAGTGTGTAAGGCGTTTTTAGCTTCTAAATTAAATGAATTGGGGATAGGTAGATTTGCCAGTATGTTCAAGTAAAAAGAGTCATTATCTCCCATTATTTCGACAAATACACTTACTGTGTCATGCATTCACTTTGCCAGACATTTACTTTGACATGCCTTCACATTATGAAGATGGTAATGGGTGTGGTTAGGGATAGCATAAGATTAGGTTTTGGGTTAGGTGGTAGCAGGGGGGAATAATATGGGATAGAAAAAAGAGTGTCTACAGCAGGTCTCCCCCTCTGCAATGACAACGTAAATGTCTGGCAAACTGAATGCAGACAAAGTAAACAACTTGCGAATTAATGCAGTAAAGTAAGTGATAGCGAAGTGAATGCTGGCAATGTAAAGACATATCTAATGAGACCTGGTCAACAGTGTGAGAAACCAAGTAATTTAACGTAGAGATCACATATGGTGATGTTTATATAATTAAATCTGAACGTTAGTTGTGGTGCGATAGAGGATTTTGGTTGTACCAGGATTGTATTTTAGTAGGTCACTCATCATCAGTCCCTCAATCAAAGAGAGACAGTACTTTAGTCCATAGATGCCATGGTTGGATTGTCAGGATTCGTTTTAGTATAAACTTCTAATAGGGATGAGTTGTAAGATTAATTTTCACTGAAACAAGTCATGGGTGGATACAGATAGTGAGCATGCTGATGAGGGAGCTATTTCTGTGTTGTGTATATTGATGTCATACCTACACACCACCTTTAAGTTCTGGTTTTCACTCAGGACTGTGTCATTTGCCTCTTACGCTTCTTGCATTACATCATTATTTTTTCTTCCATCATTTTAGATGTTGCACTGGGTTTACAATGCTACATCGGTGATGCTTTACATTTTCTTTCTTTTCCTTTCTTCAAATGCAAAGTTAATTCCTCTAACTCTGACTTTCATTCCAATATTCTGAATTTAAAGGTCTTCCACCAAAATTAATCCAAATCTGAATCCATCTTCTTTCCTCTCCCCTTTCATTTTGACTCCTCCAGTGTATTCTCTCTATTGCCTCTGTTCCTTTTTCTCCCTCTTCTGACAATTCTGAAATAACTTTGATTACTCTCTAATTTTCCATGCAAATCTCCAATGTTAACCCATACATAGCACTGTAAAATCTACCCCATGCATAACAAATGGCCTCTAGGACACTTACCTTACTCAGATACACTCTTGGTATTATTAGTATTCCTTCCGTCTTGTTCATCTCTCTGGCAATATGCTTTTTCTTTTCAAGTTTATCTTCATCTCTGCCACATAGTTTCTTTTCCAGCTTCCCCCTCACTCATGCATTTCCCTCGGCTATCTTTACTGTCTGCAGTTTCCTGTTAATTCCAATTGTGCTGCTTGTGTATTGTATATAAATGTGTCCAGGCTCCTTTTACTCAGCATCATGCTTCTTCTGTTGTTACAGTTTACTCTCATCTCACCTTTTTCACTATTGTCTCAATTAATCCTAAATGTTCATCACCATCATTTGCACTTGTTTTTTTCTGCTATCCAGCCAATTCCTTTTACCATCCATTTTCTTCGGCCACTGTGTCTAGATGTCTTTCATCTTTCATCTTCCACTCAAATATGTCCTTCTCTAGTCTAATTATGTCCAATTGTTGACTTATTTAGATTTAGATTCTAAATTCTTTAGCAAAATCATGTTTTAATCCAATTCAACACATTAATCAATAACTATAGAGTTATTGATATAAATACTACTGACCGGTCAACAGTGAATAAGAGGGATGCTCTCCCTAGCACCAATGTGCAAAGAGCAAAGTTGATGACTTGTATGATAGCAGAAGCAGAAGCATAACAAATTATGGATTTTGATGTGAGGATGTTGTTGTCCAAGAGGTGTTCTCTGAGTTTGGTACCACAGGACATTTTTAATAACATTTTTATTGGAATTGAGATGTAATGGTGGGCAGAATGTATCTATAAGAACACATTTTAATGAGGCTGTTGTCATCAGATATTGGTAATTGACTGACATTGTATTAATCTTGGTAGTTTGTGGGACAATGCATTTATATGGGTATTTTGACAGGTTTGTATGTACTATATAAGAAGAGGAGATCAAGTATTAGGGTAAAGGGAAATAGCAAGCGAGTGGACTACTCAACACCAGTTGTGTTTTGCGGACCAAGGCAGATTGACTCTAGACTATAAGCTGTTTTGATACGGTATGGCTGCTGAATGGAGACTTGTGAAGCTTGAACCACGGTAGGCAATTTAAAAGGGAGGATATTTGGTAAGATTGACAACTCCAATTAAGGACAAACTAGGTAACAGAATATAAGACATAACATTTATTAAGGTGGTCAAAAATATGGCACATTGGTTGACAAAAGTTAGGTATTTGAGAAGGGTCTGAATGAGAACGTAAATCTTTGTAATTTGAGTAGAAGAAGCAGATTGTGAAGTCAAAAAATTGTGGAGTGTAGTGTTTGAAACAATTGTTGGATATTTCCAGTGATACCACAATTCTCATGTTTGTGGTTACAGTGAGATTCCATATACCTCAAGGGATGAATCGAGACATACATATGGCTGCAATAGTTGGTGAGCCAGATCTCAGTTAGAAAGAAAATGCTGTGGTAGTGATGAAAATATAAGATCTTGCTATGTGTTGGGCTGTGTCAGAAATGCTGCTGAACGGGCGGTTTCAGAAAATCTGAGAAGAGCAAAGAGGACATGCTCATGCATTCTGGTTAGGGGGATTATCAAAAGGTAGATTTGACATTTTGAAACTTAGGAACATATTGGATGTGACAAAAGCAATATGACACTAGATTCATTACTTATACCACACACGTAGACAGAAGTGTATAGGACATAAGAATTGCTTTAGTTAAAGAACAGGACAGGACTAGCCATAACATGTTCAAGTTTTCGCAAAATGAGGGAACATTATCATAAATAACTTCCCTCTTAGGTTTCCTGGGTGATAATAACTTAGATGGTGCCAAGGTCTCATACCTTTGGCTGACTGAGTGTGACTAGCTCTGTGAAAAACAGAGCAAATCTATCTACAGAAGCAACAAGTATTGATGGGCAAAGGAGTAGCAGTGGGCACATTAAGGTGAACACTAAGCAGCAGGTTGAAGAGGCATCAAGGAGGATACAGCATCAGGGAGTCCACATTAAAAGTTGCCCAATTACCTTTCTCAATTTCCTAGTCTGTCTAGAGATATGTGCTCTTTTTTTCAATGCAATGGACCTAATCATGAGTATGGTAGTAGAGAAAAAATGACAGTGAAATGGCAGTAACCAAATTTACTTGACTTCCAATTTCTCGCACTGTTGTTCCATGCATTTTGGAGTGAAGCAGAGGGTTTACCTCCAACATAAAGCTGGAGGGAAAACATCCACTTAACCTCCAAAAATCAACAGATATACTGTGGTACCATTACCAATCATGTAAAAGTCGAGACAATTCTCTCAGACTTCAAAAATGGGGACTTAGACTCACTTGACACCACTCCTAATCTCCCGGTAATTCCATCGGGCCGAGTGGTGGTAACAGTAAACGGTTTTGGTGGTAATTCAGAAGTTTAAAACCACATTACAACCGGACTGGCAATGAGTCCCAAAGTGGTGGTTTATTCCACAAGCTTGCATTGAAATTTTGGATTCCCCTTCTGGATCATTTATGGATATGCTAACTAATGGCATTCTTGAAAGCTCAAACTGATTATAATCATTGGAGCAAAATATTCAATTTTTATAGTAGGCCCTTGTATCCAATATACACTCAATTAGGAAGCTTAGGTTTGCTAGAGTATGGGTTATTGTGATTATTTTGTGTCAATTGCCTTCTACAGATTTTTGCTCAACTATAAACATATTCATTGAAGATATAAAACATATGTGTGTAGTATTCTATGCATAAGGATAATTGCAATTGAATAAATGGTAATAAGCTGCACATTTTGTGATCATTCTGATTGTAAAATACTAGTAAAATAGAATATCCATTATCCGTCAGTAATCATGACATTTATATGCTGACATTTTCAAAATTCCCATGGGAAAGGGGAGTAAAATGCCCGAGGAGCTCAAGCAGCCTGAGTAAGTGCTAAGTACACAATTGCTTGGTTACATGTCTTTATAAGAAATCATTTTATAACGAATACACAGTGGGATGCTCTAACCCACATTTTGCTCTGTTATGCAGCATCACTGTGTTCTGATGGTGCCAGAAATATCAAAATGGTCGCAAAACTCTTGTGTGCACCAAAACCTCTGAAAATCGCGCTTTGTAAAGCACAAAAAGATGGCTGCCCAATCTGCCACGCATGTTGTCAGTGGTGGAACAGAGATCTCGCTCCTGAAACATGTCACTGGGCTCCACAACATGTGAAGATGGAGTACAGAAGGAAAAGCAGTGATTTGCTAAAGGAAACCCCAAAATATTGCTTTAAATATGTTTTTCTGTGTTGCTGAAACTGCAGAATGTCTTTACAAAACACCCTGAAAGATCCAAAAATCTTGCAGGGTGCTACAATTCATTTACTATAATAAATCATTGTGAACATACAATGTCCTGAAAAGCTGAAAGCATCAAGGGATTTGAACAGCAAAAGTGGCTTGTCTTTCGATCTGTCAAAATATGGGAGCAGTACCCTCGGCCGTCTGAATGACAGCTGTCAGGGGCCTGAAGGATTAAACTTTAAACGTGTATAAACTGAAATCAAATGTTTGCAATCTAAGAGGCCTGTTATTGAGAGCAACCCATCTTGTAATTGTTTTGATTCCATGGTTTAAAATCTTGAATAAGTATTTAGCTGTGATGTGATCCCACAAGTCTGTTGTATGTTAAGGGAGCATTCAACAGAATTAACAGTTACAATAAACTGGCTAAAAGCTACCAAACTGGAATAACAGCTTTCCTCACAGAGGCAAGGCCTCTCCCTCCAGCTCCCTCCACCAGGAAATCACACCAAAGTGATAATTATAGGGTGGGGGATGAACCTGGTCTGCAGTGGGGAAGGAAACAATGAACATATGCAAAGCAGGAAATGCTAGGTGTGAGGGCCGATGCAAATGGACTCTGCCAAGGGCCAACAGGGAGGAGATGCTTCCGGACTGAAGGGAGAGAAAAAGAGGTGGACCCAAACAGCCATCTGTGGCTGAACATTCACAAAGCAAATTTTGTTTAAATACATATAACTTGCCACTTACAATTGTCAAAAACACAAAAATAACAGAATTGCAAATCTATATTTTGGCTGCACATTTCAGAGGCAGCAAAACCGTGTGACATATTTTGGAAGGTAACGGCAGAAAATGTGATTTTACACCAAATGTAGTTCTGCTAGAAGTAAGAAACTTTATACACTTATGCACAGGTTATACACGCACACTTGTAGAAATTTGCTGATATATTGGACATTGTGTTCCAGATGAAAAGGGCAACATTTTGTGAAAAGCAGACACAAGATCCCACAGCTACGGGGTTTGGAGGAGTAGCTGATGTACAAAATATGTGATCTATATATGTGGTTGTTATAGAGGTTGCAGATGTGTAAATATGTATTGTATCAAAAGTAGATTTTGTTTTCAAGATGACATGGGTGGACTTTAAGCCTCATAAGCCCACACCATAAAGGTGACACACTGTTTTTCTCCTCCTATCAAGGCATGGGGGAGACTCTGAACCAATCCCTGTCAAAGGGGCGATCTTAGGATAATCCAGCACACACAGCCCCTTTATCATAGCATAAATAGAGACAGCAGAGGGCAGAAAAAGACAGATTCACCCACTATCCAAATGCTGGCGGAGCACCCTGCTGCAGAACTTTCCATCTGCCTTGCTCCAGACTCCAGAAATTTGGCAAAGCAGAACCCATTGCATAGCTGAACCACTTTCATCTAGGCCTCAATTTCCAGAACCAGAACCAACTGCACAAATCGAAGGGGAAGCATCATACTACAGCTGGGCTGTACTGTACTGCTTGCCTGCTGAAATAATTATCATCAGAACCAAAAAGGACAGATCTAATTCAGTCCTGTGCTGTGCTGTGACCAGAGTGCTTTGCAGATCCGATCCAGTCCTGTGCTGGGACAAGAGCGCCTCGCTGATTGCAGATCCAATCCGATGTGCCCAGCTATCTGTCCCAGAACCAGATTTCCTTCCCTGACCAGAATCTTGACGGACCAGAATCTATCATATCTAGTGAGTATCTATAGATAGGACTGTGTCACTATCATATGTGCCGTCCATAGTCATACCCTGTCCTAAACCCATCCTATCCTGTCTTCAGAACCTGCATTGTTAGGAGTACTTTTAAATTGTCTAAACTCTCTATCCTATCCCTTCTATCTTCCTTCTGACTAGTATTGCTAAAACTATCTTTACGCTGACCTTTTCTCATCTGAAGAAGGTGAGTCCCGGGCAGGCAGGCATTCTGATCAAGGTGCTGTGTTCTTGTGGGGATTTGTTTTGTTCATAGTCATCCTCTAGTGTTAGAAATCCCATTTGTCATTTTGAAAGCACATTCCCATTTTCCATTCTTGCACCTATCTCGAAACAACGGCCTCCACTAAAACGTCCATAACTTCCTCTGTTTTCGTGCTAACATCCACAGTTTTAAACCGCATCTAAAACCGCATCCCAAATCCTTAGGGTTCCCCCGTTATTGCAGTTGTTGCGCAGTGAAAGGCTTGCCACAAAGTTCATTTTTGGGAAATTCTGACACGTGTAAAACAGCTTTTTATTGCTCCCGACTTGAATTTTAGGATTTCAAATTGGTATTGAATCATTGCATGTGTTTGTGTGCAACTATCCAAAGCAGCACCCAAAGGAATTTATAGTAATTCCGGCAATTTTGACCATATTTAGTGTTTTTGCCCAATCCATTCTCAAGATAACTTTAAAAGCCATTCAGACAGCTTGACAGTCAATTCCGTTTTCTCTTGTGTTTGAAAGGGGGAAAGTGGGATGGTTATTTTGTTTGAATTCTGCATTCCTGAATACCTGCTCTCTCCTCATATCTCTTCACATTGCCTATTGGGGGGTTGAGGGGTGTGCAGGGGGAACCTCTAACCACAGTGCTATCTGATCTCAACACACACACGGTAAGTATTATTTCTGTGCTGAATTGTTTTGCTCACTATTACTCCTGGTTTCCTAAAGAGAGTATTCTCAGTTACATCACCCCATTGGTGATTATTGTGTACCCATTAAAACGTGCTGTGATAAAATTGTAAATACATAAATAAATATTTTAACTTTGCAAACCAACCTGATTCCTGGTTCAGTGTGACCGGGGGGGGGGGAGTTCCAGGAGAGGGGCGTGATATGAGTGGTATATCGTTCAGAATAATGTTTTTAGACAAAAATAAATAAGGATTTCAGTTGTGTACTACACGCTAGGCGTTGACTTGTGTGTGTGCCGGAATGAAATCACTTACAGCTTGGGGGCTCATCGCGGGATCCTGAATAAGACATACCACTTGTGACGGTCTAACACAGCGTGCTAACTGATGGGGTACATACACCCTGTTGGGCTACCACTCTGTGCTACACTGTAAAAACACCCTTCAATAGAAATACTCAAAGGAGTTGGGCCTGTTTTGCAAAAGTAAAAGTAACCCTGAGGTAAGTCAGAAGGAAATTAATATTTCAGGAATGGCGACCCCAGTGGAAATTAATATGGCAGAAGAATACCAACTACACAAATTGTTTCTCAGGGGTAAATGGATTGAGCAGGATGAGAATGTTTGGCTGCAGGAAATCAAACAACAAGCCACTGCCACAGAATTAGATACATGACAGGACGAGGGTCAATTACACCAGGCACTTAGTGAACTGTATATGGCCCCAAGGGTAATAGAAGAGCAATGTAAAATTGCCAGAATAGCAGCATACCTGTACCTCCACATTGGAGTAATACAGGAGAAATATGCTATAAACCTAGACCTGGCAAAAAGCCAAGTGCAATCCGTAGAGAAGACCCACACTAATCTGGACTCTGCAGAACAAAGGCTACAAAAGAGCCAATAATCAGAGAGTGAAACCATACATTATCTGACAAAAGTAAAAGAATATCTGGATCTCCTGCATCAAGAGAGGGTAGATCAAGACACCAAATTACTGACACTGCAAAAAGAGTGTCAAGAAAGATTGGACTCTTTAAAACAGAGGCAACAAAAACTGGCGCAACAATTAACTTTCAATAGAGTTTGTGCAAAACAGATGGTTGTCTTACAAGACCAGATAGACAAATTAAAAGAAAAAAATAATTAATTAATTCTTAAAGACCTTGAATCCTAAACAGAGTTTGATGAAGAGCACAGAAAGCTGGTGCATTCAAAAAACAGAGGGACGACTTGACTGCACAGAGGGGCACTCTAGTTCAGGAAAGGGACGCCTTAGGCCAGGAAGTCATCCATTTAAAACCAAGGTGAAAGAAAATCACCTGGCCCTTCAGGGACTGTGTGAACTCAAAATGCACTATGAAAAGCTGTTAGAGCACACCAGGAGGGTGGAAGATGCTCTGGCAAAGAATAATCAGGCTAGTAAGGATCAGACTCAGGAGGGGAGCCTCCTGCAGCAAAAATTGGCCACATACTCGCAAATCAGACAGGAAGCACAGAGAGACAACGAGACTCTCTGTGAAAAAAATGACAGGCTCCATAGACAGATAGCCATGCAGGAACAACTAATAGAGACCAGTAAGGCCTTAATAGAACAACAAAAGGGCCAGATTCTTGCATTTCATCAGGAAGTAGAGGCTGAGTGAGATGAGGTCCCTGGGAGAGAGAAACCCCTGAGCATAACCTCAGAAACCCTTTAATCTATTCAATTCCATGGGCTCTGCCACCCCATGTCCACTGGCTCACATGAACCAAGGGCCACAGGGATGGTAGACTTCAACCCAATGGGGAATATGGGTCTAATAAATCAGCACCTCCCAGATATGGATGGGTGGGCATGTATATATAGGTTCCCAAGTGCTAGGGCCCTCTTCTCTGATCATTGAGGGGAGAATCAGAGAAATGGATGCTCAGAAATATAACTTACCAAGAGATCAGGCAGTGAACTTGGTGGGGAATTCCATGAGATCAGGCCCACTAACAGCATACTAAAAACCTCTTCCCAGCTAGGACATTGGGTGGTACTCAACCAATCCTGGGAGCAAGGAAGAGTCAGAAGACCCTTCTGAGTGCCACCAGTCCATTGAGACTAGGGAGAGTCTAGAAGACCAGACAGCCACCTCTGGTAGCAGTGCCTCTGAGTCAGAGGATGAGAGGACCAGGGTGACAATAACTAAAAAGACTAACAAAGAGGGCTTTACTCAAGGATCCCCTGACACAAATAAAAGCTATTCGGAGTGTTCTAACGCCCTACCACAAAATTGCCAAATATTCAGTTTGGAGCACCTTGAACTATTTGAGCAGATGATGGAAATTTTCCATCTGAAGGACCGACAAAGCTGTATTCAGTATGTAAAGTGGACATTTTCTCCTGAGTACTCCAGCGTCTTTGCGGGGCTGGAGGATCAGATCCATTCCAGATGGTCCACCTATAGGGCGGCCATCCTTAAACATTTTTCCATTCATCGGAACCCTCAAGATGCTCACAAGGCAGCCTACAACTTCCAATGTGGGGAAGACCAGGCCCCACAAGAATTTGTTCAGGAATTGAAACGCGCCTTTGCGCAGACCACAAGAAGGGTGCGCACTGACAGTAAGGAATTTATGAACACCTTCATTCATGCTCTACTCAAGTACATTATGACCCAGCTAGTGAGGGACTTTCATGAGAAAAGATCACTAGACTGGGTCATTGAACAAGCAATGGGCATCTATGAAGTACAGAAGCCATTGAAAAGTAGAAATCTGAGCATGAGCCCCAAACCAACCAACACCCCTGCTGCTGTTAAGGTGGCGGAGGTGAAGGTTGCCCCCATTTTAGATCTGGAGATTGGGGGGGGCTAAAAACCATCCCCAGCAGAATCCAACCAACCCCAAACCCAGAAGGCCCTCAGGCCAATCCCAAACAGGGAGCCAGGGCGGTAACCCTCACAAATGGCACCCTTAACTCCCCTGACTACATCAGCCCATGCTACAAGGGAAATAGACCCATCCTGGGCTATGTGTAGACTCCTCCAGCCCAAGGGGGGGATCCAACCAGACAGCAGGCCACCCAGGAAACTTCCCTGCTCACTTTCCCCAGGAGGGCAGCAATCCCCCAAATACCGGACCAAATTTCTTTCCCCGGTACCCGCCAAACCTCAACCCCCAAAACAACCCTTCTTTCTTTCCCCACTTTCCTGTGCCCAGACAGCCCAATCCGAAGGGGGGAGGCCAAGGATGGAGGGGTACCTGAACTTTCCTAACCAGGGGTATTATGCGAGAAGGGATAGTTAGCCTTCTCAGGATCAACCCAGGGTAGACTTGAGGACCCCGTACCAGCCAGAGCGGGTGTCCCAACTAGAGCACGAGGTCGCATAACCCTCAACAGTACCCTCAGATTAGCATGGCGGCTCAGAATTCCTCAAATCCAGGTTTTGGTGATCCAGAACAATGATGGGGAAGAACCCCGACAACCCACCGGTTCCCGGAGGAAGCAGAAGGGGAAGTGGGGTGTAAAGCCTTAAAGGAGGCTTCCTTCCCCACTTGTGAAAAGCCCCTGGAAAACCAGGAACCAGAACCCAAATCTCGTGCCCCCTAAAGTCTGCAACCCAAGGAGCAGCGGGTGGGGAGGAGAAATAAAGAGCCTAAAAAGACCCATTTTGTGGAGGAGGTGCAAATCTTCCAATTTGAAGGAGAGGGGTCCTCAGAGGATTCTGGGAAAAGGATCTTCTCCTTCAGGGATGGGGAACTCCTCCCAAGAAAAATCGGTCCCAAAAGATCCAAATCCAGACCGGGTAGATGTGGGGACTGAGTTTGAACCACCCATCATCAAACTCCAGAATGACCAGCACGAAAATCCCCTGGTTAGCTCCCATTCTGGTGGCTGCCTCCAAAAAGGAGGGGGGCAGCCCAGAAACAGAACCAGGGGAACCTGAAACTTCCCCCATATCTGGCTGTCACCTTTTCTTACAGGTTCCCAAGATCCCAAACAGAATCCTGCCCAAATCACCTCTCTGTCAGTATCCAAAGCAAAGAAACTAACCCACCAGTTGGCCAAAAATGTGCACTTGCCTCCTTTTCCCACTTGAGGAAAAGGAGGCAAGATTTTATGCCCCGGTCCAAATACAGGGGCAATGTACAATTTTGGTACTGGTGGACACTGGATCCCAAGCTACCCTTCTGTCAAAAAGGGCCTTTGATCAGCTGAATTTGGGAAGGGGGTTAATACTAAATTCCTCTTACTCCTCTTCAGAACTTCGACGGGAAGGAAATTCCTGTCGAGGGGACTGCAGATTTAGACATTAAAATTGGGCGACACAAGGTGAAGCGCCCGGTCATAGTTGTGACTCCAGAGGGCACACCTTGTTTACTAGGGAATGACATCCTGCATAGATTGTCTCCCCTCATAAATTGTTTAAACAAGGTCTTCTGGACCCAGAATAACCAACCAATAAAATTGAAACAGCGTGTCAACCATGTTAGTTTAAGTGACACATGCCACATGGTTGAATAAAAACCTGACCAAATTGAATTTCACTTCCAGAATAATCAAATCCCAGACGTGACAGTAATTGAAGTAGGACAACAAACTGGTGATGGGGGGTCCTCTCCACTTCTGAAAATCAAAATTCCTTCTCCAGTCTAAGGTGGCATTCCACACTGGAAGGAAACACTCTGAAATGCTATACAAATTCACAATCAGAAAATCCCATTCCTATAGTCCAAAAAGATGAGGAATCAGCTCAAAGCTTGGCTGACATTCAAAAAATTGGAGAGCAGTTGTCCATCCCTATTCAGTTAAATAAGGGAAAGGCCCGAGTATGTGTGAACAACGGTAAAAGCTCCATCAGCGAGGCAATGTTCCGCAAAGTCCCAAAATATCCAGCCAATCCCACATTTAAACAGTTAGACAAATGGGAAATGGACCTGGAAACACCCAATTCCAAACATCTCCTGCCCAGCAGGTGTATGCTCAAAATTTCCATAAGCAACAAGAGCATAATCCATAATTGTTGGGTCGTGAGAGATGTCCCTGCTGCATTTTATTTAGGCAGTGACATTTTCAATCACTTTGCCATTAGTTTGGACCTAATAAACTTCAAAGCTTGGCCCTGATTAGCGGGTAAACCATTGGTCTTTGATGACCCAGAGAAAGCATTTCGGTCAGCTCACATGCTGCCATATGCAGTTGAAATTCAGATTGGAAAGGAAGTCACCACCCCAGAACGGACCCGACAATTCTCACTGGAAGTCAAAATTAAAAAAGGTCAGAAACTGAAAAATCCTGATGCCTATGTCCATGTTAATGCTAGTCAACATAGAACACAACAGCGTTGAATAGAGGTGGATAACAGCGACCTAAAGAGTATTACTCTGGGCCAGGCACCATTATTGGAATGGCGGTTGATGACCGACATTTTTCTATTGATTTAGGTAATGAACTGTTAGGACCAATCCCCAAGGACTGTTTTGACAGTGATAGCGATGATGACACAACACCAGACATGATCTTCACCTGGCATTGAGGGAATTTTCTGGTGTACTCTTCCTGTCCTTATGGTAAGGAAGATGTGATCTGTGACTTCAGGAGGGATGAGGTGATCTTTCAAGTCCACGAGGACTGTCTTCCCCACCTGAAGCCATCAGTCCAAATCAGCACTTTGACAAGGGACTTCTCCACCCAGCTGGAGGAGGCCGCTGAGATAGCCAAACCAGAAGTCTTTCCAGGCTTCAGGCAGATGGTTGAAGAGAGAGTCAACCTAGCTGATGCCTGTGAGTCTCTGGAGCAAAGGCAAACATTGAAACAAGTTTTCTTAGATTTTCAAGATCTCTTTGTGGTGGACGCATATGACTGTGGTCGCACCGACATCCACACAACAGCAATTCCCACGGACCCTGGCATGACTCTAATGTTTGTGAAGCAATATCACTTGCCTCTCGCATCAATGGAGTCCCTTACTGAAATAATTAAGAACCTTGAGTCCCGTGGGATAATTTGTCTAGCCCGCAGCACCTTCAATAATCCGATGCTGGGGATTTTGAAACCAAACGGCGAGTGGAGACTCTGTGCTGACCTAAGGGAGCTCAACAAATGGGTCCATACTTCCCGATGGCCTCTTCCCTACATTGAGCAAGGGCTGGCCCAGATCCAGGGGTCAAAGGTATTCACTGCAATAGACCTGACCAATGGGTACTGGACAATGCCTGTCAGTAGGGAGGACCAAAATAAGCTGGCCTCTACCTTTGCGGGGCAGCAGTACACCTGGACCCGGACTCCCTTTGGATACATCAACTTCGGCAAATAATTCAACATCTTTCTACATAAGGCCATGCCTGAACTGGGTGAAAGGGGTAACCTGGCCTTTGTAGATGATGTTCTAGTCAAAAGCTCAACTGTGGAGGAACACATAGCAGAGATATGTTATGTCCTGACACTTTTGAGGTCTGCTGGAGCAAAACTCTCCTTTCAAAAGGCAAAGTGGTGTTAAATGACTTCAATTCAGCAATCCCACTAAGTCAGTGCCTCGTCTGGGACGCCCAAGGGAAGCCCTTATTTATATATTTTTATGACAAGTTATACTCTGGATGATAAACCCTTATATAACACCCCTCTCTTTGAATTCCCCTGACTTCACTGAGCCAAGAAGTAGGTTTGTTTTGCAATTTAAAAGATTTATTGGAAAAATTAAACAATATATATATACATTACACTTTTATAATAAATTAATATTTGATATCACACTTAAGACTATGACAGTGATCAACACTGGGTGATGTTACACTAGCACACTGATTTAATTACTTAAGAGTTAGTATAGGGAGGAAAAGGTAACTGAGAATGCTTTTATGGTTTCAAGGAAAAACAATGATGGAAAGAATGCAGTACAGATATAACTGGTATGGTTTCACAAGAGATAATATGTTCACTTTTCTCCTGGTGGCAATTCACTGCCCCCTATGCAATAGAAGATGGAAGGGAGAATACACAGTTCTCGGGAATACAATCAAATGTAGTTCAGTCCCCCCCTAGCAAGCTTAGATCACAGGGATGATTTTAAAACACAGGCAAAATCCTTTTAAATGTGGTGGCAATGAAGTAAAATATGCTAAAAATGGTTTTTAATTCCCTATACGAGATTCAGGGTGGGTGATAGCTACTTTAAATTAGTTCAGGATCACTTTAGCAATGCTCTATGAATGATTGTCAGGTTGCAAACGAATTTCAGCAAAGGAAAGCAAGAAGCTGCTATTTTGACAAGTGAAGAAATTTGAGCCAAATCGCAAATCGCGGCATTTTTTCTGAGTGTGATTACAGACAAGTTATCATGAATAGAAAGTCAGTTCTGGGTTGGATGGAAAGCCTAGAATCTTAGATTTAAAATGAAAGTTAAATCTCGCTTCTAGCACAAACGGTTCAAGAGATACGGACGATTTCGTGAAGGTAGATTTTCAGAAATGAAATAATGATTCAAAATGGCAAATGACACTTTTACAGGTTTAAAATCGGAGAAGGGACACACGATTCCTATGATGAAGTTCTGGACAGGTTCAAATGTTTTGAATCAGATTATTTTAAGCTAAGAGATTGGTTTTGCACAGTTCTGGCTGAGTACTCACACTATGAATTTGAAATAGGCCGTCGGGGTCTGGTCAGGTTGGGACTGGACTCCAGGCGGTTAGTTCTGAAGTCACAGCTATCTGGGTCAGCTCTGCTCTGCTGGTCTGGTCTGGATCTCTGGTTCTGCTCACAGCGATCTGGGTCTGGTCTCTCTGGATACAGCACTGCGTTCTGGGTCTGCTACCGGTTCTGGCAAAAGTTCTTGGCAAGAATCCAACAGCTCGCCCGGCTTTAGAATAGTTTGGTTGGATTGCTGGATTCTGAAGGCCTGCTGAAAAAGGATTTAGCTGGTGGTCCAGGCCTCTCTGCTTTAAGTTCTGGAGTGAAGTTCTGGATTCTGAAGTTCTCCGTCAGAGTCCTGCGCAGGAATTCAGTTGAAGGTTGGAAAATGAATGTCCCTGTCTGGCTTCCAGTGGCTCTTTTTATGTCTTTTGGGAATTCGGTGTGAAGGCTATCTTGCTATGCCCAACCCACTCACGATTTGATAGGTCAAGGATTTCTCTTTGACCTGATTTGAGAAGGGAGCAGTGAATCATCAGGTGTCATCTTTATGGCATACAGAAAGAACACTCCCCTTTGCTTTTACCTTAGAAAATCATTTTCATATCTAAACACATTTCCCAGATACACAAGTGGTTGACATTACATATACACATCATATATCACATAAGGTAGTTTCTGTTCCAACTCTGGTGTTTCTAAGAGCTTGGATTAAGAAATGACAACATTTTGCGCTTTTTGGTTGGTTTACCAATATAGAATTTTTACCAAAAATGACACAGATGTACACCGCCTCTCTACACATATTCCGGTAAATTTTCATTTTTCTAGCGTGAACCCCGTGTCTGCAATCTCCATATTTCATGGGGTTTTGCCCCAGAACATGGTACAGAGTTCTAACACCTCTTAAAATGTGCACAGAAAAATCACAAGAATAATGATATTAATTATATAATTTTGACAAGTCCGTACTATGAATTATCCATCTTTTTAAAATTATGTTCTGGCCCAGAGGGGTTTGGGTTCCCAAAGCACATGGTGGAATTTCTGGTTTGTCCACTTCCTCCTACTCAAGTTGCTTACAGAGGCACTGCCCCACCCAGTTTCTCTCAAGAGGAAGCCATTTACGACCCCCCCTAATTTAACATTTGCCTGAGCCAAGGAAGGCTCATTGTTCAGTTTCCTGCAGTCCCCAGCTGCTCCTCCCCTAATCCAATCAGGGAGGTGTCATCTCCTTTTGGTGGGGGCAGCAGAATGCACCCAGGCCTGGGAAGAGTGGCTGGGCAAGTTCCAACTCCTGTCGGAGGTAGTTGCCGGGCAGAATTCACTCTCTTCAAGCCAGGCTTCAGCCAAATGTCATTTTTTGTTCCCAGTTTTTCTTCATCCAAATCAAACTTACAATTTTTACACATGCAGCTAGAACGCTGATTCTAAGTTCAAAACTATGACATTTAAAAGTTGCAAACTATGTGACACTCAACAGTAGGTCACTCATTTATTTTAAACATTTAGATTTTAGTGTCTTTCAGTCCAATCTAACTTCAGCTGCTGACATCCACAGCTCAGCCAGTTTTGTTATGAACATTGTTTTGGGCTCTTCATCTTTCCAGATTGTGTATGCACACAAGAATACATTCTGCCAAATGTCTGCTGGTGTTCAGTGACATTTTTGAATATCTTGCAATGTTTAAAATAGGCATTTTTTGCTTGCATTTCAGAGAACAAAGGTGATTTTGAAGCGCTTTCTGTGCTAACCGACACTGCTGTTTTTCCTTTGGCACACATTTCACCCATGGCACTCCTGGGCCATCACGCTCGCACTGGTGGGTGGTAGGTCAGGTGACCATTTTGGTGTGCGCAAAAACTGCACGGTTTTCCTTGATCCTGGCGCAAATGTGGGCTTTTCCACTATCTTGGATTTCCTGAGCCCACAGCACCAAACGTTGCAGCATAATAGTCCAAACGTGTTTAGGACACCCAACAGTGGTGCAGAACCCATGTCAATTTCTTGTGGCATGAGATAACTCCTCAGGGTCTCTGTCCCCAGGAAAAGAATGTGGAAGCCCTCCAGAAATTAAAAGACCCCACAACTCTGCGGGAACTAAGGCGTCTCCTTGGACTAACTAATTACAGCAAAAAGTTCATTGAGGATTGCGCAGAGATCACAAGACCCCTGATCCATCTTTTGAAGGGGAGTCAAGTGTGAGTAGGGTCCAGAACAAGCCGAGGCAGTAAGACAACTCAAGAGAAGCCTCTCACAAGCGCCTTGCCTAGCTTACGCTGTCAAAAACAAGGAGTTCTTCTTGGAGACAGGGTTCTCAAATACATGCTTGACTGCAATATTATATCAAAAGCATGACAAGGTCAATAAAGTAATCTCCTATGCAAGTAAGACTTTATCCTCTGTGGAGGAAAAATTCAACGATTGTGAGAAGGTACTCCTGGCAATGGTGTGGGCATTGAAGAATTACCGCCCGTTTCATCCAGGGGGAACACATCATAGTGGAGACTCCACACCAGCCTCTGCAATATCTCCAAAGTGACAGAATCCGGGCCGGAAATGTGAGTAATTCCAGAATTACTTCCTGGATTCTGTCAATGCAAGGCTTTCCTGTGGAGGTCAGATATGGCCAAAACAAGAAGAGGCCCCTCGCGCAAGGTATGGCTGACTTGCATGATTGTGGCAGAGAAAACTGTCTCGAGGATGAAAGTCTAAAAATCAAGGACAACATGGAGGCATATCTTAATTCCCCACACAAAGTCTTTGAAGAAGACAAGTGTGAGGGAATGCCCACTGTCTATGTGGATGGATGCTCTTACCATGTTGACAACAACGGGAAAAGGAACTTGTGGCCGGCGTAGGGAATGCATGGGTGAATGATGTCCCAGAACCCTCTGCTGGGTACAAGATCGGTCCCCGAAGTAGTCAAGTGGCAGGGCTGATGGCTGTGCATAAAGCCATCCTCACTGCTGTTCAACACCAACTCAATAAACTGGTCCTAATCACAGACTCAGATTATGTACAGAACGGGTTTGTGGAGCACCTGGTAAACTAGTAAACCAGAGGCATGCTATGTGCTAATAATAAACCATTGAAACATGGAAAATGAATACAAAATATTGACGATCTGGTCACCTCGAATCGGATGACCATCTACTGGAAAAAGATCAAGGGTCCTTCTAAAGTAGAGGGACCAGACAAAACTGGAAATGATCTAGCTGATCATCTGGCCAAAACCAGAGCCATCCAAGGGGATCTACTTGACATCGAATCCCTGTTGGGGGAAATCCAGGTCACTGCTATCACTAGGTCCCAGACAAATACTCTCAATGAACTCTCAACTGCACAATGGAGTAAGGAGACCCCAGATGCTGATTTGATCACGCTCAAAAAGGGGATCCAATAATGAGTATGTTTTATCAACACATTGAGGACCCTGAGAACTTTCCCTTGACGGATACCGATTACATTGGGAAAGAGGACC
Organism: Ambystoma mexicanum; assembly: GCF_040938575.1. Taxonomy (NCBI): domain Eukaryota; kingdom Metazoa; phylum Chordata; class Amphibia; order Caudata; family Ambystomatidae; genus Ambystoma; species Ambystoma mexicanum. Next base: position 1,182,058,706 of record NC_090933.1, on the reverse strand, counting down.
TCAGAGTGTTGATGAAATGTCCAAAACTTTTCCGAATCCAAGACGGTTTGTTGGTGAGGAGATCCATAGCTGGCCATGACCAGTGGGTGGTCCCTACCTCATTCTGAAGCCTGATGCCAAGTCACGCCCATGATGCGGCCACAGCCGGTCATCGGGGGTTTCATACGACACTAGCAATCTTGTAAAAGGTTGCACACTGGTCACACATAGGGCAGGAGCTTAACCAATACTTGAAGGGGTGTCTTGTGTGAGCATAATTTCCCGAGGGCAGTTTGGCAGAAATGGAAGACAAGTAGGTCCACATAGACCAGCTGAAGAGTTGCCATCCCAGGCATACTTTGCAGCAAATAGAGGAGCCAACCGGAAACCCAGAGCGGGACAGTCCAGATACCTAGAAGAATCCAATTGTTAAAACCATTAGTAAATCCACAGCTGGAATATTGTAAATTGTATGTCAAATGCAGGCATCTGCCCCACTACATGAATAGTAGTGGGGAAAATTGCATAACCATGCACTGTTCTGTCTCATAGCACTGAAACCAAGGAGGACCACTCGGGGACCGGGAGGAAAGACCCAAGGAGCCCGTAGTATCGCTCCATACACCCATCCAGAACCCTCTAGGAGAACATATTGATCCAGCACTGATGGGAGAAGCAGATGACTTTCTCCACATGAAGAAAGAAAGAACATCCCAATCTCCTGACTTCCCCTTGATGGGTGGTCAAACTAAAGTTGTGAGGGGGGGGGGCTCTGTGGGCTGCTCTAACCCACTTTTTCCTCTGCCATGCGGCATCACTGTGTTCTGTTGGTGCCAGAAACATCAAAATGGCCGAAAAACCCTTGTGTGCACCAAAACCTTTGAAAATCACGATTTGCAAAGCACAAAAAGATGGCTGCCCAATCTGCCATGCATGGATGGAACAGAGATCTCACTCCTGAAACATGTCACTGGGCTCCACAACATGTGATGATAGAGTGCAGAAGGAAAAGCAGTGCTTTGCTAAAGGAAACCCCAAAATGGTTTGGTGGTAATTCAGATGTTTAAAACCAAATTACCACCGGACTGGCAATGAGTCCCAAAGTGGTGTTTTATTCCATAAGCTTGCATTGACATTTTGGATTCCCCTTCTGGATCATTTATGGATATGCTAACTAATGGCATTCTTGAAAGCTCAAACTGATTATAATCATTGGAGCAAAATATTCAATTTTTATAGCAGGCCCTGGTATCCAATATACATTCAATTAGGAAGCTTAGGTTTGCTAGAGTATGGTTTATTGTGATTATTTTGTGTCAATTGCCTTCTACAGATTTTTGCTCAACTATAAACATATTCATTGAAGATATAAAACATATTTGTGTAGTATTCTATGCATAGGGATAGTTGCAATTGATTAAATGGTAATAAGCTGCACATTTTATGATAATTCTGATTGTAAAATACTAGTAAACTAGAATATCCATTATCCGTCAGAAATCATTTATATGCTGACATTTTCAAAATTCCCATGGGAAAGGGGAAGTAAAATGGCCGAGAAGCTCAAGCAGCCTGAGTAAGTACTAAGTACACAATTGCTTGGTTGCATGTCTGCATAACAAATCATTTTATAACGAATACACTGTGGGATGCTCTAACCCACATTTTGCTCTGTTATGCGGCATCACTGTGTTCTGATGGTGCCAGAAATATCAAAATGGCTGCAAAACCCTTGTGTGCGCCAAAACCTCTGAAAATCGCGCTTTGCAAAGCACAAAAAGATGGCTGCCCAATCTGCCATGCATGCTGTCTCTGGTGGAACAGAGATCTCACTCCTGAAACACGTCACTGGGCTCCACAACATGTGAAGATGAAGTACAGAAGGAAAAGCAGTGCTTTGCTAAAGGAAACCCCAAAATATTGCTTTAAATCCATTTTTCTGTGTTGCTGAAACTGCAGAATGTTGGTACAAAACACCCTCAAACATCCAAAATTCTTGCTGGGTGCTACAATTCATTTACTATAAGAAATCATTGTGAACATACAATGTCCTGAAAAGCTGAAAGCATCAAGGGATTTGAACAGCAAAATTGGCTTGTCTTTCGATCTGTCAAAATATGGGAGCAGTACCTTCGTGAATGACAGCTGTCAGGGGCCTTAGGGATTAAACTTTAAACATTTATAAACTGAAATCAAATGTTTGCAATCTAAGAGGCCTGTTATTGAGAGCAACCCATCTTGTAATTGTTTTGATTCCATGGTTTAAAATCTTGAATAAGTATTTAGCTGTGATGTGATCCCACATGTGTGTTGTATGTTCAGGGAAAATTCAACAGAATTAACAGTTAAAAAAAGCTGGCTAAAAACTATCAAACTTGAATAACAGTTTTCCTCACAGAGGAAAGGCCTCTCCCTCCAGCTCCCTCCACCAGGAAATCACACCAAAGTGATAATTATAGGGTGGGGGAAGAATCTGGTCTGCAGTGGGGAAGGAAACAATGAACAGATGCAAAGCAGAAAAAGCTAGGTGCGAGGACCGTCATAAATGGACTCTGCCAAGAGCCAACAGGGAGGAGATGCTTCTGGACTGAAGGGAGAGAAAAAGAGGTGGACCCAAACAGCCATCTGTGGCTGAACATTCACAAAGAACATTTTGTTTAAATACATATAACTTGTCACTTAAAATTGTCAAAAACACAAAAATAACAGAATTGTGAATCTAAATTTTGGCTGTACATTTCAAGAGGCGGCAAAACCGTGTGACATATTTTGGAAGGAAACGGCAGAAAATGTGATTTTACACCAAATGTATTTCTGCTAGAAGTATGAATCTTTATATACATATGCCCAAGTTATACGTGCACACTTGTAGAAATTTGCTGATAAATTGGACATCGTGTTCCGGAAGGGCAAAATTCTGTGAAAAGCAGACACAAGATCCCACAGCTATGGTGTTTGGAGGAGTAGCTGCTGTACAAAATATGTGATCTATATATGTGGATGTTATAGAGGTTGCACATGTGTAAATATGTATTCTGTCAAAAGTAGATTTTGTGTTGAAGAGGCTATGGGTGGACTCTAAGCCTCATAAACCCACACCATAAAGGTGACACACTGTTTTTCTCCCCCTATCAAGGCAGAGAGGAGACACTGAACCAATCCCTGTCAAAGGGGCGATATTAGGATAAACCAGCACACACACCCCCTTTATCATAGCATAAATAGAGACAGCAGAGGGCAGAAAAATACAGACAAATTCACCCACTATCAAAATGCTGGTAGAGCACTCGTCTGCAGAACTTTCCATCTTCCTTGCTCCAGACTCCACAAACTTGGCAAAGCAGAACCCATTGCATAGCTGAACCTTTTTTAGCTAGGCCTCAATTTCCAGAACCAACCCCACAAACCTAAGGGGAAGCATCATACTACAGCCGGGCTGCACTGTACTGCTTGCCTGCTGAAATAATTATCATCAGAACCAAAAAGGGCAGATCCAGTCCAGTCCTGTGCCATGCTGTGTCCAGAGTGCCTTGCAGATCCAATCCAGTCCTGTGCCGTGCTGTGACCAGAGCACTTCGCTGATTGTAGATCCAATCCAATGTGCCCAGCTGTCTGTCCCAGAACCAGATTTCCTTCCCTGACCAGAATCTTGACGGGTCAGAATCCTGAAGGTTCTGTTTAAAAACATATCTAGTGAGTACCTATAGATAGAACGGTGTCACTAGCATATGTACTGTCCATAGTAAATCCCTATCTTAAACCCATCCTATCTTGTCTTCAGAACCTGTATTGTTAGGAGTACTTTTGAATCGTCTAAACTCTCTATCCTATCCCTCCTATCCTCCTCCTGACTATTATTGCTAAAACTATCTTTGCGATGATCTTTTCTCATCTGAAAAAGGAGAGTCCCGGGCAGGCAGTCATTCTGATCAAGTGGCTGTGTTCTTGTGGGGATTAGTTTTGTTCATAGTCATCCTCTCGTGTTAGAAATCTCATTTGTCATTTTAAAAGTGCATTCCCGTTTTCCATTCTTGCACCTATCTCGAAAAAAGGACCTCCACTAAAACATCCATAACTTCCTCATTTTCCATGCTAGAAACAAAACTTCAATGTCTGCTTGTACCTAACATCCACAGCATTAAGGCGCATCTAAAACCGCATCCCAAATCCTTATGGTTCTCCCGTTATCGAGATTATCTCACAGTAAAAAGTTTGCCACAAATTTCATTTTTGGGAAATTCTGACATGTGCAAAACAACTTTTGATTGCCCCGACTTGAATTTTAGAATTTCAAATTGTTTCTTGGTATTGAATCATTGCTTGTGTTTCTGTGCACTATCTATCGAAAGCAGCTCCCATAAGAATTTATAGTAATTTCAGCAATTTTGACCATATTTCGTGTTTTTTCCCAATCCATTCTCAAGATAACTTTAAAAGGCATTCAGACAGCGTGACAGTCAATTCCGTTTATCTTTTGTTTGAAAGGGGGAAAGTGGGATTGTTATTTTGTTTGAATTCTGCATTCCTGAATACCTGCTCTCTCCTCCTATCTCTTCACATGGCCTATTGGCGGGTTGAGGGGTGTGCAGGGGGAACCTCTAACCACAGTACTATTTGACCTGAACACACACACAAAAGTATTATTTCTGTGCTGAATTGTTTTGCTCACTATTACTCCTGGTGTGTTAAAGAGATTATTCAGTGTTACATCACCGCATTGGTGATTATTGTGTACCCATTAAAACATAGCATGATAAAATTGTAAATACATAAATAAATATTGTAACTTTGCAAACCAGCCTGATTCCTGATTCAGTGTGACCGGGTGGGTTCAGGAGAGGGGCGTGATATGATTGGTACATCGTTCAGAATAAAGAACTTTTATACAAAAATAAATAAGTATTTCAGTTGTGCATTACACGCTAGCCGTTGACTCGGGTGTCTGTAGGATTGAAATCACTTACAACACATAAAACAAAAATTATATAATGACAGAACATAACAATTCTTTTCTTTTTTTGGGGGTGGGGTGGTACCCTCCAAACCCCTGATTCCCACCCCTAAAGACCTACCCCAACCGTTTCCCACAAGAATTAACCCTTTTCCCCACCCCACATGCATTTTCATTTTTGTTATGTCATTGTCATCATATATTCATTCTATATAAAATGTTCATTATAAAGACTGTATACCCCATCACTCCACGCTGAGTGCCATTGGATTTTGTGTATATGATCTCCCAGTGCACAGACACACTTGCGTGCACTTGGCAGGGCAATCACCAGAACGCAGTCAAAGTAAGACATTGATGTGCACTGCCCACCCGTGGGGAGTCCGCATGTTGTGGCCACTTCATTCCAGATGCCCACAACTGTCCACCACTGCAGCTGGTTCCCAAAGTAGCCACTCACTCAATTGTGAAATTTGGAACCCCTCGCAGCTGTGTTCAACATTTACTCATATGTTTAGCAAGGAGTGGACACTGGAACATTACATATGATCTCAATTTGTAACAGATTGCATACACAATGGGCCTCATTACGAGGTAGGAGCTAAGGGATTGCCGGCACCGGTATGGGTGCCGGTGCAGGTAATCCCTTACCTCCATATTCCGAGGTCCCTTAGGGGATCCCTTCCTTTAACGCCTGGTCTGACCAGGTGTTAAGGACGGGACCCACTAAGGGACTTCAGTGCTAATAACGGTACCGCAAATTGCGGTACCGTTATTAGCTATTTCCCCATTCCCATTGAGCCCTATGGGGGCTCAAATGGGAATGGGGAATGGTTCTCAGAATGGGGACTTACTGGGTCCTTCAAGGTTGGAATGACCCGGTAAGTACCCATTCCGAGAACCCGGACCCGGCATGCGGTAATGGGGTAGCCATGGTGCTAACAGCACCATGGCTACCTCCTACCTTGTAATGATATGATATGATATGATATGGCATTTGTAACGCGTCTATACACAAGTGTTTCAAGGCGCGACAAGGCAGGGGGGGAACAAGGGGAAGACAGACAACGATCCTACTAGGCCAGGTATCATTCAGACCGCGCAAGTGCAGGGGTAGGGGAAGGGAAAAGTGCAAGGGGAAGGGGAGGAGGAAGTGCAGTACAAGTAAGTAGAATAAAAATAAATAAATAAATAGGGCCAGCTGGTGGCAACTGCAAGGTAAGTGCAGGCAAGTGCTGGTAAGGGGGGGCTGTAGGGATACAGAGACAGTAAAGCAGTGCAGGGGATGCGATGCCAGGGAGGCAGTGCAAGTGGAAAGTGGCTGGGCCCAGGACCGAGGTCAGTGAGAGTGGCCCAGTTGCAGATTCAGTGCAATTTCAGTGTAGAATTTAGCAGGGGTGAGGCCCAATGTGTGTACAGGTTCATGATTCAATACAGAAAATGTACATCAGCATGTCACCCACAATTCATTCAATCAACATTTATGAGACTATTAAGTTGTGTTTAGAAATAGATCAAAGAATCTACAAAAGTGGCAACTTGTTTTTTGTATAGTCAGCAAATACACTTAGACATGATAAAATTAAATTGGCTCTGACTAAATCAATCTTGGATAATGCAAATAAAAATACCCTTGTTCCAATTGTAAAAAAAGGAGCACACTGCTGATAAAAGTGGTAACTCACAAAGTGTGTGCAACAACTAATTAGCAGAAGGACTTATTATACACTTAAACATAGTTCTTGCCACCTTACAACCAGACCAACAAAGACGGGCAATCTCTTGGCCATGTTAAAGAGTTGTGTATGTGTCTGAACAAAGGAGTAAACATCCTTTAAAGGTGCATTACAAGCTTTTGAGAAGAAGTTGCACTTGTATGTTTAAGGTGCAAGTGTTGAGCTGTGAACATGAATGAACTTGTATGTAAAGTGTGGAATAAGAATAGATATGGTGGGAAGATGTTATTAATTATTTATTTTTGGTTTTGGGGAATCAGATAGGGCAGACATAGCTAAGAAGCAAGGGAGCACTGTCCAAGTAATGTGGGGTTACATGTGATATGAACAGGGGTTTGCAATATATAGTCTGCAATGCTCCGACCATTGGGGGTGTGATGCGATGCTGGAATGAAGTAACCCAACAGTTATGGAGTGAAACAAACATCTATATAAAGATCTTTTGAAAATGTTTGATTTGTTACTGTGTAACATGGGGTAACAATCTGGAGCAGGATACTCCATCTGAGAACACCAATTGTGCATATAAATGGGCCTTTGAATTATTATCAATAAGGATAATAACTTTTATTATTATTATTATTATCATTATTATTATTGTTGTTGTTGTTTTTATTATTATTATTATTATTATTATTATTATTATTATTATTATTATTATTATTATTATTATGTTATTAATTGAGTGTGGACCTAGCGTCAGGAATCAACAAAAAGTCTTACAAGTCATAGGGGGAAGGACATTGTGAGTGAAGTAGAGATACAAGTGATCAGGGAGCTAAGAATGGAAGAGGGGGTAGGGTAGTCCAATATAAAATACTATCTTAGAAAGATGTTCTAAATTAAGCAAGTTAAAGTAAACCTCGTTGTGTACATCATATGGTTTCACACAAAATGTCGGTTAGTATGGTTTGGTAGTTCCTAGAAGCCCATTTCATCAAATTTTACTTTACAAATATTCTCCTTTTATTTCCATGTGTTGGTACAGCTGGATAACTTTGGCACTTTGGCATCAACTGACAACATCATTTTAACCCATTAAGAAATATTGGAATTTCTTATACTGTTTGTATCCCAGATCAGTTGTCTGCAACTATTTCTGGCCAGATGTTTTGGGCTGCAATTTGTTATCAGCCCAAGCTAGACTATTTGAAAGTCAGGGCTAAAAGGAGTCAAAGTACATGTAGTAATTACTCGGTGCAGTATTATCACATACAATGACTACTGGATCCCCCTGGATTATCACGACAGGACACCATGATGTGGAGTTACAGTATGAGCCACATAACTCGTAATCATGTGGACCTACCTAGCCACCCACTAATCATCAGACGTGGCAATGGTAAACAGGTGTCATACCTCCAAACCCGTAATCAGGCTCTTAGAAGAGGTGTGAATGTCAGACAGTAGCAACAGAAAACAGCAATAGTACACAAGTTGCAAAATAAAGGAATGCTCAAAGCTATATACAGACATAAGTAAGGGGATAGGATCTCCTGCAAATGTGTACGTCTGCTCCTCTACTCCACTATATTCAGGCCTCACTGCCTGATACAATTTCTAAATTAAATGCTCCCTGGGAATATACGCTAAACTTGATTTATACTTATAAACAATAATGTCAAAATCTTCTTAAATTGAGCGTTTATTGATTGCCCTTAACCAACGGGTGCTTCAACCTCTGGTCATTTTCAAGGCTTCTAACTGTGCATAGTACCTGCTCCTAGTTTTGTTCCAACCCTGTGGTATGGGGAGATGAAAATAAAGCCCTAGTGTTGGTTATTTGGAGGTCCACTTGTGCAAATATTGAATCCGAGTTCCCAATATGAAAGAGCTTGTTCATCAGCCGAACAGCATCTGTATTAGGCTTAAATCCTCTCATAAAATAAGTAAGAAATCGAGTGTCCAGTCAGGAGTGTGAGAAACCTGAAGTGTCTCCATGGCTGGTCCCTGGGGATCTGTCACCCAGCTGGCCAGGTCATAGCAATCGCTATTGAATACTGTTTCTGGGGGTGGACTAGTGAGGGAGGATCACCTGGGTGAGGGGTTATGATATGATATGATATAGTATTTGTAACGCGCCTATACACAAGTGTTTCAAGGCGCGACGAGGCAGGGAGGGAGGGAAACAAGGGGAAGACAGACAAACGATCCTACTAGGCCAGGTGTCATTCAGATCGGGCAAGTGCAGAGGTAAGGGGAAAAGGAGAAAGTGCAGGGGGAGGAGGTGGGGGGGAAAGTGCAGTACACGGTAAGTAGCGTAATAAAATAATAAATAATAAATAAAAGGGCCAGCTGGTGGCAAGTGCGAGGTAAGTGCAGAGCAAGTGCTAGGAAGGGGGCTGTAGGGATACAGTGACAGTCCCACAGTGCAGGGGGAGCCAGGGAGGCAGTGCAAGTGGAGAGTGGCTGGGCCCTGGACCGAGGTCGCTGAGAGTGGCCAAGATGCAGGTTTAGTGCAGAATTTCAGTGGGGAGTTAAGCAGGTTTAGCAGGGGAGAGGGAGAGAGAAGGCAGAAGCGAAGAGGAAGGTTTTGAGGTGCTTCCGGAACCGGAGATGGTTCTCCTCAAGTTTCAGGGAGGCAGGAAGGCTGTTCCAGAGGGAGGCCCCTGCTGCGGAGAGAGATCTACCCCCAGCTCGTTGCTTCGAGAAGCGGCTGACCATGAGGGAGTTGGAGACGGATGAGCGAAGGGCTCGTGAAGGAAGATATTTAGGAAGAGAGAGTTGAAGGTATTTAGGCCCCAGGCCCCAGAAGGCCTTGTGGACAATGCAGAAGGTTTTGAACTTAATCCTCGCAGCCACTGGGAGCCAGTGAAGAGATTTCAGTCCTGGAGAGATACGGTCCCTGGACTTGAGGCCAAGGACAAGTCTCGCAGTTCTGTTCTGGATAAGTTGCAGAGGGCGGAGAGTGGAGGCAGGCAGATTAAGATAGAGGCTGTTACAGTAATCCAGCCTTGAGAGAACCAGGGCTTGGGAGACAGTGAGCTTCTGGGGGAAGGAGAGGAAGGGAAGAATACCTCTGAGGAGGTGCAGCTGGTAGTGTGACTTCTTAGAGACGTCAGATATATGAGGAGAGAAGGAGAGTGTGGAGTCGAAGATGACCCCAAGGTTTTTAGCCTTGCAGGTAGGAGCAGGAAGGAGGCCAAGGGAGGCCGGCCAGAGAGCTGCAGGGAAGGAGGGAGTGGGTGTGCCGATGAGTAGAATCTCAGTCTTACTGGCGTTAAGGCAGAGGTCATTGGCGGCACACCATTCCTGGATAGCAGACAGACAGTCGGAGATGAGGGAAGAAGAGGAGGAGGCCGAGGGTAGCCTGAAAATGAGCTGGGTATCGTCCGCATAGCACTGGAAGTGGGGGCAGAGAGCGGCGATGCGGTGGGCAAGGAGTGCCAGATACTGGTTGAAAAGCCAGGGAGAGAGGTTGGATCCCTGGGGGACACCACAGGTGGAGAAAAAGATGTCGGAGAGGAAGGAGCCCATTTGGACCTGGGAGGGTCGACCGGAAAGGAAAGAGGTCAGCCATGCCAGAGCCTGACCAGTGATACCCAGGTTATCACGGAGACGGTTGAGTAGGATGGAATGGTTGACAGTGTCAAAGGCAGAGGAGAGATCGAGCAGAATGAGAACACAGGGAGTGTTGGAATCGAGGTTCAGGAGCAGGTCCTCACGGATGTTCAGAAGAGCAGTTTCCGTGCTTCTGGCCGCTCTGAAGCCGGATTGATGGTCATGAAGGTTACCAACATATTCAGCATGGAGGTTAAGCTGGGAGACGGCCAGTTTCTCCAGGAGCTTGCCCAGGAAGGGAGTAATGGAGATTGGGCGATAGTTGGCCGGGCAGGAGGGGTCGGAAGAGGGTTTCTTGAGGAGGGGGTGCACAAGGGAGTGCTTGAGGGGGGATGGGAAGACTCCAGAGGCGAATGAGTGGTTGCAAAAGTCAGCCAGGGCAGGAGCCAGGGAGTCGATGTGGTCCTTGATGGTTTTGGAGGAACAGGGGTGAACCTGTTTAGACGAGGCTTTCATAGATCGGACTTGTCTGGAAACCTCATCAGCAGAAAAAGGTGGAAAAGCAGAGAAGGAGGGCGGAGGGGCGGCTGCAAGAGAGCAAGAGGAAGAGCCGGGAAGAGAGGGAGGGAGGTGAGAGGAGGAGAGCGAGGACAGGATGTCCTGAGTTTTTGAGATGAAGTGCGAGGCCAGTGCAGTGCAAAGGGCCTGGGAGGGGACAGGAGAGGTAGAGACTGCAGCAGGGTTGGCCAGCTCCTTGCAGATTTTAAAGAGTTCGGCCGAGTTGTTAGATGCCTCAGAGATGCGGGCTTGGATAAGGGCTCTCTTCTTGGTGAGAACGGAGAGCCGGTATTGCCTTTGGAGCAGGCGGCAGGCCAGTTTGTCAGAGGATGAACATGAAGCACGCCATTTCCTCTCTGCCACCCTGCACTTGCGTTTTAGGGTGACGAGATCCGAGTCATACCAGGAGTTACATTTGGCTTTGGGCTTCAGGCGGATTCTCATGACGGGGGCAAGGATATCGAGAGTATCAGATATAGAGGAATAGAGCATGGAGAGGGCTGTGTCAGGGTGGGAGTCAGCCGAGGGGGGAGAAGGGGGCGAGAAGGTAGCAGCGAAAGCCTCAACTGATACTCGCTTCATGGGTCGGATGACCGAGAAGGTGGGAGGCAGTGAAGAGGGTGGCTTTGCCTGTGGGTTAGGGAGGGAGAGGTAGGAGGATAGGAGAAAGTGATCGCTCCAGGAGAGAGGAGTGGAGAGAGGGAGGGAGAGGGGAAGGTCAGAAGAGATCAGAGCATCAAGAGTGTGCCCTGCAGAGTGAGTAGGCCCAGACGGGAGAATAGAGAGTGAGAGAGAGTTGCAGAGTTCGCGAAAGAGACCAGTGGGAGGACAGGAGGCATCGAGGTGGATGTTGAAGTCACCGAGAAAGAGGAGTTGGGTGGTTGAGGACAGGAGTGAGGAGGAGAGGTCAGCCCACTCAGAGAGGAAGGAGGAAATTTGACCAGGTGGCCGATAGATAGTGGCCACGGTAAGGGAATGGCTAGGAGAGAGAGAGAGTCGGCAGACAAGACATTCAAAAGAGGAGTAGGTCTGCGTAGGAGTGACAGTGGCAGGAATCCACTCAGGGAAGATAAGGGCAACACCACCCCCTGAACGGTTAGGCCTGGGCACGGAGAGGATCTTGTAGCCATCAGGTAGGAGTGTGTCGAAGCTGGTGGCAGAGCTGGCAGTGAACCAAGTCTCAGTGAGACCGAGGACGTCGAGGTCCAGTTCCTCAAGAAGGCGACAGATATCAGAGGAGTGCTTGATGGCAGAGCGAGAATTTAGAGTGGCAATGTGGAGAAGGTTGCCACCCTTGAAAAACTTCCGGGGAGGGGTACAGATCAGAGGTACGCCCTGCGGAGGTGTTGGAGAAGGAGTTGAAGACGGAGCAAGAGAAGGGGCAGGGAGGGAGGGGAGAGGCAAGGTAGCCGAGGACAGAGGAGGGGGAACAGCAGGAGCGGAGAGGAAGTTGATGAGGCATGGGAAGCGTCTATCAAAGAGGTGAAGGTTGGCCTGAGGGCCTTGGACCAAGACGGTCCCGTTAGCATAGACATTAATGATGGCTTTAGAGGAGTGGAAAGGGGCCAAGAGGACATCCCAACGGGTGCCACCATTAATGGGAGAGGTGGAGAAAGGAGAGAGCACAGCGACCATGTGAAGGGTCCATAGTTCAGGTGAAGGCACGAAAAAGAGAATGTCAGTGAGAGTTTCCTTGGAGCAGGCGCTCGTGTAGGTGTCAGCGATAGGGAGGCCTGGGTTGGAGACCAGGATGTCCTTTTTAAACTTTTTCCTACCGGATTTAGTGAGGAGAGCAGGATAGTCAATGGAGAAGCAGTTAGAGTAGATAGGCGAGATAGAGAGCACCATGGAGTAAGAGGGGAGGCGGACGACACGAGTATGCAGACAGGAAGTGAGTGGAGGGCACTAGTTTACCACAATGCAGAGCAAACAGTAATGCGTAGTAGGTCAGGGCCACCTAAGTTTGAGAATCCTGCGAGGGGAGACAAAGCACCCTAGTTGAACACAATGCAGAGCAAACAGTAATGCTTAGTAGGTCAGGGCCACCTAAGTTTGAGAATCCTGCGAGGGGAGAAAAAGCACCCTAGTTGAACACAATGCAGAGCAAACAGTAATGCTTAGTAGGTCAGGGCCACCTAAGTTTGAGAATCCTGCGAGGGGAGAAAAAGCACCCTAGTTGAACACAATGCAGAGCAAACAGTAATGCTTAGTAGGTCAGGGCCACCTAAGTTTGAGAATCCTGCGAGGGGAGAAAAAGCACCCTAGTTGAACACAATGCAGAGCAAACAGTAATGCTTAGTAGGTCAGGGCCACCTAAGTTTGAGAATCCTGCGAGGGGAGAAAAAGCACCCTAGTTGAACACAATGCAGAGCAAACAGTAATGCTTAGTAGGTCAGGGCCACCTAAGTTTGAGAATCCTGCGAGGGGAGAAAAAGCACCCTAGTTGAACACAATGCAGAGCAAACAGTAATGCTTAGTAGGTCAGGGCCACCTAAGTTTGAGAATCCTGCGAGGGGAGAAAAAGCCCCCTAGTTGAACACAATGCAGAGCAAACAGTAATGCTTAGTAGGTCAGGGCCACCTAAGTTTGAGAATCCTGCGAGGGGAGAAAAAAGCACCATAGTTTACCAAACAATTGGAATAAGGGGGCGAGGCATCGTGCGGATGAGGTGTGCAAGGTGAGGAGGGGTCGGCCAGAGAGCGGAGGAACTGGCACCTGGCGTCCCCTGCGGACACCTGCAGACACACAGGGAGCCGCACTGTAGGAGTCGCCCTTGGCCTGGGGCCCTTAGCCGCGGGGGCTGCCGGGCAGAGGGCTGCCCAGGAGGGGGGAGGTTATAGGCAGAGGGAGAGGAAGGGGGGGTGTGGGCGGGCAGGGAGGCGGGGAGGGAGGGGAAGACCAGGAAGTGGGAGGGGGGGAGCAGAAGCAGGTCAAACACTGCGCTAGGAGCGCAAGGGAAAAAATTCAACTTTCTTTTTCCTTTTTTTTAAAAAAGCACAGAAACACTCACGTAGGCCCAGGCAGGGCTTTCCAGGCCTGCTGATCCCCTCAGGCCACCGGCGACCGCTCTCCACGCTCAGCTGGAGAAAAGAAGCGAGCGTGGGGAACGGCCGTCGAGTAGGCCAGAGGAGAGGCAGGCACACAGCCAATCAGAGGGGGGGGTGGGCGGGCTGGGAGGCGGGGAGGGAGGGGAAGACCAGGAAGTGGGAGGGGGGGAGCAGGAGCAGGTCAAACACCGCGCTAGGTTCTTGGGGAGTGGGAGTGGGACACCAATGGGTGAGACACAGTGTCCCCCTTCTCTCAACACCTTTTCCACATCCTACCACGTAAGATATTTCAAAACACTGAACACTTTCTCACAACAGGGAAGAAAACAGACTAACACCGGAGCCGTTTACCTGACATGTCCCAATACAAGGGTCAGACAATTGACCAGAATCACACACACCTGACATCCCGTTCCCTTCTCCACAGGGATAAAATGTGGACCACAAAAGCACAATACAAGCAAGGCAGACCACACAACGTGAGAGATAACTCAACACGGCCGTTCAAGAGGAGGCTAACGATGGCAAATACCGAGAAGGTGATAAGGAGAAAAGTAACCATGCGCTTTCCGATCATGGCCTGTGAAACCTCTGTAGATGGAAACATAAGACTGCGAATAATAGCAAGCGTATGTTGCAGCAGATGTCCATGCTACACGAGACCCTCCTCCACTGATAACCAAACCGGGAAATGACGCTGGTCTCGGTGGTACCAACCTTGACTCAAAGGATAAAGAAAGACAAGCGGTTCATTACAGCTGGTGAGTCAAGGGGAGAGGCGATAAGAAACCAAACTGTGTTGAATGAAAAGTAGCCAATGGCTAATTTGAACTTTTAAAGATATGATTGAAGAATCAGACAGAAAACGAGCAACAGAGGAGGCCGGCACCACGTGGGTGCTCAAACAGGAAACTCTGGGTGATTACCCAATAATAAGAAACTACCGTAACCAGAATCCCTTAAGAAGAGGAGAAAAGAGGTCAAAGTGGTCATACAGGGGTCTTGTAAAATCCTCTGTACCATCGAAAGTCTTTGACGGGCAGATCATTGTGAAAGAACAGGAGATGAATCACTCTTGATGAATTGAGCACTTGAAGAGAGTATTGCAGAAGTTAGCAACAGTGAACCCGGCAGAGGGATGCTAACGAGACAGGACAAAGTCTAAAGTCCTGTAGTGAACTGTTTGGTAAAAGGTTGTCAAGAGTGAACCCAGCGGAGGGATGCTAAAAGTAAGGGTGAAGTCCAAAGTACCAAAGTATAGTGAATTGTTTGTAGATGTTGGCGAAAGTGAACCCAGAAAAGGGAAGCCCACAATCAGAGATAAATTCTGGAGTCCTGTTTAAAAAGACATTAAGACTTGTGAGGTAAGAAGTATTGGAAGACCAGGGGAAGTGCATTGTCTCCCTTGCCAAGTGGATCCGAACCCGGTCGAGGGAGATCCAGTGGTGAAAAGTCATCACCCAACGTTCATTGAGAACAAAACTGTTTCATTGATTGGTTGAATACGATACATGAGGGGTCGGCACCCGGAAGAAGGAGATCCAGGGGGGAAACCATCACTTTTAGTTTGTTTATTTGTTGGATACATCTGGTCTCGGAGGCAGTAGACTTTTTAATACAAGGAGACTTTACCATTGAAGAACCTGATAGCTGGAACGAAACAGTCTGCTCGTGCTGAGAAAGCTCAAGCGTGGACTGTTCTAGCTGGAAAGGTACGTTCGGATAATGCTGAGAAAGCTCAAGCGTGTGCTGTGCTCCAAGATATCACCTTGTCCCGTGCTGAAAAAATGGGGAACGCAGATCCCTCGCAATCACATCCTGACTTCTTATTTGGAACATTTTTTTTATTTATTAACCCTATCCCACACTCTTTCTATAATTAGTTGTAAGGAATTGGCAATAGGTTTTTCTTAGCATAGACCCTTTTTATTTTGACACAAGGCTACTAGAACTGCCTTATTTTTCATTTGATGGCTGACGCTTGCTCCCATCTTAGATTTAGGTTTAGAATAGGCGTTTTCCACCCTGCATTCTTTGTTCAATAAACACCCTTGAACGGTGATCACTTGTGTCTGTCTTTACTCTTACCACGTGAGTTCCTTACAGGAGTCACCCTTGGTGAGCCAACAAGGGGTCTTATTATCATCTCCCCATAGCACGGGGGTTAAAACAGAATAGGCACATTGTGCAGTTGTAATCCTTGAAAACGACCAGAGGTCGAAACACGTGTCGGCTAAACGCTATCACTAAACACTCAATATAAAAAATAAAAAAAATGTGACATTGTTGTTTATAAATCAAGAGAAGGGCATGACCCCAAGGAACAATAAATTTACAGTTATATTTTGAAGCAACAATGAGGTGAGTCTCTGCTTCCAAGAGTTTGCAGCTATCTAGTTGCTGACAATTATGAAGGGCCTCATTACGACCCAGGCGGTAAGGGGTTAACGGCACCGTAAAAGGTGGCGGCGCCGTTAACCCCTTACTGCCTAATTACGAGGTCCCTTTGCGGGTCCCGACCTTAACGGCTGGTTTTTACCCATTAACTACCGCCTTCCCCATTTCCATTGAGCCCTATGGGGCAAAAATGGGAATGGGGAAGGGCCAATGGTGAATGGGGAATTACCACCCCGCCAACCTTGGAATGGGGTGGTAATTCCGCCATTCACCATGGCGCAATCGGTAAAATACCGGCGGCACCATGGCACTACTAGCGCCATGGTTACCGCCTGGGTCGTAATGACCCCCGTAGTGTGTTATACATTATATACCGAAGTGTGCCAGCTATCCAGTCATCCCTCAACCTGTTTACCTTTATACAATTAGTGTTTATCTGCGCATCATGGGTGCCTCTGACCTCGACTTCTCTCCTGGGGAACGGGAAAGGGGATTTGTTTTTGGAGTTGAACTACCAGATCTGCAGCTCCAAACCAAGGCCTGCATTCACTTCTGTTGATTGTCTGCTAGGCCTTAACATCCAAAATGGCGACACTTCTGCCTGCGGGCTATGGCACGTTTTAAATAAACAAATAAAATAAATAAAGTTAATACACTGACCTCGCTTCTATCACACTGCCTTACTAACTCCATCTTCCACTTATTTCAATCCTTCCCGCGCATCACGCTATCTTGCTTCACTACAATACATCAAATAAACACCAGCATATGACCTCTGCAAATAAAACATGAATGCATTTGTTACTCTTTGTATGTTGCTATATGTAAGTATCTAATATGTATCGGACCTAACTAAGACAACGCTGTCCACGGCACAACCTTTGTTCTGCTCCCACAATTTTTGCACTCTAATAGGTTTTCCTCAACCTGAAACTTTTTGCCTGGTTGGGACACTGTACGTGCATTGCCAACTGTTGGCATATGAGGAACAACACAGTCCTTGTAGCCATTGAATGCCCATGCCAATCCCTATGGCCATTTCTGCCCAGTTTCTGCCACTCCCAGCCAAAAACACACCCTCCAAGGATCTCTTTAAGCTAACTTTGTCAAGCCTTAATATCATACTTTTCACCTAATAGCGTTTCTCAAAGCAGTCCTCTGCAAGTTAATGGCGTAATTGGTTCTGTAAACATGCTATTGGTGGAATAATAATGTCTTAACCACGCCTGCTTTTAGCCACTTGATTCATAAGCAATATCTTCACTGATGTCCTGTTCAAGCTTAGCAAAGCCAACAGTTGTGGCTGTTGTATAGGTAGATATTAGATATGCATTTGCCAAGCACTGCCATCATAGGCCCAGGTACGTGCACCATTTCCAATCTGCTCCCCGTAATGGCCCATTAGTACAATTACGACAATATCTGGCAAACACATTTCCAATATCTCCACAAAAGCCCAAACTGTTGGCATTGCCAATGCTTGTTTCCTTTTACTCTAGACATAAATAGAGGGACTATGATGGATGTGTATAATTGGAATTGCTCATGGCCGACGTCCTCAGCAGGACTATGCATTTTTGGTGGCATGAGTTTTGCTTCCAAGGGGTTTAACCTCCCCGATCGGTGACATGTTTGTTGATTCTGTACGATGGCCCGTTGTCTTTTTTAGGGGAGGGCCCTCCATGTTCGCCTAGTACTGTAAGCTACACATGGAAAGGAAGAACTTTCTCATGAAGTCGGTTAGGTTTTGTTTACTTGCTGGGATTTGCAGTGGAAACAGATTTTAATTGAAGAGCAGCTGCCCGTATGCTTTGCTTACAGGAAAGAAGCGCCCATTTGTTGTAATCTTCGTGTATTTCTAGCTCGGTGGACGATGTGTGTGCGTGTAATGCTACTGTGGGCATCAAAAAACCCAAAGCATCTTCAATTAGAGATCAGGGCGGTTTCTCTTGGCAGTCGGCGCTTCTCTGATGTCTTGTGGTCAGAGAGATCTCAGCATGAGTCTCGAGCTGGCATGCCCATTGCCCAGACTACAGCAGAATTCCTATGGTTGACGTATGCCCCTTAACATACATCCAAATACTTCATTATGGTCAACATTATTCAATGGGTGCTGTGCAAAATGTAAATGCCGAGTGCATGTTTTGCGCAATTCATAATCTTTCATTTCACAAAATTGAAACTTTGTATTTTTTTGTCTCCAATATTATTAACTGGAAATATGTCATGAACACCTGCGAAAAAATGCAGGTTTGTATACGAGCAAACTAAGAGGAACACTCTAGTAAAGAGGTGAGCAAAATAACTCACAGCATACGTGTAACTAAAGGGTGTTTTCACAGCAGCATATGCTGAAAATTCGAGTAAATGGGTTGTACAATATTATGCTGAGTTTTAAACTTTTCTCTGCCAGAACAAAACAATGAAGCTACATAGTTTTGGGAGATTTGTATCTACCTATACATTGAACTCTTGATTTCCTCAGCCTAAGTTATTGTAGTTTGTCCAAATACTATAATGAATATTAGCATATGGAGTTCATTATTGACATCCTCTCAGCCAATCAGAAGGTTAAGAGTGCAGTCATTAACTACTGGTTTTACCTGCATTCTTAACATTCTGTCTTTAAAAGTAGAAAGAGAAACAACAATGCAATTTCCAGGCAAGATTTCTTTAAACACAATTCCAGGACCTTTTTTGTTGTTGTTGCTGCAACATTACATTTAACACATGAAAGGAAAGAAAAACAAGGGAAAACACTTTGACTTTCTTATAAATAAATCTTTGACTTTCACATGACACCTGATGCATGCACATGTTAAACACGGTCCATTACAACCAAATGTGCAGTTTAAATACTTACAAACAAAACCATATTTAATTTACTAACTCAGTTTTTCTATTTTCTCTACTGACTATTAAAGCAATGCTTTTACTTCATTGCGAAAACTCCCAAATTCCGAACATGTATTGCTATTACCACTATTTGGTAATAGCATGTTAGACCTCGAGAGGTGTCATTTAGCTTCGCAATGAGTGAGAACTTGGCAGCGGGTAATTATCCTGTGATAATGACCCCTCCCTTGGCATAAAAGGCAATGTTATCACATGTCAATTGTTATTGGCCAATCTGAAAGTTCCCACTGCAGTCAATAACTATTGACATTAAATGAACTCTGCACATTCTAAAAGCAGACAGGGAAATAATAATGCAATTTCCAGGTAAAATGTCTCTCAACAAGACACTTGATCTCTGTGAGGATCTGTTTTTAACATACCAAAGAGAAAGCTAGAACATGGAGAAAAAAAATCAATTTCTTATAGAGAAACTTGTTCACTCTTACACAACCCCTAATGCGTGCTCATTTTAAACCTTTGTCAGTTTAACACATATTACAATTGGAAGGTTTAATTTATGAAGACAGCCTTGTTATTTAAAAACCACAAAAGAAAACCACATTAAAATGACTGAGTCTGTCCATTTATTTTCTCATTAGTTCACCATCAACATTCCAAAACCTTATTTGCTAGTAGCATACTGTAATGTGCTAATAGTTTTATCGACCTTGGGGGGGGGGGGTTATTATCACTTGGGATAATGACCCTTCTCCAATTTATGGCCCTCCCATTAGATGCTGACATAACTTGGTGGTGGGTTATTATACGGCTGGAATGAGCACTCCCTCGTTCTATAAGGCTATAATATATGTGTTAACTAGTATGTGTTAACTAATAACACAGATGCAATACATTGGTATCCAAACATCTAAGAACATCTAAGAACATTGCTAGATGTTAATTCCATCTCCCACCCAGACTTCGAAATGCACAAAACAGGAAACATACATAAGCAACAATACAATCTGAAGATCTAAAAGAACATCAACACTACATTACACGACCCTACTATAAAGGTCTACGCATGCATCTGTCCGAGGAGCGAGAACAATGCAGCTACTCATGGGATGCATGCGTTTGATAGTGAACGGCGACATTACAATTGGGTTAACAGGTATACCCAGGCAGAGTAAGAGGGTGCAACAGATTTATGTCTTTACCAGGTTCTAGCACAAGTATTTCTAGCAGCTACCCGCTGCAGCATGCCTTTTATCCACATAGAACATGTAAGGGTCCAGGCAGCCTTTCCATGTATAGCAATTCATCTCAGAAGAAGAACCAGGTCTCTAGTGCAACATTTTAGAGCAAGCAGTGACGTGGCAAGGAGCACATAGTCCATGTTGTAACAGTCACTATATAGCATACACCCTCATTCCACAGAGACGTTACACCATAAAACTCCCAAAACATGCAGACAAATCCAGCAGGCGATACCATACACCCATGGCATACAGTGTCAGCTTCCACATCAACATTACCCCACCATGCAGAGGTTGTGCATACTTTATACAAGAATTTGGAACACATTGTTTTAAATTGGAGTGATGTAAGAGACCTCTTTACACAACGTGTTAAGTTCACAGCCATTTGGAATGATTTTAATGATGGGTACCATTAGCCCCCCCCCCCCACCTTTTTATTTCTCACACAGATATTCCTGTTGATTGTGTGCTTTAGATGTGTTCTGATTTGATTGCCTACTTTCCAATCTCGGGAGGATAGCTCAGGGGCAACATGCTCGCCTTGGAAGCAAAACAACACAGAGCACCACAAGTTCGATCCCCGGTTGCGCACTTAGAAACCTCTGGGTATTAAGAGCATTATAAATAACCTATAATTTCATTGTGTATAGACCAGCGTTGTTTATCTTTATTAAAAATAAAAATGTTAAAAGAGACCTCTTTCGTGTGCTTGTATATCGCCAAACAGGTCACATCTGCAATAAGGAGACTCAAATCCTCCTCCCCATGACCAAAGGCTTTCAAATGAACCTGAGAGCTAGACGGCGGTAATACTTATAATATTATAATTACTTATTCCAACCAGATAACTCTCACATAGTTATACCGATTTACAGTTTCATGCTTTGCTCCATATCCTGTCCCTCTTGGCCTGCCCTATTTCTCGCATTGGTACACACTTCAGGCAATTCTTTGTTTGACGTTTTATAAAAAGAATAACATTTAAACAAAAAATGCGCACACTTTCGAGACGGTTTTTCTTGCGAAGATAACCCACAGGTAGTGTACTCCTTTGCCATGGTGTTGTTAGCTTTGTGTATAAATGGACCTCTTCCAACACTGTTCCCTGGTTGTCAATATAATATGCCATATTATAACTCACAACATATGGCCTGGGGTAATTGCATGCCCGGTAGCTTTGTAAATGGGCATCCAGGGATACCATGAGGTTTGCGAACAAAATATACAAACTTTGGCATCATTCTGCATCCCAATCTAGACTACCACGAGCTGTAATTATGTCAGACCATCTGTCCTGAGCATGGAACTGAGCTTTTGGGGGTTGCATTTTTCAAAAATAATGTGCATTATTTCAGCGGATGAACCTTCCCACAGAGCAGGAGTGCACACAGTACCCCCTGCGGCCATGTTCATGTGAGCACCTAATGTGCGTTATTGTCCCTCCCACCGTGGCGTGCCGCATAGCCATTTAGGCAAAGTGAAAGGCTTGAGATCAGTTCTGGACTGGCCTATAGGGAACTCTAGTGACTTTCCCTTTAGCCAGTCCACAGAGGGCCTCTTTTGAGTGGGAAAAAGTAAAGAGTTTGTTACACAGTCTCCAGTATATGTGAATATGGGGTCAGTTTGAAAAACACTTGCAGGGCCACTTTTGGTTCCCAGCGCAGTCTTGGTTGAAATGGGTTACCAAGTTCAGGTTTCTCTGAAGGGAACTGTGAAATTATATTTATCATTGTATTGCATTGTACTGTTTATTTCTATAGCGCCTGTACACGTGAAAGTGTTTCAAAGCGCTCAAGGAGGTTGGGAAGAAGGGGAAAAACAACAGTCACTCAGAACCCTTAAAATTCTGAGACAATAGTCAGCACAGGCGGAGTAAGTGCCTAAAATACAATTTGAAATTGAGACACAGTAAATAGGCCTAACAGTGGTTCTGCAGTTTTACTAGTGCAATTAGGGGGAAAGACAAGGGTCGTGCAAGTGCATAGAGGGTCACAGGGCAGGGGAGGTCCAAGTGCACCCGGTCGATGGAGACTAGGGTAAGTTTAGAGAGAGCCACATTTCTAGGGTTATTTTAAGTGCAGTGAAGGGAACGATGATCATAAGGGATCTGATCACCAGCCAGTATGAGCAATAATTAATTCTAAGTTAAATGCTCTTTTTTAAGGTCTGAAAAGAGCCCACTAAGCCTATTTTACTCACCATGTAGAACTATTGTTGAATGGTAAGTGTTGTATGATATAGGCACCAGAGACTGATTTCAGGAATATTGCTAACTATACTGTTAGTTCCAAATGATTAAGGAGGCAAAGAGCAAGAAGCAACTGCATGCATGCTGCTCTAGATTGGCAAATCAGGGTGGAGCAAAGATTAAAAAGGTTGCAAATAGAGCTGGGGCTTACCCACACATGAACCATGGCCCCCACTTTTCACCTGGGCCAAAAGGGGAACATTTTCCTTGATGTGCAACTTGCAAAGGGTTTTGATTGATTGATTGATATTTTATTTCTATCGCGCTCGTACATAAGTGTTTCAGAGCGCGACAAGGCAAAGAAGGGGAACAGGGGAGAACAAAACAGCGATCTTACTAGGCCCAGTGACATTGAGAACGCGCAAGTGCATGGGAGAGGCGGGAGGGGAAAAGTGCATGGAAGGGGAGAGGTGGAAAGTGCGAAGCAAAGGAGAAACAGATAAATAATAATAAAGGCAACAAACAGTGGTACTCCAGCCAGCAATTTGCAAATGCTAGGTTTAAGGCAGCAGACAGGGTAGGTCTGATAAGTGCAGGAAGAAAAAGGTGGGGCTGTATGGGTATAGATACAGACCCCAGTGCAAGGCGTGGCCCGGAGGCAGTGCGGGAGTGTGGTAGGATGAGCAGGTACCTGGACCCAAAAGACAGAGGGTGGCCAGGTTCACGGTGCCAAGAGAGAACAGATCAGCAGGGGAGAAGAGGAGCGAAGGCAGAAGAAAAGAGGAAGGTCTTGAGGTGCTTCCGAAACCGGAGATGGTTCTCCTCAAGTTTTAGAGTGGCAGGGAGGCTGTTCCAGAGGGAGGCTCCAGCCGAAGACAGAGATCTACCCCCAGCTCGTTTCTTAGAAAAACGACTGACCCTGAGTGAGTTGGAGGCAGAGGAGCAAAGAGCTCGAGAGGGGAGGTATTTGCGGAGGGATAGCTGAAGGTATTTTGGACCCAGCCCCAGACAGCCTTGTGGACAATGCCGAGGGTTTTGAATTTAATCCTTGCATCCACTGGGAGCCAGTGGAGAGATTTCAGAGCTGGAGAGATACGCTCCCAGGGCTTGAGGCCAAGGACAAGTCTTGCAGTCCTGTTCTGGATAAGTTGTAGAAGGCGGAGAGTAGAGGCAGGTAGATTTAGAAAGAGGCTGTTACAATGGTCCAAGCGAGAGAGAACCAGAGCTTGGGATATCATGAGCTTCTGTGGGAAGGAGAGGAAAGGCAGCGTACTGCTGAGGAGGTGCAGTCGGAAATTTGACTTTTTAGAGACCTCAGAGATGTGGGCAGAGAAGGAAAGGGTGGAGTCAAAGATGACCCCGAGGTTCTTAGCCTCGCAGGTGGGGGTTGGAGGAGGGCCAAGGGAGGCCGGCCAGAGAGTGAGGGGAAAGGATGGCGAAGGTGTTCCGATGAGGAGGATCTCCGTCTTGCTGGCATTCAGACAAAGATCATTGGCGGCACACCATTCTTGAATGGCAGTTAGGCAATCAGAGATGAAAGAGGGAGAGGAGGTGGCAGAGGGCAGCCTGAAAAGGAGTTGAGTGTCGTCAGCGTAGCACTGGAAATTTGAGCAGTAAATGGCGATGCAGTGGGCGAGAGTTGCCAGGTATTGGTTGAAAAGCCAGGGCGAGAGGTTAGACCCCTGGTCCGCCAATGTATTCACTTACATGCAATAAAACAGTCCCATCCTTGCAAATGTGATTGCTTGCATTAGGAAGTGCAACAAAGGAATGAAAATGTGTGTGGACTCAGGCATCAACTACTTTATTTTGCTCTTTGTTGTGTGAATTAGAGAAAACACCTCTTACCATGAATGCATGACAGGAGCCTTTACCATTAGATTCCTATGGAATCTGACAGCTGTCAGCTACTGCTTGTACATGATTTTTTTTAAAATACTTTATTTTGCATACAGTTTTAAAACTTGTTAAAACCTTACACAAATACATCTAACCTCACCACATAGAAAACAATATTAAACATATCATTTAAACATCATAACATCCTTACATAAAACAAAACTCATCATTGTAATACAAAAACTTAAAATTGCTTTGAAATACGTTTAATGAAATATGATATTTTATTTATATCCCACCTATACACAAGTATTTCAAAACGCAAAGAGCCAAGGTATGGGTAACAAGGGAGGACAAAACAACCATTTTACAAGGCCCAGTGACATTGAGAATGTGCAAGTACAGGGGACAGGGAAGGGAGAAAGTGCAAGTGGCAGGGGAGAACAATTAACAAAGTTTCTTCATAATACCTGATCTCATTAAAATCTCATGTAGAGTGCCCTCTATTCCACTAACCTAATCATTGTTAGAAATTGAAACAAAGACGTACTCAATTGATACGGGATCTTCGAACAACACATACTCCAAACTACCTATCCCGTGTTGTTTTCATAACGGTCTATACATTTCTTAAAACATATTAGACGTTGTGCAATTAGTGCTTCACAGTGCAGAAGTAAATGCTGTAACGATTCACTAGGTGCCAAGCAGAATCTACAGCATTCTAGGAGGCACTCTCCTTTTTTCCATTTTACCCAATTTACCCTAGTTGGCAGGATATCAAAACTGAACCTCATCAGTGTGTATCCCACTTTCCAGGAGGGATATTTGCAGAGATACTGCGTGCAGGTCCCCAGTCTTTTATGGTCCGTAGTAATGTTCTAGTATCTCCTATATCCCCCCACCATGTTGTATTTTCTGCACCAATCAGCATGCCTCAGTCTTTGCTTATAAATGCAGAGGGGTACATTTATTAATTCTCCCTCCAGTCCCAATTTTTCCAATGTTTTCATATTCCCATCAATAAGGCTGCTACTCAAACAATCCTGCTCTTCTTTGAATTCTGCATGATATGAGCTTCTAAATATAGACGTCCCAATTCATATTTGATTATACTGATGAGTATGGCCTGAGGGAGCCTTAAGACTTTCTTCCATATGAAGCCTTTCAGATGGCAAAAGTCATCTTGCAGCAGACTATGGTGGATCTCGGCCCTATAAGTCAACATAGCTACAATTTTGGATTTATAGAATATCAAAAGTGGGACAATTGAGAATCTGCCAAATTTAGGATTAAAATTTCTCATCTGCGCAACAGCTTTTGTTGCCATTATATAAAAGCATTACATTATTGCCTTCTTACATGGGATATTAAGAATATCAAAGCCCAAGTACTCCATACTGTCCAATTCAACCACCTGTTCTCCACCAAGCCATGCCAATTTTTTCTTCACATGTTTTCCTGCTGTTAGAGTTATCAAATGTGTTTTTCAAGAATTGAAAATTAAATCATTTTCTATACATTATGTAGATAGGCTATTTGGCAGTCTTTGAATACCCACAAGAGTGCACTCTAGCAGGATAATGTCATCCGCATATGTCACCCATAATATTCTGAGAATTTGGGGGCAATGAAGAAGGCCTGCTTAAGGTGCTCTCACAGATTTGCCACATAGGCATTAAAGAGAAAGAATGAAGTCTTGGCAGAGGCCATTATTGTTCTTGATCTTGCCAGGCAATAATCCTTCCTGGTTCAGTCTAGTCCTGATTTCTGAATTGGTGAGCAGATGGATAAGTGGCACCAGCAGTCAATTTGGGAGTCCCCAATCTGCAGGTTTCTTCAATATCTTATTCTTAGGTAGCCTAGGGCTCAACACATTTTCTATAAAAACATGGAATGGAATCACTGAACATAAATATGTGTTAATTTCTACCTGTACATCCACAATTTCTTTCTCAGGTTTCCTACTAAAGCCACCTATATGCCTCTGGGCCCAAATCAATTGGTTTTTACCACCCGAGACAACAACCTTACACATTTTCTTTGTGGATCCTAACTGGTGAGGAAAAGAGAAGGCTGCTAACAATCTTGAGTGGTTGCTTGAAAAGCCATTTTTCACATGATATCTATTTTCCCCTGAACCTAGTTCCTCAGACACCGGAATAAAATCGATGAAAGATAATTTGTGTCTATCAGTCCATGTATTCCAAATCAGCTCACATTGTACTTTTTCCGCCCCAGCATACTCAGGTTCCAACCCTCAAAGAAATCCCACCCACTTTTTGCTCTGCCATGGGCATCAATGTGTTCTGATGGTGCAAGAAACATAGAAATGGCCGCAAAACCCTTGTGCGTGCCAAAACCCCTGAAAATAGCGCTCTGCAAAGCACTAAAAGATGGCTGCTCAATCTGCCATGCATGCTGTCAGTGGTGGAACAGAGATCTCACTCCTGAAATATGTCACTTGGCTCCACAACAAGTGAAAATTGAGTGCTCTGCTAAAGGAAATCCAAAAATCTTGCTTTAAATATTTTTTTCTTGGTTAATGAAACTGAAGAATGCTGGTACAAAACACCCTTAAGCATCCAAAATTTTTAATGGGTGCTACAATTCATTTAGTTCAAGAAATCATTGTGAACTTACAATGTCCTGAAAAGCTGAAAGTATCAAAGAAACATCCATATCAAAAGTTGCCTGCCTGTGGAATCTGTCAAAATCTCGACGCAGTACCCTCGGCCGCCTGAATGACAGCTGTCAGAAGCCTGCATGATAAACTTTAAAACCTGTATAAACTGAAATCAAATGTTTTCAATCTAAGTGGCATGTTACTGAGAGCAATTTATGTTGTAATTGTTTAAGCCCATGGTTTAGAATCTGGAATAAGTGTGCTAGCTGCAAGTTTGAAATCACAAGTTGGTTTTAAGCTAAGGAAAAATACAAAAGAATTAACATTTAAATTCAAGCCTGGCTAAAAGCCACCCAAACTGGAATAACAGCTTTCCTCACAGATGCAAGTCCTCTCCCTCCAGTCCTCTCCAGCAGGATCTCACACCTAAATGATGATTATAGGGTGGGGGAACAATTTGGTCTGCAGTGGGGAAGGAGACAATGGACATCCTCCAGCTAAAGGAAATGCGAAGTGTGAAGGGTCGTAAATGGCCTCTGCCCAGGAGAAACAGGGAGGAGATGCTCCTGGGTCCCAGGGGGAGACCAAAGGGGTGGAGCTAAACAACCATTTGTTGCTTAACAAGGACAAAAGACACATTTTAAAAAGACTGATAATTTACTATGTAAAATTGTGCAAAATATAGAAATAACAGCATTGTTAATGTAATTTCTGGATGCATGGGTGAAAAGGCGCCAGAACTCTGTGACATGTTCTGGGAAGAAACGGCGGAAAAGGTGATATTACACAAAATGTATTTCTGATAGAAGTATGAAACTTCATACACGTATGCCCATGTTCAACACACACATTTGTAGAAATTTTCTCCTAAATTGGAGATTGTGTTCCGGATGAAAAGGGCACATTTCTGTCAAAGGCAGACACAAGATCCTACAGATTACATTACATTACATTTCCAGAACCAGAACCAACCCCAGAAACCTAAGGGGAACCAAAAGACAGCCAGGCTGTGCTGTACTGCTTGCCTGCTGACATAATTATCACCAGAACCAAAATATCCAATCCAGTCCTGTGCTGTGCTGTGACCAGAGCCATTGCAGATCCGATCCAGTCCTGTGAACAGACCCAGTTCAATCCGATGTGCCCAGCTGTCTACCCAGAACCAGATTCCCTTCTCTGACCAGAAATCTTGACGGACCAGAACCCTGACGGTTCCGTTTAAAAACATATATAGTGAGTATCTATAGATATAACTGTGTCACTAACATATGTACTGTCCATAGTTAATCCCTATCTCAAACCCACCCTATCTTGTCTTCAGAACCTGATATTGTTAGTAGTATTTTTGAAAAGTTAGAACTTTTCTTGCGCTGAGTTTCTCTTATTTGTTTTCTAAAATCATAAGTCAGTAGTATTGTGAGTAAATAAAGTGAATCCCAGAAAGAAATTGAATATCCACCATGCGAAGGGTTCCCTGGCCAGGAACTGTAGAGATTCATGTGTGGCATTCTCTTTTTCTATAGTCGTAATCTAGTGTAAGAAATCCCATTTGTCTTTTTAAAGTGCATTCCTGTTTCCCATTCTTGTGCCTGTCTTGAAACACGACCTCCACTAAAACAGCCATAACTCGCTCAATCCTTGTGCTAGAAACAAAATGTCAACTTCTGCTTGTAGCTAACATCCACAGCTTCAATTCTAAAACTGCATCCCAAATCCATGCGTTTCTGCTGTAATCGTGATTACCGCGCAATGAAAAGTTTGCAGCGAATTTCATTTTAGGGAAATTCTGACATGTGTAAAACAGCTTTTGATTGCTTCCGACTTTCATTTTAAGATTTCACATTGTTTCTTAGTATGAAATCATTGCTAGTGTGTGTGTGCAACTATCCAAAGCGGTTCCCATAAGAATATAAACAATTTCAGCAATTTAAACCATATTCAGTGTTTTTACCCAATCCACTCTCAAGATAGCTTTAAAACTATTCTGACCGCTTGCCAATCAATTCTCTTTTTCTCTTGTGTTGCTGGGAGGAAATTGGGATTGATATTTTGTTTGAATTCTGCCATTCCTGGATACCTGCTCTCTCTCCTCTTATATCTTTACGTTGCCTGTTGGGGGGTTGAGGGGTGTGCAGGGGAAAATAGTAACCAGACTGCTATTTGATCTGAACACACACACAAGTATTATTTCTGTGCTGAATTGTTTTGCTCACTATTACTACTTGTGTATTAAAGAGATTATTTAGTGTTACAACACCCCATTGGTGATTATTGTGTACCCATTAAAACATAGTGTGATTAATTTGTAAATACATAAATAAATATTTTAACTTTGCAAACCAGCCTGATTCCTGTTTCAGTGTGACCGGGGGGGGTGGGGGTTTCCAGGAGAGGGGCGTGATATGAGTGGTACATCGTTCAGAATAAAAGAACATTTAGACAACAATAAATAAGGATTTCAGTTGTGCATTAGACACTAGGCATTGACTTAGGTGTGTGTCGGATTGAAATCACTTACACATCGCAACCCGTAGGGGTCTTGCGTAGTCTTCTCTTTACAGCACTGCAACAACTCACTATATTTCAGAGGGTCACAGCCGTTTACATTAAAATTACCTGCTACTATACTAAAACATTCTGGTCGAACTTCTTTCCACCACGTCAGAATCTCATCAATATGGTCATTCAAAACCTTTTGGGTATGTTCTGCATAGATACAATACACATCAATAACTTGCTGGTGAGAACTTCCATGCCTCATAATTACATAAGCAGCCAAGACCCTATACAACGAGTCATCCACTGGTACTGAGTGTATAATAGGTTCATTATTTTTCTCAATCAGCCCTCCCTTTGGACGCCCTGCCAACCCACAAACCACCATCTGTTGGCAGATTGAGTAGACATCCATAATCACTTTTTTCAAATGGAAGGTTTCTTGTAAAATTAAAAGATCATGTTAATTCAGCTCCATACAAGAGACCTCCTGGCCAAGCAAATGATAGAAACCTCTCGTATGTCAAGAGCAGAGGCTAAATAATTAAACCTATTCTATGCCCTTCCCTGATGTGCAGAGGCAGTGGGCGGGACAACCATAGTTATCAATTTGATTTACTTCTTTGCTTTGCACTTCAACCTCCCTCCTTCCCAAATCTTGTTTCTTATTTTTGCCTCTAATTAGGCTTGCCTTTCTGGTGTGCGTCACCCAGTCATTCCCATTGTATCTTTGCCAGGAGGGGTGCATAGAAGGGTCTGATATATTGTGGATGTCAAAAACTCTTGACGGATTTCATCAATAGAGAATAAAATTCTCTCTCTAGTCAGTCGTGAGCTAACCGTAACCTTTACCACATCCCACCTCTCACACTCGCAAAATTCTGATCGGTCAATGTCACTACAGCAGATTTACTTTAGACCTGGAATAACATTTAGAATTGCCAAGACCCAGGGTATATTTAGATACTTAAGGTCAGGGTCTGCAAAATGTCTTCCATAATGAAGCTTTTTTGGAGTTCATTACAGGGCTCTGCCTCTAAAGGATGTAACCAGACATGACTTTTCATATGATCTTTCTTCAATGTATCAGCACCCTCCACTGTCTGATATTCGATACTGTTAATATTTGCAGGTTCACCCCCAAGATTTGCCCCCGCAACCCTCTTAGACTCAAATGGAAGTGCAGCAATCATCTCTGCCAAGTTAATTCCCACACTGTTCTTCTGGCCGATGTCTCAATTCCTTGTCCATGGTTTTATGAACTTTATAGAGGCCCTGGCCCTGCTGCATTCTGGCATTAGCAGGCCTATGGGAGGCTTCCTCGCCTTGTAATGATTTCTGGGAGAGTGTTCCTAATTTAGTTATCCAAGGAGGAGCCACAGATGAATTCATTTGAGTAGGTCCTTCAATGAGGGTCAAATGGGTTTTAGCGAAGAGATTAGCCAATCACCCCCCCCCCCTCCAGCACCCTCATAACAGCACGCTCCTTAGGTTCTGACAAGGGGTCATGCTTCTCCCACCCCAAATATGGAGCCTCTTTTGGCATGCTCACAATATCTTTAACAGGGGCAAGAAGCCAGTCGTTGATCTTCAAACTTTGTAAATAGATCAATAGACACTTCCCATAACTCTCTGCAAAAAAATCTTCCTACCCTGTACTCGAGGGGAGACTTTGATGTGTTACAAGAAGTTGAGGGGCCACCATACTAGGGGATGGGATTTCCTTGTCTTTTTGAAATAGCCCCACACCCTCAATGTCATTTAGTGAATATTGAGAGGCTATTTCACTGCATCCATTCATTTTTGTTGTGCTTCCATCCTTTAGATATATTGGGGCAATCTTCAGCCCTTCCTTCTTCAATGTATTGTTTTTTCCTTTACTTGCAGGCCCAACTCTAAATGGTCATGTATTGCTTTTACAAACCCTCTGGAGGATTTGCTGTTCACTTCTTGGTCTTTTGGTTTTTGTTTATTTTTCCATATGGGACATATGCCTCCTGGTTCTTTTTCCTTCATGTTTTTTTTACGGTTATTGTTCTCTTTTTCTTGGTTCAGGGGACTTTCTTGCAAGAGGGTGTGTGCACTTATTATCACTGATTGGTCAGAGCCAACCTCCAACTGCAAAGGTTCCTCCATTACTTCTGTGTAAGGAGGGGTGTCCAGAAATTAAGAGGATTCCATTCCTACTTCTGTCAGTGGACAGGTTCCTGCCTGACCAAAGTTCCAGATAGAATCAGCACACTTAAGTCTGCCCCATTTGGTTCTGATTCTCCTGGAAACTAAGTAGCTTCACTAGGTTACTTACATCTGAGGAGGGACTTATTGCTTGTCCTAAGAGTAATTTGCTTTTAAATATCTTCTATTTTTAGCACAGACTCAAGCACGTGTATGTGGAAGGGCAGTAAATCGAATTCCTTCTGTATGTCCACCAAATTTGTGACGATGCCCAAAACTTCATTTTTAAAGAAGAATTTCACTTCCACTCTTTTGGGCAATGTTTCTATAAGTTTTGAGAGACTGTTTATTTGTTCAGTATTTTTCCTATTTTCTTCTTTAAGGATATCAAAAATCTTTACCAGGGATGATAGCACAAAACTGAATGCGGCCAAGGTGTGGGGGCCTGTTGTTTGTTTTCTGACGAATTAGAGTATTCTATAGAACTCGAGAGGGAGGATAGGTCATGGTCTCAAGATGCTAAATCTTGGTTGGATTATTAAAGAGTTCAGGGGTATTCGACAGAGAGTCGGTTAGAGACAGTGTCGGTCAATTCACAAATAAGCCATCAGCTTTCTAGTTTTCCGCTGAGATTCTATTTTCGCTGTGACCATACATATAGCTTTCTGGCCCCCATTAATTAGTATTGCACACAGGGGGCACATTTCAACATTCTCCATGAGTTATTAGGGAAACATTCCACAATTTTCTTCAGGATCAATTAACTATTTATGCTAAAGTCCAGACTTGATGTACCAGCAAGGAAAACCTCTTTAGCGTGTCTTATGCCCAAAGATACATGGTTTAAGTCTAGACTAACTCTGTTGGACTGAAGGAGGTCGAATTCATTATATACTTGTTCAGTTTCCTGCGAGGGCAGAAAATTAGTCAAATCATCTAGTGAGGTAACTCCCCCTCTGCCATGACTTGGTAGATTCATATTGACTGTCATATTGACCAACTTGTTCTTGTACTCACCTGGCCAATTCCTCTTCAGTCAACGTTTAAGTTACCTCACTTCCAGTTGTTTTAGGGAGTCTTACCCCAGGGACCACAGCCCAGAGCCTCTCTACATAGACAGCGAAGACAGACCTCCAATAGCCAGGAATGACAAACATTCTGTCACAGTGCCCACGGAAAACACTGTAGGCAAACTGTGCGCACTCCGTGCTGTCTGCAGCATTTTAAAGGCTTGTTCTGTCTCTTCCTCTATATAGACTGCAAAGGCAGACCTACAATATCCAAACGTTCTACCCAGGGGGGTTGCTAGGTCTGGAAAAGATATGGAGCTATGCTAATTTTGAGACTGTTGGGACTGGGGGCTAGCAAGACTTTTTGGTTGTAACCCCTGAGCTTCTATCCGGGGCTACAACCAAAAGACCTGGGGCTATAGCCCCTCAGCCCCCACCCCTAGCAATGCCTCTGGTTCCACCACAGAAACCATGTAAAACACTACAGGCATACAGCACGTGCTCCGTGCTGTCTGTAGTTATTTAAAGGCTTGTTCTGTCTCTTCCTCTACATAGACAGACCTCCAATATTCAGGAATGACTGGACATGATATGGAGCTACTGCTAAAAGCTAGCAGGTTCCATAGGCCTCCTAGGCATTAGCTCCAGCATGGAAATCAGATGCTGGCATTAGTGCATGCTTTTTAGGCTGGTGGAGTATAAGGTGAGGCGGAAACGGTCACTTTGGTCTTTGCCTTGGTCTTTATCTTTAATAAATTGAAGATACCTCATATTGTTAAAACAGCTGCAAAACTATGTAGTAGAAAAATCATTTGTATCACACCTTTCACCATTAGTATGGTCACAATGCCCTGTAGGTCGAACGCACTCTGGGAACCAGAGTCTGGTATGGGAAGACATTTGAAGAGGTGCTAGTATGCCTTTGTACAAATTGGACAGTGCTTAGGATATGAGGGGTGGCCAAGTCACTGCTAGCCACAGATGGCAAGCTGGCATGTGCATGGGTGGTGATAAGTGGTCTAGAGGGGGGTACGCGAGAGCAGGAGAGAACGTTTGTGTGCAACTGCATATCAAATTTTTGTACTGAATGGTAGCTGCATTCTTAAGGCAGAGGTGTTGTGCAAAGTGTCTTCAGATGGTGTATGATGACAGACGTGTGCAGGTCTGCATCCATGCCTTTAGCTTGTTTCCCTACGCATGGAGAGAAAGAGGTTAAATGCATGGAATTTTTGTTGTAAATGGTAGCTGCATTCTTAAGGCAGAGGTGTTGTGCAAAGTGTCTTCAGATGGTGTATGATGACAGACGTGTGCTGGTCTGCATCCATGCCTTTGGCTTGTTGCCCTATGCATGGAGAGAAAGAGGTTAAATGCATTTAAAATTCTAAGAAGTGACCCATAATTAGTATGGTGGTTAAACACTAAATCATCTTGCCTTAATGTAGGGCTAAAATGTGCATTCTCCTAGGATCAGCGTGAAAGTTACCATCAACATTCTTCTAGTTTCAATATATGGTTATTTTCTACATTCTTCAGGATTCCAAGCCTCGCTAACATTCTTCATTTCACCCAGGTTCAGTATCCATGCTGGAATGTATAATTAGCTTTTGATTCCATACAGGACTATTCTGTGTACACCTAATTCAGTGCAATGGCTACACACAGAGTTCATCTTGAGGTAATATAGTGGCTGCATTCCTCAAGGATCTGGAATGGAGTGATGGCTACTTTACATGGGTATCTAGAATCAATACTGTATTCTTCATTCATATAGATTCAAGCCTGGCTGCTTTCTTCAATCCACAAAGACCTGGGAATAAGTGACGGCTACTTTGCAAAGGTATCTAGAAGCATTTGGTGTATTCTTCATTCACTTAGGTTAATTCCTGGCTGCATTCTTTAATCATTTATTTATTTTATTTTATTTTATTTGGATTTATAAAGCGCCCCGCTGCCAGTAGGCATTGTGGCGCTATTACAGAATGTTCATTTAATAACACAGTATACAAGTTATAGCCTTTCATGTCCAATAGTAAAGGTTAACATGGCATAGCTGGTGGTGTTCCAAGGTTACAAGGGAACAATTGGTTTTAGGCAATACATTACCCACTGGTCTAGTTAAATAGCTTTGTTTTGAGCAGTTTTCTGAATATTGTAAGGGATTCTTCATTTCTTAGGCTGGGTGGGAGCGTGTTCCAGGCTTTTGGGGCTATGACTTCAAAGCTGGTGCTGCCGGCTTTCGCTCTGTTGAAGGCCGGGACTGAGAGTAAGTCAGCGTATTGGTCACGTTTTGGTCTGTGGGCCAGGGCGTGGTGAACTATGTCTGTAAGGTATGCCGGGGCTGTCTGGGCAAGGCATTTGTGCGTGATAGTGAGGGCCTTAAATGTTATGCATTCTTTGATGGGGATCCAGTGGGCAACTTTCCTTGCTTGGGAGATGTGCTCTCTTCTCGGGATGCTCAGAGCGGCTCTAAGGGCATTGTTCTGTGCAATTTGTAATCTGTTTATGTTATTTATGGATGTGCCTAGGAGTAGGATGTTGCAATAGTCAAGTTTTGCGCCAATTGTGTCTCTAGCAATGTTGAGACAGTTTTTTGGTGATAGGTGGGGTTTTACTGCATTTATGATTTTAGTAGTGAGTAATCATATATTGTGAGCACACTGGTTGGACTGACAATCAACTTTAAAGAATGCAGTTTATGTGCCTTAACGTTCGCCTTGAAGCAATGCAACCCCTGACAATTAGATTTAGGGCGCTAGGTCGTACCTGGCCCTTCTGTCGTTTGGTTTTGATGTCTGGATGGGGAATCCCACTGGAGTAGGTGCAAGCTGTAGATGGGAGTTGTTCCTGATAACCTCCCCATCCCATGCTGATCTCCCAGGCATGAGCATCCTTGCTGAGCCATTGAGTGTGAGTCTTCTCCGGTCACAAAACTTGACTGAGCTCAGGGAAAGAACAGGAGAGGTGGGGGTCATGTTGCTTGAGAGAAGAGCCAGGTTTTTAGGGTCTTACTGAAGGTGAGGTGGTCCTCTTTGAGGTGGAGGTTGAGAGGGAGGTTGTTCCAGATTAGGGGTGCTTGAACTGAGAAAGATGCTCTTCCTAGTTTGGTGGAATTGAATGGGGGGATCACAATTAGGTGTGCAGACCCAAATCTGAGGATTCTGTTGCGTTGGTAGAGGGAGAGTTTGTTTTGGAGGAAATCAGGGCTTTCTTGTGGAGAGCATGGTGGGTGATGAACATGGCTATGATAGTGACCCTTCAGCCGATAGGATGTCAGTGGAGCACCTTGAGCGCAGGGGATATGAGTTCTCTTAGAGAGAGGACAAGAAGTAGTCTTGCTGCAGAGTTTTTTTTTTATGTGTTGGAGCTTTCTGAGCTGTGAGGCAGTGGCCCCTAGGTAGAGGGAGTTGTTGTCATCCAGCCTAAAGAGGATGATGGCCAGAATTGCAGAGATCCTATGAGGGTAAGAGATAGGGGAAGATTTGCATGAGAATATGGAAGTAATAGTGGCAAGAGCTGGAGACAGCATTGATGTGGTGAGAGAGAGAAACGTCTGAACTGAATGTGCATCCCAGGTTCTTTACTGAGGTGGATGCTGCGGGAATGGGGCCTGAGGATGGCAGCCAGGGGGTAGGTTGGTGGAGGAGAGCTGTCTTGCCACAAATCAGGATTTTGTTTTTGCCTGGATTGATGAGGTGTTTGGCCATCATCCAGTGGTCGATGTCCGTGAGGCAGGATGCAAGGTCTTGGTGCGTAGAGGCCAGGCAGTTGGGAATCTTGAAAATTATCTGAGTGTCATTGGCATAGTTGTATCAGGTAAGGTTGTGGGAGCGGGTGAGTGTGGAGAGGGGGCTTAGGTAGAGGTTGAAAAGGAGGAGGTGGGTGTCCCTTGAGGCACCCCCTGAGTGACAGGGCTGGTTAGAGAGGAAAAAGGTGATAAATCTTAAAACAGATTATGTTTAATGTTGCTGAGAGGTCAAGGAGGATGAGCGCAGGGCATCCTTTTGAGTCTGCTTTTTTATTTTCATGTCATCCCAGATGGAGACAAGGGTGGAATTGGTTCCATTGAGCTGTCTGAAACTAGATTGGGCAGGGACAAGGAGGCTGTGGAATTCTGTGTAAAGGGAGAGTAGCGAGTATGCCGTGCGATCTAAGAGTTTGGCAATTAAGTGGTTGTATTGTATTGTATTGTATACATATTTGTAGAAGGTGAACAAAAGACTGAGAGACATCAAGGTGCTGGAGGGAGTGAGGGAGAGAGCAAATTTACAACGGAAGGGCTATGACAGATGGGAGTTTAGACTCTTTTGAAAGAGAGAGCATTCTTAAATGTTACGAAGCTCAGGCAGCAGGACATTCCAGAGTGTGGGAGCAGGCACCGTAAAGGATCTTCCTCCAGCTCTGGCCCGGTGGAATCTGTGAATGCTCAGCAAAGATTGATTGGCCGATCGAAGAAGCCTGCTAGGTTTATAGGGGACTAGCCTAGATCGTAGAAACTCAGCCCCAGTATTGTGAGTGGCACAATGAACAAGAACGAGGATTTTTAATTTGATTCAACTCCTAACTGGGAGCCAGTGAAGGTGGCAAAGTAGGCCCTAGGAGTGTGTAAGTCTGGAGCAAGAGCGAGGTGAGCTGCTGCATTCTAAAGAGTCTGTAGCCATTGTAATAAAGTCTCAGGTTGGCCTAGATATATTCTGTTACAATAGCCTAGGGATCCCATGATGGATGCAGTCACAATCTTTGTTGGAGAGTGGTCTGTAGATGGATGGGAGAATGGAGCCAAGGGTTGGTTTTTAGAGTAAAGGTTCGACATAAGAGGTTTTGAAAGTTGAAGGGAATACACCTGCTGTTAAAGAGAAGTTAATTATTGATTTACTGATGCTGCCTGTGCAATTGGAGGAAACAATGTTTTTAAGAGCAAAGGGGTCTCTGGGGGATCCTTAGGGGTGGATACTGGAGAGTAGATTCAGGAATTTGAATGCTAGATGGAGGAGAGGGAGCAGAAGAGTGGGCATGGGGGGCAGGACAGGAGGGTTGGAAGAAGGAGAGGGTGAGCTTGAGGGAATGTTGCTAATCTTGACCTGATGGAGAGGTTTGTTTCGATGGAAATGTTATTAAGGTGGCCTGACAGGGCATCATACAATGATTGGGAGTGAGGGGTGAATGAGGAGGAGAAGGGAGAGGCCTTTAATTCCACAATGATCTTGTGGAGTTCCCTTCTGGGGTTGAGGGTGTTGGATATTCGGGAACCATAGAAAGTTCTTTTGGCTTTCCTGAGTTCGGCCCTGTAGACCCTGATATGCATGGCAAGGATGGCGTTAATAGTGGTTGGATCAGCCCGCTATTTAAGTTCCAGGTGGTGATTGACGGTTATGAGGGATTTGAGGGAGGGTGTGAACAAATGTGGTGAAGGGCCTGCTCTGTGGTAGGGGGATCTGAAAGGGATAAGGGGGCAGAGGGCATCAGAGTGCCATTGGTCCAGAGTTTGATGGATGAAATTCCTCGTAGGGGAGTGAGAGTGGGAAGGGAGCAGAGCAGGGAGTTAGCTAGGTAAGGGGAGACAATTGACCATTGTGCACACCTTTTACACATGGTTTTTATACCAGTATTAACACTCTGGAGATGTGCACAAGGACCCTGATAGCTTCACCATCAGATGTGTAGTCTAGTGCAAAGGTTATATATCAAATGACGCTGCAAATCATACATTACATTTTAGAGTACAAAGCAAGTACATTACTAAATACTGAACTACAGTGGTCTGTATTGAGTAAATGTATTTCAGCTAGACTTTATTTGCAACAGCCCTGTACTGTGCATCACTTCAGAGGCGGTGCATATAATTCAACAACTTCATATCTGAGTTTTGCTTTGATCGGAAGAGGCAGATAAATATCATATCATAGGAGGGGCCCAGAGAAGAAGGA
Source organism: Ambystoma mexicanum (assembly GCF_040938575.1). Classification (NCBI taxonomy): domain Eukaryota; kingdom Metazoa; phylum Chordata; class Amphibia; order Caudata; family Ambystomatidae; genus Ambystoma; species Ambystoma mexicanum. The sequence goes on along the minus strand of NC_090933.1, from coordinate 1,182,020,179 downwards.
GACGAAGGATGCACACTTGAGAAGGCATCATGAAGCAAAACACACACAACAGACTTAAAGTTAAAAATAAAATAATGTATTCAATCAAATGTCACGTTGGTAGAAGGCCTAACTTGCCCTATACTAAGGTGAGATGTCCCTACCGGAACGAAACTAAGGAAAGTCTGAGTCAAAGAGTTCAACTTAAAAGTTTTTCTGTGTCCACAACCTATACTTGCTCTCACAACTAAAGCTAACCAATGTGTGGGGATATGAAAACCAAAAGAAATAGAGTTCAACTCAAAGTTCTGAGTTTCTTCCAGCTCGCAGCTTTCTCTCAGCTCCCCTTCCCCACACATAAGAAAGTTCCTCAAAATAGTCTCAAGATTAGCTTTCTCCAATTCACAGTAATACAGTTCAATATTGTCAAAACCAATGCGCGGGGTTCCTTTCCCCAAGTTCCAAGCAACACAGTTCACATAAAACAAAAGATCTTGAGACTTTGTTCTCAGGATCACACAATGTAGCTCCTTAAGTCTAAGGGTTCCCTTCACCAAGACTTTCACTTCATCATCACAATGGGGGTCATTCTGAGTTGGGCGGTAAGGGTTTATGGGCACCGGTAAGGATGCCGGTGCCGGTAAACCCTTACCGCCCTATTCCGAGGTCTCTTAGCGGGTCCCAGCAGGAATGCTGGTCTGACCAGCCGTTCTCTGCGGGTCCCGTTAAGGGACCTTAGAGCTAATAATTATTAGCACCTTCCCCATTCCCAATGAGCCCTATGGGGGCTCAAATGGGAATGGGGAATGGTTTACTGAATGGGGACTTACCGGGTCCTCCAAGGTCAGAATGACCCGATAAGTCCCCATTCAGTCAGACCGGTCCCGGGTTTGGGGACAGCCATGGCGCTAATAGCATCATGGCTACCTCCAAACTCGTAATGACCCCCAATGTCTTTGAGTTTTCAGCATTTAGGGCTCACCGGCCTAGGCACAGTTGTCAGACCAAACGGTCCACCCATCACAGGTCACGCAAACAGGATCCCTGACTTTTGGCCTCTTGACTTTGATGTGTTGCTTTACAATCACCTGGCTTTTCCTTGTCAGCCTCTTGGCTTTGCCACACTTGTCACACATCCTTTACAGTCTTTGGGCCTTAGCACTCTGAATACATTCATAAAAGTTCAATTGAGGGTGTTTTACTCACGCTCATCTTCTTATGACTCTCTGTCATGCTTGTGCCTTTTTCTGTTATTTGTTTTCACCTGAGCATTTGGGTTATTTACTTTATTTGCTTGGTTAATTCCATCCAACACTTAGATTGCTACATTTCAGGATTTCATTTAATTCAGTGTTCGATAAGCATTCATGCCGCTTATTTGCACAGTTCCCCTCCGTGCGGTATTCAATATTCATTGGTTTCACTATATTTTTAAGTACCATTCGGTTCAGTAATCAGTAAGTATTAGTTTCACTTAGTGTTAAAGTTACATAAGCATTGTTTCACTTAATTTTTAAAGTTCCAGTTAATTTGGACTTCAATAAACATTGTTTTTGCTAAATTGTAAAGTTCCACTCATGCGGCATTCAATAAATGTTGTAGGAGTGCCCCGGTGTTCGAGTGTCTTCCACTGAAACTCACTGGCTTGTGCCGTCTACGTCCGATGGATTCCTCTGATTCTCCTTGGAGGGAGGATAGCTCATGGGCAATGTGCTCACCTTGGAAGCAAGCTGTCACGGAGCACCACAGATTCGATCCCCGGGTCCACACTTAATACCTCTGGGTATTAAGCACATTATAAATAACCTATCAACACTGTTCTCTCCTTCACCGTTGAAGCTGGGAAACTCACCCCTTTGCACTCCGCTCGCCTGCCGCTTGTCTTTCTCAGCACGCCGGGACCCGGAATGCTGCTTTCTGGACGCAAATGGAGTCCTCTCTCCTTGGTGCTCTGTCACACTTCCTGTTGCTCAGCATGGTTCAAGGAGGTTCCCAGACTGCTAAAACATACACAGCCCACTTACAGACTTTGTAAGTCTTCTAGGAGGTTTGCAGCTTTTCTGGCTCCTCATCCGTTTCCACCATGGCTTCCTCCTCTTAAGCATGGTCCCCTCTGGTTTCTGCCACACTGACCTCCTTCTTGCTTTCAGCTCTGCTGCACTGGTCCCTTGTTATACACCTGAAGCCCCTTGACAGGCTGCAGTAGTGGATCTTTCATTAGATTTGCTTGACCTAAGTTAAAGGGACATGCCTGACCCCCATGGCTCCCAGTTGTCATCTTCGCTGACCCAGTAACAAAGTGGCAAAAGGGTGTAGTGTTCATTACTCTTAGTTGTGTCTTCTTCTCCCAAGTACTGTCAAGTGTCAAGTATGGAGAAATTAGTGAAGCAGTTTTACAATAACCTATACAGGTTGGAGGAGATTTTAGTTGTCTCAACAGTATAAGGAGGAAACATTGTCTCGCCTGCTTTAGTCTTACCCCATGTTTTCTTGATCCTTCTTCGGATGTTTCTACAGTGATACCATCTTTGGCTAATTTCCAGGTTCGTGAGACAGGGATAGCAACACCCCATAACCACCTATGGGTATTTGGTTCTCCCTGAAATGGAAATGTGGAATACTGTGTCTCACCTGAGGATACCCCACTCCCAGTTCCCAAGGACCCTCCATCCAGGTGATTTCCCCTCGCTTCTCCACACTCAGGGTTGGACTCCAAGAGTGATGGCCTTTCCCTGGCAACCTGAGAATAGGATCCAGGGTTTTTCGGAGTGGGAATACCCTCAAATCTCTCACAGCAGCCAAACAGTAACACTCAGGAGGAGGTTGATATGGGTTGATAAGTAAATGTTTTTACCACATGTATTGACTTTGGAAGACCGAAGGGCTGATTCATTTGATCCTGCTCGGATTAAACCCGTGACCGCAGGTTCCAGAGAGTTTGTCTACGTGAGCACTTATATTCGCTGAGCAATCCCCATGGTATCACCATTTAACTCTGCTGATCCTGACTCTCCTCAGTGGCATGGATATGGTTAAATCAAGTAGCTCTGAAAAAGATGAATTCGGCACAGCTGCTCTGAATAGCTAAAGTTTGCAATGCCACATGTATGCATGTATTTTAGTTAAGAAGGTGCAGAGCACTAAACGGGTCTGAGAGCAGCCAGAAATAAGAGGGAGAGAAGAGGTTTTTGGAATGGGAGTTTTTGCCGCAATACATTTCGTCGAAGGGGAATTAGTAGCTTTTTTTTACAGCAAATATATGTGGAAAAATCAATGTATTCCAGCAAATCACCCTAAACCGTGGATGTTAGGGGTGGTTTAGAAGAGCTACCAGGAAGTGAAGTGGGTTCAAGTATATTGAATTTATAATACATTTTCTAAACTGAAAATATATTGTGAAGTCCCGTTTCTACCAGGATCCGCCTGTAATTCTTAATCAAATGATCTCTTATCAATGCTTTACAGCCCAGTTGTTAGAGACTTTCTTGGCTGCATTGCTTTACGTTTGTCTATGGAAGGAACTAGGATTAATGTGATCTTTCACAGGTGCTCCTGCGGTCTGATTTGGATCCAAAATGACTCCTTCTCGTGCTGGACAAATGAGTGCAAACTTTAGGGTCAGTGGAGAACACCAATATGGCAGTGCCAAGTGCTTTGCAAATGATAAAGTCATCGCAATTTCAGATGTTAGGAAATCTACATAATTTGAAAATCTCTCTGTGTTGCAAGCATGTGCCTAGAATGTTATAATTACCCATCTGAATTGTTGTCAGTGCAATTAATTACCTTAGAGTCAGACCTGTCGGATTCACATTTCAGTGGTTGGGAGCTCAGGCAACTTCGTCTAGCTAACTACATTAAATAAGAGAGGGGGACATTAACAGCCATCAAAATTATCAAGTTGTGGCTGTGGTTCTATAGAAAAACGTTCATGCATTACAATGTTGGCTTCCCAAAAGAATAGATGTCAGGAAGATAAACCACAGTTATAATCAACAATAGATTGTTCGTCTGGCCGTACTATAGAAGTGGACACCTTTAGGATCATAACAAGAACTTAGTGATGTACAAAACCCAAAAGGAAGGGGAGAATTAAATTCACAACAGAAGCCTGAAGTCCATCCCCGGATGTCCTAAGGATTAGTGAAAGGAGGATAGGCTGGTCTTGAAAGCAAGACCACGCAGAGCAACAGAGGTTCTAATCCAGTATCCGCGCTTAGAAACCGAACTTAGGTACGGTATTAGGCGCGTTATAAAAAAACAATTAAATAAATAATACAAAAAACCCGACAAGCTTACATTTTAAGCTCCTCCCAGCTTGGCAAGGATTTAAAGCAAATCAAACATATATTGTGGACAGCCCACTTTGAGGAGGTATGCTGGGATGAATAAAGAAAAAAAGAATGTACAAAGCTAATCGTTGCTGGCTGCCATATGCCAAGTGCAGGATGGCATGCCCACATAATGCCATCATATGCCTGTGCTAGCAATCCCATGGCATGGTAGAATCCCACGCGTACTGCTGCCATCATATGCCATATGCAGCCGCACGTGCCCCACTGGTGCCTTCATATACCCAATAAATCACTGTAAGTAAGGCACAGCAGCAGCGGTAATGCCAACATGTGCCAAGTGGTAACTCACATACCACAATAAGGCGATCTCATGATTCATACTTCAAGTAAGCTATATCGCTACAGGCACTGCCATCAGGCGCCGCGTGCATCCTCAAATGCCCCAAAAATACCCACAGGGTATCCATAGTACATCCATATATCTGAGACATGCCAACACATATACAATAGCTCTTGTCATCTGCAGCCTCAAACGTCCCAATAATGCCATTTCTTTCCTTGTATTGTCACTACATGTAAGGTCTAGCCTCATATAGGCAGGTGTTGCTATGAACTGGTAAGTGAATCATTAAATGCACACATAAGGCCATCATAATCTTTGCTGTAGTAACTGCAGGCATTCTGATATGATATGATATGATATGGCATTTGTAACGCGCCTATACACAAGTGTTTCGAGGCGCGACGAGGCAGGGAGGGGGGAACAAGGGGAAGACAGACAACGATCCTACTAGGCCAGGTAACATTCAGACCGCGCAAGTGCAGGGGTAGGGGAAAGGGAAAAGTGCAAGGGGGAGGGGGGAAGTGCAGTACAAAGTAAGTAGAATAAAATATAAATAAATAGGGCCAGCTGGTGGCAAGTGCAAGGTAAGTGCAGACAAGTGCTGGGGAGGGGGGGCTGTAGGGATACAGAGACAGTCCCGCAGTGCAGGGGTTGCCAGGGAGGCAGTGCAAGTGGAGAGTGGCTGGGCCCAGGACTGAGGTCGGTGAGAGTGGCCCAGTTGCAAATTCAGTGCAGTTTCAGTGAAGAATTTAGCAGGGGAGAGGGACAGAGAAAGCGGAAGCAAAGAGGAAGGTTTTGAGGTGCTTCCAGAACCGGAGATGGTTCTCCTCAAGTTTCAGGGAGGCGGGAAGGCTGTTCCAGAGGGAGGCCCCTGCCGCGGAGAGAGATCTACCCCCAGCTCGTTGCTTCGAGAAGCGGCTTTCCCTGAGGGACTTGGAGACGGATGAGCGAAGGGCTCGGGAAGGAAGATATTTAGGAAGAGAGAGTTGAAGGTATTTAGGCCCCAGGCCCCAGAAGGCCTTGTGGACAATGCAGAGGGTTTTGAACTTAATCCTCGGAGCCACTGGGAGCCAGTGTAGAGATTTCAGTCCTGGAGAGATACTGTCCCTGGGCTTGAGGCCAAGGACAAGTCTTGCAGTTCTGTTCTGGATGAGTTGCAGAGGACGGAGAGTGGAGGCAGGCAGATTGAGATAGAGGCTGTTACAGTAGTCCAGCTTCGAGAGAACCAGGGCTCGGGAGACAGTGAACTTCTGGGGGCAGGAGAGGAAGGGAAGAATACCTCTGAGGAGGTGCAGCTGGTAGTGTGACTTCTTAGAGACGTCAGATATGTGAGGAGAGAAGGAGAGTGTGGAGTCGAAGATGACCCCGAGGTTTTTTGCCTTGCAGGTAGGAGCAGGAAGAGGGCCAAGAGAGGCCGGCCAGAGAGCTGCAGGGAAGTAGGGAGTGGGCCGATGAGTAGAATCTCAGTCTTACTGGCATTAAGGCAGAGGTCATTGGCGGCACACCATTCCTGGATAGCAGACAGACAGTCAGAATTGAGGGAAGGAGAGGAGGAGGCCGAGGGTAGCCTGAAAATGATCTGGGTATCGTCCGCATAGCACTGAAAGTTGGGGCAGAGGGCGGCGATGCGGTGGGCAAGGAGTGCCAGATACTGGTTGAACAGCCAGGGGGAGAGATTAGATCCCTGGGGAACACCACAGGTGGAGAAGAAGATGTCAGAGAGGAAGGACCTAAGTTGGACCTGGAATGGTCGATTGGAAAGGAAAGAAGTCAGCCACGCCAGAGCCTGACCAGTGATACCCAGGTTATCACAGAGACCGTTGAGCAGGATGGCATGGTTGACAGTGTCAAAGGCAGAAGAGAGATCGAGTAGAATGAGAACACACGGAGTGTTGGAGTCGAGGTTCAAGAGCAGGTCATCATATATCCATATGTAATTTTCATATATCCATATGTAATTGTTATTGGTTATTTATAACGCACTTAATACCCAGAGGTTTCTAAGCGCAGACGCGGGGATCGAACTTGTCTTGCTCCATGTTGTCCTGCTTCCAAGGCGAGCGCGTTGCCTGTGAGCTATCCTCCCGAGATGTGCAGGTTCCGCTGTCACAGAACACCTGCAACCCGAAATGCTCCAATAATATAGGTGTATTTAATCATGTGTTTGCACGTTCTTCTACAGCTATCCCATGCCCAATGACAGAGAGACACAAATACAGTTAAAAACAAAATGGAAATGAATATGAATTCACCGACAACACAGAATTTATTTTTTCAAATGACAGAGACAAACATCTTAACAGTGTGGATTTATATAATGAAGAGAAAATACATCATTTGCTAATAAGATCCACAGTGGGTGAACTACAGCAGAGACAGCCTGCTTGGACACCTCAGCATGTTGGAACGGTCCACCTCTTGGGTTGTGCAAAGGATGTCACACTTGTGCAAAACTTGCTCTGTGCAAAACAAGGACGCAATAGGGATAGGATGGACTGGTAGGAGTGGTAAGTGGAGAGCAGGAAGGGGGCCACGAGCGGGGTAGGTGGACCTGGGAGTGGAGGGGGTTGGATGAGCAGGATGGGGCGGGAAGGTGTGGCAGGCGTTCTGGGGGTGTTCCAAAGATAATGACAGTTATTCCACGGAGGTAGGAGATTGAGGGTACAGGGACAGGGATTGAAGGAGTCTCCTCTGGAGGGTCATCTTGTGGAACGAGGTGCCCAGAGGAATGGGCAGAAAAATAGATCCTTTTTGCAACTCCTGTCTCGTGCAGGTGTAAGTGCAATGTAAGTTGTGAAAAAGATGTTTTAGAAGATGTCACATAGGAACATGTATGATGTGCACCTTTCGCATCTCCTTGCTTTAAAAGATTGTGCAACCACTGGCTATGGCCCATCTCACAGACAGATACACTTGTGGGTCAGAGATAAGTGCCTTGAGCCTAATACAAATCTAACACTAAAATCCAAAGGAAACCGTTTGAGTTGGCCTAGTCCTAGTCTTTTGCCCTCGGGCAAAAATATAGTTTTCATTGTACTAGGGCAATTGCTGCTCTAGTTCTAATTGCACTTACAGGAGTGTACACTTTGTGTTTTCGGGTTTTAGGTGTTGCCTGCGACACCTATAAGCCAACACTGTTGCAGGAAGTACAGATAGGGAGGAACCCCATATGAGGAAGGACCAGAGGCGTTGCTAGGGGGGCCAAGGGGGCTATAGCCCCTGGTCTTTTGGTTGTAGCCCGGGATAGAATCTCAGGATCCACAACCAAAAGGCTAGCTAGTCCCCAGTCCCAACCGTTCCAACATTAGCATAGCCCCGGGTCTTTTCCAGACCTAGCAACACTGCTGGGAAGGACACACGCATTCTGAAGGTGTGTTTTGGTTCTGTACCCACCCATTCACTGCCCATGGCTAAGGTGATTCCTATGGCCATGCCCACTCATTCCTGCCTCTCCTCGCCCAAAACACCTCTCATGGGAACTCTTTGAGCTCGCTTTAACAATCCTTGCCATCAATCCTTGCCAAGCAGTCTCCTGAGAGTTAATGACTTACTTGGTGAAATAAAAACGTCTTACCAGACCTGCCTTCAGCCACTTGATTCATAAGCACTCTGCATATCCTTCACTGAAGTCCGGTAAAACGAAGCATTGGCAAAGCCAACAGTTTTGGCATGTAACTACGTATTAATCATTTGCCTTGCACTTCTATTAGATGCCCAGGTACTCACACCGTTTTGCACCTTCAACTACCAATAATCGGTTAATACCCCTACAACAGTGCCAGGCCTGCCTGCCCAAAAACCCAAACAGTTGGCATTGCCAGTGCTTGTTTATATTACTGCACCAGTTTTCTAACAGAAAGTGCATTATATCACCTATTCTATACTTTTCTGCATGGAACACATATTGGGCAAATTGCACATTAGTGTCTGTCATGTTTCATTTGCAAAATATGTGACGTTTGCTGTTGATACTCTCTTGTCTTTGAACATTTTCAACAGACACCTTCTACACCTTCTTAGTTTCATGGTGCCAAGGGAGCATATCTACACCGCGCAAGCATTGCTCTCAGACATATGAGTTTCCTGCACCTCATAAGATTAGATCCTGCTGCAGGGACGATTTACGGCCTCATCACAAATGGGGAGGTATACCGGCTGGGATACGCCCAACTCTATTTGTGTTAGCGCCCACCCGTCCGGCTGTATTACCGCCAGAGGGTTGGCCGCTAACCTCCCCATTCCCCATTGGGAATTTTCAGTGCAAATACTGTGCAGTAATACCGCCAGTGGTAATTCCGCCAAAACATGCCAGACTCGAGATTGGGCGGAATGATAAATGCAGCAAAACCAACATTACCGCTGCATTTAAGGGCTACCGCCCAACTCATGATGAGGCCCATAGCCTTTCATCCTTTCGAGGTTGATAAATCATTTATAGAACTGGTAAGACTCCGACTCACTCAAAAGCCAAGTAGATCATTTTCAATGGGGCGGAGCATAACATAGAGGCATGAAAGCGAGGCATAATGCTTTTGGAGTATTTTGTTTTTAAATGTGTGTTTATACAATTTTCAATAACAGAGTCTCATCTAAGACCAAGAACTATAGATGCAATATATAAACATAAACAGCTAATTAAGTACATCACGTATATTGCAAAAACAGGAGTCATAAACAATCAGGAGACAAATAAAGCAAAGATAAGAGGAAAGCAGCGGAGGGATGAAGGTAAACAGTGAGCCAAACCTGAACAAAAAATACTCATACAATTATTAAAAAACAAAACAAAATTGACACTTATAAATCATTAAATGGGCCGCATATTGGAATATTTTTTAAACATCAGTACCTCGATTACGAAGTATGTGGAGTCATGGAATGGTAAGTGTACTACTGTGGGCAGCTCACAGTCTTGTTCACTCTCCCATCCCTACAGTTTGATGGACTGTAAGAAAAAGTCCCTGCAGCATATTCACACAATTTTAGTGAGCATGCAGGACTCGGGTTCGAACCCTGGCAGGGCAGACACACTGCTATTGGTAGTTTAAGTGCCATTAAATTGTACACACACAACAAATGTCAATGCACCGCTTAGAAGTACGAGACATCAAGCATGAAGCGCTATCTAATCACGTGATATTATGCCTAGACAAACAAAAGTCTACTCAAACACAGTATTTCCTGAAAGAATTAGGACATTATTGATGACAGACCAGTGTTCTTTCGTATGGTTTGTTTTATTTATTTAATTTGTAAAGTGCACAAACAACCCTGAGGCATTGAGGCGCTGTTGCTGGTAGAAATGAGGAAGCATACTAAGTCATGATATGATATGATAAGTTATTTATAACGTGCTTAATACCTAGAGGTTTCTAAGCACGGAACGGGGGATCAAACCTGTGTTGCTCCGTGTTGTCTTGCTGCCAAGGCGAGCATGTAGCCCCTGAGCTATCTTCCCGAGATAGCTATCCTCCCAAGTCATATAGATAGAAGCTTATAAGCACAGTAAGTAAACAGACAGGATCAAACAAAAATCAAAGATGCTAGAAGGTAGAGAAGTAACAACAATGTTGATGAGAAGAATGCTGACTATATTTACAGTACTAAAGGCTGTGTGGTATGTGACCATTTTTTTGTAATTGTGTAAGTGCAATACGAAATAAAAAGAAGGGACTGTGTGTGCCAAAAGTATGCTTTGTTCCTGTGTGTTCTTGGTTACTATTGCTACCTGCACCAGAAGGTGATGCTTGACACACACTAATGCACGCAGAGGGCATATAGAAATGAAGCGCCTGCATTGAGAGTCGCCTAGTGCTCCCTCTGCGTGACAGCTTTATGTCCTGTGGGTCGCACCCAGCTGAAACATTCCTTGCTCTTGCCTTTCCCTGCAGGTTTTGACCTGATGGATGCATTCAGCGTGAAAGAAGTGTTTGGAAAGAAGGAAGACGCGGCTCAAAGTTCTTACGTGCGCCTGGGAACGTACCCCATTGTGCAGCAAACCGAGTAAGAGCCCCTTGTTTTCATTTCTTTTCCGGGGTTTGTTTGGCCAACGTTGATGAGAACTATCATTTTAGAAATGTTATCTGTGTTTTTAAAAGAAAAAAGGCCGAAAACAACAAATCGTTGTTTTGCAATTTTGTGTATGCCAATATTTGTACAAAAACACATTCTTTTAAAAGTTACTTTGTTTTGGATGTGTTCAAGTTCAATATGCTTTAAACAGAAACCTGCCTGCGCATACAAAAAGAAATAAAACATTCCCTTGAAGACGAAAGTACGTTCCTCTTTGATGCCTTTAGCTTCAGTTCTATTAATTGTCGAATACATGTTCTTTCACTCAAGCAATAACCCTCACGGTTTGTGACATTACCAGTCAGTCCGGGGCCCAAGTTGTATACCTGATTGAAGCAAAGGCCTTAAGGAGGGACTTAGGGCCATAATACCTGACTGGTAATGCCTCCCTGTGACGTATTGGAGTACAAGGATGAGTATAGGCGAAAATGCTCACTTTGCGCACACACTTCTACAAACCAAGAGCCAATGCAAACTTAAATGTAAAACAGGAACGGTTAAGAGATAAACCTCCTGCACCTTTTGTGGTAACGTGGGCCGAGGGGAGGCTATGCTCCGAAGAGAGAAGTCCAAACAATCTTGACCTTCTCCCCCCCCCCCCCCTTCCCTCGCATCCGCAGTGCCATGGGCGAAGGAAGATTAACCTATTTTCGATCAGCAGGGAAGTTCATAAAATTGTACATGTGAGCAATAGACAGAGTTTCATGGCTGGAATTTCAAGAAAAACATCATGCATTCCCCCATTTTATTTAATTCACTTATTTATTCACTTCTAAACCGCGCCTAACCCCTAGGCTTCTGGATGTTGGTTGCAGGGAGTACAGTTGGATGGAAAATACCAGTACTTAGAAACATGCACAATTTTACATAGTCTGGACATGGTGCAGTGAATACAATGGTACAGGGGGAAGGGAAGTGCGATCCCTTAGATACATGAGCAAGTTACATGCATAGTATGATTTGGGGCGCAGGCATAGATTATTTTACAGTTTAGGAGTTCTTGGGCGAAGAACCACGTTTTAAGGCCTTTCCGAAAGGACCAGGAGGATGGTTCTGATCTGAGTGATGGCAGTAGGGCATTCCAGGGTTTAGCAGCTACTATGGGAAAGCTGTAACCCCCTGCCTTTTGCAATTTGAATCTGTGGATCTTTAGAAAGTGCGAGTAGTCAGCACAGGTCGATCTATTAGATAGTGATTTGAAGAATTTCTTCACCAGATATTTAGGTGCAGTGTTTGAAAGGCATTTGTGTGTTAGTGCTAATGTTTTAAACAAAATACGTTCACGAACCGGCAACCAGTGGGCGTTCTGTCTAGCAGAGGGAATGTGGTAATATTTTGAAATGTTCAGTGCTGCTCTTAGGGCATTATTTAGTAGGATCTGTAATTTGTTAATATTACGAGTGGTGGACCCTGCAAGGGGGGCATTGCAGTAATCTAGTCTGGACAAAATGAAAGCTCTGTCGATCGTGATGCAGCTGTCTGTAGACAGGAAAGGTCTGTAGGCATCGGTGAGTTTCGAGGTGTATGCTGCGGCAGAGGTGACAGTCTTTACATGTCCAGTTAGTGATAGCAATCAATCCAAGTAGAATCCCAAGGTTTTCACTTCTTTTGAGACTGGGATAGTATTGCCGTCAATGATGAAGGATTTGTAGGTGCTGTTAAGTTTGTTTAAGCGTTTTTGTGTTCTAATAAGGAGCAGTTATGTTTTCTTGTCATTCAAACACATAGGGCCTCATTACGAGTCCGGCGGTAACTGCGGCGGTAAAACCGCTTGGTTACCGCCAGACTCGTATTACCATTCCGCCTCCGTGATTCCCGGAATTACTGGGGCATTACAACCCCGGTTTTCTGGGAATCATGGAGGCGGAATGGTGTTAATCCCCATTCCCATCGAGTCCTATAGGACTCGATGGGAATGGGGATCATGGATCATGGAAACACCGGCAGCATCTCGTAATGCTGCGGGTGTTTCCTCGTCTGCCTGCAGGCGGGCGGTGTTCTCCGGACTGCCTGAGTTGTAATGAGGCCCATAGATTGTTGAGCCATCAAAGCCTGGATAGTATGGTAGATTTTGCTCAGTACATTGTAATCAGTCTCGCAGGAGCCTGAAATGGGAAGGAGGATCTGGGTGTCACCAGCGTAATTAATGTATGAGGTACTCATGGTGTTGAGGAGGTTGAAGAGGGGCTTTGTGAAGATATTATATAGTGTCAGGGAGACACAAGAGTGTTGGGGAACTCTGCAGGTGACTGGGTCTGGTGGGGTAGCGGTGGAGAAGACACTCATTGGTCTGTTTGATAGGAAGGATTCAATCCAGGCTGTTACTTTGGTGGAGAAGTTGACCGCTGATGAGAGGTGTTGGCAGAAGATTTTGTGGTCTACCAAATCAAAGGCAGCAGAGAGGTCCAGTAGGAGGAGGAGGGCTAAGTTTTCATTATCTATGATCTCATCCATTTGGATTTTGAAATCCAGAAGTGCTGATTCCGTTCCGTGACCAGGGCAGAAACCGGATTGGTGGAATCCAAGGAGGTTGGTTGTTAGTTTCCAGATATTTTTGGATTTGCAGGTATGCTACTCTGTCTAGTATTTTGAGTAGGAATGGGACTGTCGTGAGAGGGTGCTAGTTGGTGCAGGTGCTGGGGTCTAACGTGGGTTTCTTAAAGAGTGGAACGAACCAGCATCTTTAAGGTTGTCAGGAACAATGCCAGAGGTGAATGAGGTTTTGATAAGCAATGTGATTAAAGGGGCGAGCTCTACTGCACAGTCTTTGCTAAGTGAGACTGGGTTAATGTCACTGTGGCATCTGGATGGCTTTAATTTCCTTTGTGACTTTTGTGACTTTTTTGTGAAACAGTGGGTAGGGAAGGGAAGTGAAGGTAAGGGGTTTGGCTGGTGCCTCAGTGGGTACCAGTTTATTTTTTAAATGCAATTTCGGTTGATAGTAGCAAGAATTTATCCAAGAGTGCCTTTCGGATATTGGAGCGCCACAAAGTGTTTTTAATGCATCTGGAGATTCAAGTTCTCACAGAATGGCAAAGAGCTCTCTAGTACTTGAGTTTGCGTTTTCAATTTGCCCATTGTAAGTCTGACTTGTAGCTCTAGACTATGGCTTGTTTATACATTTTGGACGCTGTGGTGAAGACCATCAAAGAAAAGAAAGAGAAGAGCAGAAGCATCAGCAACAAATACAACAGTTCTAGAGGATCAGAGAATTCAGTGGATGTATTCAAGAGGCTTTCTTATCAAGAGAAGGAAAAGGTATGTAAGAGCATGGCACAAATACATTTTAAGGGAAACATCAACAATTTGATTCTGCTAGTGCAACAAGGCATTTTTCTTTATTTTACTGGATCTGAATATCCATACTTTCATATACCTTTTCAAAAGAATCATTAAAGGTTTATGTGGTTTGAATTCCTAGGAGGACATTAGTAATTCTAGGTTCTGCCCTTTCATCTCAGATTCATGTCATGAGCAAAATGTTAGGTTCCTGTTGTTGCTAATTTAAGAGGTGAAGGGGTACAGTTGAATCTTGACCTGGATAATTCAATAGTGTGGTCATTGACCAGAGATACAACAGTGAAAGTGTAGCAAGAGGCAGAGGCTCTGTTTTTTTTACTGATTTTTTTTCATCAATTTGGAATGGCTGACTCTTGAATCATTACATAGGTTACAATGCCACTGAGATTTAATACATCTATAAATAATTCAAGTCAAATCGATAGATCCAAGATTACATTTGCAGCAACTTTGCCCGTTTTCAGCTAGCAAGGGTTGACTTGGAACCAAAAGAGGCCTTGGAAATAACTTTCAAAGTGGCCCCATATTACATATTTCCAGCAAGCCAAAGCCTTCTATGGGAACATTTGGAAATAAAATAGGTTACCACACAAAAGAGGCCCAGGGTGCAGATGCCTACCGGGAATCTCCATAGTTCCCTACTGGCCAGTCCGCCCCCGTGGAGAAGAATGGGTTGGTCGGTCAGGGTGGCTAAGAGGAAGTTGGATCTCGTGTCTTTATATATAACTCATATATCCTTTTACCATTTGCAAATTTGACCTCTTAAAGAAAAATTGAACTTTCAGTTTTTCATTAGTTGAATGGATATGTGGAAGTGAGAATTGTTTCACACATTCAGTTGCAAAAGAGATTGTCATGTGTGACTCAAAAACTCAATCTTCGCAAATCCATGCCACTGCAGTACGAGATATATTGGGTGAGAGGAGTTATGGCTACTTCAATGCCAGAATGGAGGACCCATCTTGATCAGTATCTGTCAGGAGTTAACCCTCGACCTCAGTCAAATCTTGGGTGAACACCACACAATTCAATGTATAAAAACACTGTACACTGAATTTTGGTTACCAAATACATCTTAGTAAAGACAATGGCCCTCATTATGACCCTGGCATTAAGAGATTACGGGTACCGGTAATCCCTTAACGCCTGATTATGAGGTCCCTTTGCGGGTCCCGACCTTAACGGCTGGTCTGTACCAGCCGTTAAGGTAAGGACCCGCAAAGGGACCTTGAAGGTGATAACGGTACCGCATTTTGCGGTACCGTAATTACCGCCTTCCCCATTCCCATTGAGCCCTATGGGGCAAAAATGGGAATGGGCAAGGGCCAATGGTAAATGGGGAATTATCGCCCCGCCAACCTTGGAAACGGGGCGGTAATTCCCCATGTCACCATGGTGGACTGGTAAATTACCGGCATAAACCATGGCGCTAATAGCGCCATTGGTTAATGCCAGGGTCGTAATGAGGGCCAATAACATATAATGTAATATATTATGAGATGCAAATATCTAATCCAATGTTATAGAAAATCTGCTTATTCAGGGTGCCTTGTTAAGTCACTAATTACTTGAAAATAATGAGAAACACAAGCACATTGCTGTATTTTAGCACAGTCTTGGTACTGTTAGTCAATGTGCACCATATCTGCGAAGAGTGTTATAGAAATACAAAGAATGCTTCCATCAATGGGACATTTGTAGAATCCAGAATTTATGTTTAAGTGTTTCAAGATTCCAAAGTTGCAAGAGTCCATAGTTAAATGTTGCAAAAGTTAAATGAGCCTGAGTTCACGCAATGCAAGGTCTTGCTCAATGTAATACAACAACTCAACTGAGGAATTAACGCCACGTTGGACCAGAGGAGAACAATAGGACATTAATATTCAAGGGACCCAGACATGCATGGTATTTACAGAGCCAGATGTAAAGTTGCCAATACAATTTTGGAATTAAAGTCAGGCTAAACCAGTAGATAACTATGCAACATCATTATCCCAGGGGTCCAACGGCAGGGAGGTTTCAAAAACAGGTTGAGGTTGCAGAGGAATGTGGAGTATCCCAGAGAATCAGATATTTATGTCCATCTGGAACAACATGGGGAGATTTTCAGTGTGGAATCAGAGCTAGGTTGGACCAGTGGAGAACGCTGGAACATGGGTAGTCCGGGGTGCCAAGCCCATGTGGCTTTGCAAATGTCAAGCGAAGAATATGTCCAGCGATAACCAGGGCTTCATTTTCTTCCATGGGTGATGTTTTAGATTTCTAGAGTTGAGAACAGCCTTCCATCAAGGTTCCAAGGATCGTCTTCCCATGTCCATGCAGATGCAGGTCAAACCCAGAAGACAAGTGCCTAAACTGAGCATTAGCTTTGTTTACATGCATTTAGGCAAGCAGTAGGAGGGGAGTATTTCTAAGTCATCATGCACATTTCGCAAATGAGCGATTTTTTAATCTCACCCCTGGATTCACTGTTGTTCTTCACCAATCAGGAGCTGGCATATCAACCCTCCACCTTTTAGGTCCTGCTAGAGAGCTTTAGAGCAGCAGGCTTTTGTATCTATAGAGGACTTGGCAACCCCAGTGGCACTTGTCAAATTGGAAAGACATCTGGTGTCCTTAAAGCCTCTGCCGGTTTCCTAATCCGGGTTCATGGAGTCACCTCTGATGTGAAGGATGCACCCTAAAGGACAGGGAGCAAAAGCTAGAGGGACTGATGTTGACAGTATCAGAGAAAAGCCCTGCGATCAGCGATGAACAATTTATCTGTGATTGGCTTATAAGGCCTTTCATACATTGATGATTGCCAGAGCATTTAGGAGGAGGTAGAGAGTTCAACGAGTGATATTAGTTGGGACGGGATGCTCCTAGTTACCAGCTAGTGTTTTAAATATGGGGTCATTCAGACACCATCAAATCATACATAAAATGCAAAAACCTCACCTTTAAGTTCCATCATCCCTGAGTGTCTAGGGGAAGCTCTTCCAATGATCTGGTCCAGTCAATTTCTCTACACTTTTCTGTCAAACCTGCTGATTCTGAGAGTAGTCAGCAAGATGAGTGTACCTTTTGAAATAGTTGTGGTGGCTGCATTGCCGGCTGCACACAATGGGACGCAGTGCTGCTGCAGCTTTTACTGGAGCCTCAGATCATTTGGTTACACATTCACTACCTGCTATCCAGGCAACAGGCCAAAGTACTGCATCATGAGCCACCCGGGCTCAGTATGGCAGTGCGACTCCTAAGGTCTGAAAGCATTTAAACAAAATAAACCAAGACGGCATGGAGATTATAGTGAAGGCACATGTTGTGTCTATAAGGACACATAATGCAAGAAATGGAAAGGTGCCTTCAGCTCAGGTCCTTTTGCAGGATTACACACAATACATTGTCAGTCATATGAATGATTGACAAGTTTGCTGATGTTAGCAAAGTTGAGCTGTCAACATGTATCTATACAAGTGCATATGCCTACTATTACTAGGACCAGGAAGTGTCAACAATCCGTGTTTACAATGATGGCAGGAGAAGAAGTATTCTTTTTTGCAATTAAGATACCAGCTCCGGAATGGGAGCATAATAGGTTGTTGTTAAAATTGGTGGGTGATGCATTTTACATAATGAATTCTTGTGATCTGAAGTTTAGGCCCGGCAACAGATTTTTCATTTTGGTCCTAATTTGAGTAATCACAGTGTCGAATAGACAAGCTTTACCAACACAATAATATTTTCTTTAGTTTGTCAGAGGCATGCTTGTTTTAAAAAGTAACCTTAGATTTGTGCCTATGGTGGGGCTGAGTTTTAATTTGAACTAGAACATTTTATTTCGACTTGCACTTACATGTGCCAAACAGTGGGCCTCATTACACGGATGGCGGTGAACCATGGCGCTGTTAGCGCCATGGTTCATGCCGGTAAAATACCGGCACCGCCTTGGTGGAAAGGGGAATTACCGCCCTATTCCACGGTTGGCGGGGCGGTAATTCCCCCTTCCACCATTTCCCTTCCCCATTCCGATTTTTGCCCCATAGGGCTCTATGGGAATGGGGAAGGCGCTAATTACGGTACCGCAAATTGTGGTACCGTAATTAGCTCCCTGGTCCCTTTGCGGGTTGGTTTTTAACGCCTGCAAAAAGCAGCCATAAAATTCCCCAACCTGCAAAGGGACCTCGTAGTAAGGCGGTAAGGATTTACCGGTACCGGTAAAATACTGGTACCGGTAAACCCTTACCGCCATCCGTGTAATGAGGCCCAGTAACCTTGTGGAAAGGGCACATGTTCAGCAAGGGTTATTATCTGGACTCAACATCCAGAGAAGATTCTCAAGTAAACCAGGCCTTGCTGGGAAATTGGTTTTGATGGAAGAATCCTTCTCTCCAACTCTGGTTATGGAAGTAATAATTTGAGGTGGTTTTAAATGTATATGCTTATGTTAAACTATATATTATGGTAAGTCTGTAGGAGGCATGATTTTCAGAGGTTGTATTCGCTCAAGACAAAAATACATAATCTTTCCCTAACTCTGTTGTACTAAGCCCTACTCTATACAAAGTTCAAAAGGGTGCTTGTCACGGTGTCAAGATGATTGAACTTAAATGAAGTCCTATGTCCATAAACCTATTCTCACATAAATTCTAACACTACTGTAAAGGAAACATAAAACACCCGAGACATATGCTTGCGTCTTGCCCAATGAAAGAAGTGGCTGCTGACTTCTGACCCCCACCTCTCTGGCTATTTTCCCATAGGCCTCTGTCTGTGTTCACAGTCTCAAATATATGACTCCTGTACTGCTGAAGTGCCTTCCATGAGATCCAGGCTTAAGGTTATTTATCTCTCTTCCTCTCTTACCACTCTACGGTTTCACCCTACCTTCACAACTCCGGAGCGTTCCTCTTATTTGCCCGCCACTTTGGGGCTTCCCAGTGTTTTTTGCATTCCAGATTTGTCTTGATTTCTCTCATCACTCTGGGGTTTATTGGACCTCACCCTGCTGAGGGGCTTGTCTCTCTCTGTCTCCCCCACTCTGGCACTTGGTTCTCAGGCTGAGGCTTCCCCGTTTGTTCCACACTGCAGAGCCTGCCTCCATATCTCTCCCCACTCTGAGGCCTTTCAGATCATTCCCTGCTTCGGGGCCTGCTTCCCTCCCCTCTCTTCAGTTTCTCTGACCCTTCTCCGTTCCAGGGTTTGTCTTCCTCCATCTCCCCTCCATGGGGCCTCTTGGCTCATTTCCCACTCTAGGGCTTGGTTTTCTCTTTCTCCCCATTCTGGATCTTTTACTTCCCCGCTCCAGGGCTTGTCTCGGTTTTTCTCCCCAATCTCTGGATTTTCGTTGTGTTCCCTACTCTGGGGCTTGCTTCTCACCGCACTCTTCGGTTTCTCTGACCCTTCTCTCCACTAATGTTTGTGTTCTCTATTTCACAACCATGGGGGCTCTCAATTTTGTACCCACTCTGGGGCTTGACTTTCTCGGTGTACCCACCCTGGGGTTTCTCAGTTCCATCAGCACCGCAGGGATTTTGTTTCTCTGCTCTGCCATGCTACCCTCCTCC
This sequence comes from Ambystoma mexicanum, assembly GCF_040938575.1. Taxonomy (NCBI): domain Eukaryota; kingdom Metazoa; phylum Chordata; class Amphibia; order Caudata; family Ambystomatidae; genus Ambystoma; species Ambystoma mexicanum. Next base: position 1,182,000,641 of record NC_090933.1, on the reverse strand, counting down.
CAAACTCTTGTAGCCACCACAAACCTGCCGATATTGGGCAGCGCTCCTCTGGAGGGCTGCACAGTCTGTACGCTATTCCTCTCTCCCCTGAGTTACTGATGGAAGTTTCCTTCTCTCCTGCCCGCTGGGGTGGATGACCAGTGGGTGGCGTCTCCTTGGGCTGGCCCTCAGCCTGCTGAGGTCTCGTATCTCGCTCTTGGTATGATGCCGGCCAGCTCCAGTTCCCCAATTTTGAAGCCTGGCAGGAATTTCCAGGTCCCTACTATGTGGCAGGATGCCTCATCTCACATTTCTGCATGCCACACCCTGTCTGCTCCGTAACATTCTTGATCCCCACGGGCTTCACAGATCTTCTGTTGTAATTGGCTCCTTAGATGATGTGCCACCCAGGGGCTGTTGTGTTTCCAACTCCCTTCTGTTTTCCACTTGGGCAGAATGAAGTTTGAGTCATAAGCCGAACTAGCCAATACAGGGGTCATAGGGTTACCATACACTTTAGCTCCCATGTATAAAGGTTTTAGTGTCTGGGGGACAGGTATGGTGACTTAGTTCCTTCTATGGGGATTTTCTGCCCCGCCTAAGGGGCAGCCCACTCCAGAAGGATCCCAATAAACCAGTCCCCCAGCTGGTGTGAAGCATAGCAGACTCACCTCCATAGTCCCAAAGGGGGTGGCTCACACTTGGGAAGAGGTGACAAATTAACTGGAAATCATTAAAATATGCTAAAGCTTCCACTGCTGATTGGTGCTATAATGCATGATAACCTATATTCAAAATATGTCAATCTATAAATGACCCAATACTGTAGAAGGATAAATGAATTTCTTTGAAACGCTGTCAAAGGTCAGTTTATAAGATAAAACTAATTCAAATACTTTTTTTTTTTAAACTTTCTTTATTGGCATTTTCAACTTAACATACAGTGAGGACATGCGCTGGCCATAACTTGAGGCCCGCTCCCTCCTCCCGCTTCCCCCCTTGCTCTTTGGATCAGCAAACACTTTGGTGGCTGTGACGTTGTGTGGCGCGCTGACAGGACTCTGTGATGGGGATGGTGATTGCGAGTCTAATGCGTCTGTCGTTGACAGCAGGAAAGCAATGTATGGTCCCAAGATGTCTGGGGGACGTGATTGGAGCGGTAGAGTCTTTATGAAATCTGTCTCTACGTCCTGGCAGTATGTGATGTCTTTAAGCCAGAGTTGAGAGCTTGGTGAGGGTCCCCTGCCCCAGGTGCATGCGACTCTCCTTCGTGCTAGGATAAGCAATAAGTCTGTCAATTTCCTGACAGTGTCCGGCAGCGATTGGGTCAGGCCTAGCATCGCCATCTTCGGGTCTATGTCGAGATCTGCTCCTATTATTGCTGATGTTTTTTCAAAGATTGTGTTCCAGAAGGTGGCCACAGGAGGGCAAGACCATGCTGGGTGAAGAAAGTCTGCTTCTGACGCTCCGCATCTGTGACACTCTGCAGATATTGATTCTCTTTGAGTATGGAGTCACTTGGGTGTGTGGTACGTTTGGTGAAGAAAGTTGAAGTGAATCAGTTTAAATCTCGGGTTTATCGCAACCTTTTGCGTGAGATTTAGTGTGTAGGCCCATTCTTTGTCTGGGATTCTGGTGTCTAGCGCTTTTTCCAATCTTTCCTTTGCTTTCGAGCAAGGCGTTTTTTGTTCGCTAAGGAGGGCTTTGTAGATATTCGTCACTAGGTGTCCCTCTCCCTGTGCTTGGATTGTATTGTGTAGCAGCGGCCAATCGGATGGTTGATGCAGAAAGGTCGGAATTGATGCCTGTAGCGAGTATAAAATAAATAAACTTGTTAACCCCCAACTGGTGTGAATCCCTCTCCCAATTTTCACGAGAAACCCCCAACTCGCTCATCGTTAAGGCCCATCTTTGTAACATGAAACTAGTAGACTTAAACATTGCTGTGCTAGGGGCGCTAGGATCCTCCCAAGTCGCACGGCCGTCGGGCGTACAAACCCCTATGGTGTGTTCCGGTGGAATATTCTTTCACTTGATGCAGCGTTCTGTTGCCTGTTATTGTCTATGGCGGGTTTTGTTGGGCCCGTTCTTTCTATGCACGTGGTTGGTTATTCTCTGGTGGACCACAACCAGCTTGATCTAGATATGCATTTGCCTCTTCTGGGGTCTGAAAAAACTGGGTCCTTCCCTGGTGTTGTACTCTTAGGCGAGCAGGAAACAGCATCGAATAAGGGATTTGGTTGGATCAGAGTCTTTGTTTGATGTTGGTGAAGGACCTTCTTTGGGCCTGGATGGCTGGCGAGAAGTCAGGGTAGAAGTGAACTGTATCGCCATCGTGCTGTAGCTCGCCTTTCTCCCTGGCCATTCAAAGGTTTGCATCTCTGTACTTATAGTTAAGGAGTTTTGCAATTATTGGTCTAGGAGGCGCTCCGACGATGGGTTTCGATGCCGGAATTCTGTGGGCCCTTTCTATGACAAACAAATGCGAGAGTGCCTCTGGGCCGAAGAGGGACTTGCACATCTCTTCCACGTGGTCCTCCATTTTGACTTGAAGTTGTTTCTCCCTTACCCCAACTATCCTGATGTTGTTCCTCCGAGAGCGCCCTTCGAGGTCTTCGTTACGTGCATTGGCCATTTTCATCTGGGCTTCGAGAGTCAACACTCTAGTGGTGAGGGACGTCATTCCGTCGTCGAGGTTGGATATTCTTTGCTCTGCCTCATCCAGGCACTCACTGTGGTTGTCAAGCCTATGTTGTACCTGATCCACTTTGGATGAGAGGTTGTCCAGTTTGCTATCCAAGCTGCTGATTCCATTTTTCAATTCTAGGAGCAGTGCTCTGATATCGAGCATATGGGATTTGCACTCTACTTGGCCGGATATCTGTGGTGGGGATTCTGGTTCGTTATTATGTCTTGGTTGTTTGGACAAAGTGCCCCCTTCAAAATTCAATTTGCGTTGCGACTTGTCGGATTTCCCCATCGCAAGCTTGTGTGTGCAGTGCGGGCGTCGTTCTGCTGGTTCGTCTGACTTTTATATTGGTGCAGGGTGTTGGTTCTAGATGACTATGCTGTTTGGTAGGGAGGCGTGTCCACTGGGGAGTTTTCAGGATTGCTGAGTTGCCTGGTGTAGCTGAATGGCATGCTTCTCGTGGTTCTGAGCGAGAGTCCCAATAAGTGCCTGATGGGTTGGGGTGGTGTCAGCACATCAGATTACTGGTGTAGCTCGTAATTGCGTGGGATAAATTGTTCTGTTTTGCTTTTTTGCTGGTTGGTAGTGGCAGGAGTGCGGCAAGACGACTTAAAGAAGCTGGGCCAGCAGTGGTGTGTGCTAGCCCTGTCTGTTGCAGCCCCCTCGCAGCGAACGCAGTGTCCGTTGCAGTGATCAGTGGGATAAAGGATCACCCGGGCGAGCCTGGCCCCTCAGCCTGGGTGCCCAGAGGGTCCTGCACGTGGACTCTGATGGTCTGTGTCCCTAGAGTGCTTGGCTCACCCCTCGCCGCACTGCAGGCGCCGTACCTGGGTTTACTGTTCTTCTCTCGCAGTGGCTCCGGAGTTTCTCTTTCATCCATTCTGTTTGGCCTAGGCCTCAGCTGCTGGACGGCTCTGTGCTTCTGGAGTTGTGCAGGACACGGGCGCAGGGGCCCCACCGTCTTCTCTCCATCGAGCCAGGCGAGGCCGTGCGCCCGTGACCGCTGCGAGCTGCTGTTGGGTTGACGCGTTATATGGCCAGCAGTGTCCAGCCGCGGGGAGACCCAGCCTGGGCGCCGCATTCGGGTGGTCTCCACATGTCAGGGGCGCCCCCTGGATGGCACTGCACCACGCTCAAGCGGGGGGGGCAGCGATGTTGCGCGGCCGGCCTCAGCCCCCTCCGCAAGCCGCAGTTCGACGCTGGGCATCAGGAGTTTGAGCCTGCGGGACCGGGCTGATGACTGTGTTCTTCCCACGGCCGGGCCGCGTCCTGCAGAGCCGGCTCCCGCTGTAGGCGACGGCGGCGCCCGGGTGTTCCCAAACCGCCTGGGGTTGATCAGGGCCGCTCGAGCCCCTTTATGCTCGGGGGCTCACCGCTGTTCTTTGCTGCGGCTACAGATGCCTCAATGGCAGGTCCGGCGGAGGCAGATGGGCGCCGGTGAGCCTCCGGGTCTCCCCCACCACCCGGGCGCATCAGTCAGGATTTTGGCTGCATAGGGCACCAGCGGTTGCCGATTTTCCGACAGATTGGTACCAGGGGCTTTTGTGGCAACGTGTGCTGAAATTTGAAGGCAGTATTCCACCGGGTAAGTCAGGATTATTAAGGATTTTGTAGGGCCGTGCGGGAGCTCACAGGGGAGCGCCCTTCTTGTTCGGGTCTCTAGTGCCCTCTAACTAAATTCAAAAATGTTTTTTTAGTAAAGATATTACACATTTGATCTGAGGGGGACAAGCTAAAGACCTTAGAACCAGTCACAGATATAAAGTGAAGAGAATGATTATTTGGCTGAGCGAGGGTCGTTTATTGGTGGTGGGTGGAGAATATGAGAGGGGGGTCGCTCGAAGAGAGACTTGATTTTGGTGAACATGGGTTTGATGGGAATGGGGATATCCAGAAGAGGAAAGAAAGTGTTTGGGAGTGTTGGGAAATGTGACTGGTTTTAAGGAGTGACAAATGATGAGTACACATTTGCCAGTTAACAGTATTCAGGGAAAATCAGGATGAGCAGAAGGCAGGGTTAGAGAGATAACAGTGTTCAGGCATGGGCAAAGATCTTCCCAGTGCTATAAAATAAACCCTTTAGGTTAACCACATTCCAGGAGGTCCTAAAGAATACATTATTAGCAGTAGTAGTAGTGTCAGTAGTATAATTTAGTAATTATTGAGCGTGGACGTAGCTTCAGGAAGCAATGGAGTGCATAACAAGTCATAAGGACACAGTGAGGGAAGCAGAGATACAAGGGAGCAGGCAGCTAACCATAGGGAGTGAGAGGGTGGGCAATTAGGGAGAAAAATATCTACAAGCATCCACGGGAGGAAACGGGGGTGAGGGGAGAAGATGAACCAGTCTCGGGTTAGGAAGGAAGTGTAGGGTGTGTGGATATAGATGTTAGGGAGTAGCCATTCCTTGAAGAGGAGGGCCTTGAACTCCTTCCTGAAACATAGAAGTGAGGGGTTGAGTCTGTGGTTGACATGGAGGAAGTTCTAGCATCTGGGAGCATAGACAGAGTCGGCCTGTCTAGTGGTTCCATCCTTCCCGCACCAGCAGAGTTCAAGTCTACACAAGTCCTTCATTCTGGTGGATCGTAGGCATCTGGAGATTTGAAGCATAGGCATGGTCCTGCATAACATAACCATTCAACAACTTGCTAAGAGGGTAAACATATTAACTGAAAATAAATGATGAAAGTTCAGAGACTTGGGGGACTCAACATTTAATTGCAAATATGTCTACTTAAAATGCTTCCTTATTCACTGTGTTCTCCGTTTAAGCCAAAAATGGTGCCAATAAAAGAAGATCCCCAAAACTGCCTCCATCGGCCATTCGTTGACTGTCATCCATCATTGCCATAATCTAAAATGGGTTGCCCTTGCAGGAAAGAACCTGTGGCCAGATTACAGAAATGTTGCTCTGGTGCAAGAACAAAATTGCACTGTATTAGCACTAGGCCAAAATGTGTCCTCGTGCAAAAAAACACCGGGACTATATTAGAAAACATTTGCACTGTGACAAGAGCAATTTCTATGATATAAGCACTATGGCAAAAGTTGCTCTAGTGCAAAGAAAAAATGCACTGTTTGCACCAGCGCAAAGTTGACCCTTTTGCTACTACCATTCTGTATTGGTCCATTGAAAGTGCACGTTGAAAGTGCGTGATTTTTTCACTAGGGCTATGTTTTCTTACACCATGCGCTGATTATTTGACAGGAAAACATGAAATGCTCCTACACTGAAAAGTAAATACATGTTTGAAATGAATCCTGAAGCAAAAGTAGTGGGCATGTTTATGAAGCAGAATGATGAATTTTTTTAATGGCCATTTTACATTTAGCCTGCATGTAGGAACATCTTACTGCATGAACTCATTCTTTAGGAAGCATAAAACATTCACCATCCTTCTGCATACATTCCAATCCCATACCACGCATACTCTGTGTCTCCGGCATGATATGTGTTTTCATTGAAAGTTTTACGGGCAGGTTCATAAAAACATAGCACAAGTGTGGACATAATTATATATAGGGGATTGGCTGTAAGCGTCGTTTAAAAATCAGCTAGGCTTCCTGCATACTACTGTATCCTGTAAATCCACTGAGGTATTTCTCCGAGTCAGCAGCCTTGTATTCACCAGGATGTGCACCATTGTATTCCCCTGGATTATCACACATTTTTACCCCGAGTCAGCATTGATTTCTCCCTTTAGTCCCGGTGCTTAAGTTCCCAATATACCCCAGAACAAGTATGTCTCTATTCCAGTTTCAGCATCTCCCTATTCCTATCGTCAGCACCTGTGTATGCCCCATGGTCAGCAACTCACAATACTCCATGGTCAGCAGCCCCAGATTTGCCAGATCCTGCACCAAATATTCCCTGGCATGAGCACCCCACAATTTCCCTATCCATAACACCCTGTTACTTTTCATCTAGGATCACACTTCGTAAATCCAATACATACTATATTCTAGGGGCATCGCCCCAGTATTCAACAGGACCGGCACTCTCTTTCTCAATGGCCACTGTATCCCCTTTCTTCATCCTAGAGTCACTCTATTTACAAGACAGAACACCACCCTATTCCATCATATCACTCTTTTTCCCAGTATAAGCACCCCCTACTCTCACAGTACAGCACCCTGTATTCACCAGGGGCCAGCAATCCCTTATTCTCCAGTGAAAGCACCCCAGTAATTCCGAGGATAAGCACTCATATTATCCCTGGGATCAGTACACCAGCATGTCACAGGGTCAGCACCTCACTATTACCCAAGGCGTGAAACCATGTATTTCTCGGGGCCAGTACACCGTTATAGGCCAGGGTCAGCACCCTCTTATTAGCTAGGCTCAGCATCCCATTATTACATCGAATCAACACCACCTTATTCATTCGAATCAGCATCAGCCTAATCTCCGGGGTCAGCACCTGCATTAGTCCCCAGAACTCCCTTATTCCCTTGTAAACAACTTCCTGCTAATCATTTGTTTATTCCCCTGAGTCTACATATGCCTTGTTCCCCAAGGTAAGCACCCCAGCATTTCCCATGATCAACATCCCCACTATTACCCAGAGTATGAACCCCTGTATTTCCTGGGGCCAGCAACCATTATATCCCAGGGTCAGCACCCTTTGATTAGCTGGGCTAAGCATTCCATTAGTGCATGGGATCAGCAACACTCTATTCTGTGAGATCTGCCTATACCCTGTGTTCAGTAACACTGCATTTTTCCAGTGGCATCACCCTCCACCTTAATCTGCAGGTGCTGCAACCTCTTATTCACCATGTTTAACTACCATGCATTCCGCGTTGGTTCACCCCTGTATTTCCCATGTTACCCCCCCCATATGCCTCATGGTTATCTCCGTTGTACCCACCTGTGTCACAACCCCCACAGTCTCCCGAGTTGACAACCATGTCTTCCAGAGCACTAGATTATTCCACCAATCCTGCACTCCTGTTATTCCTCAATGTAAGCACCCTGCATATTCCCTAGAGCCAGAATCAGTGAATTCCCCAGTGTTAGAGCTCTCATAACACCCAGCGTCTGCATCTCTCTCTCCCAGACCCTTCCTGCACCTTTCACAGTCCCCAGTGGTGGCCTCCAATATTTGCTCAGCCATCCCCTCAGCGATCCTCATATTGACACTTTCCTTCACTCTACAGCTGTACCCTGTTTTACTAACACACTAACCTGGGAATATCCCAAAGGGTGCCTCGGACATTTTCTCATAAGTGCCTTACACGAAGGCCACCACTGATGGGACGTTGCCCAAGCTGCACCCCTAAAGAGATATCACCATAACCAAATCAGAAAGAGACTCCAATTTGCCAACGGGGATCTTGCCCAACCTCCCTATATTAACATTCTCTACCTTTACGCTCCAACGTAAAGTATGTATGGTGTTAACATTGTCTGGAGAAACAGAGTGGCTGTTTTTTTTTAAACTTCCCTTATTGTGGTAACAGTGACTTTGGAGGAGGCTTCACTCGTC